>NW_006159894.1:640993-674609 GCF_000334495.1 Tupaia belangeri chinensis
AAAAAAACTCTAAAAAAAAAAAAAAAAAACCTGAACTCTTTTGGTTCCAGCAATCTGCAGCAGAGCTTTTCAAACTCCTACAAGCCGCAGAATCACCTGAGAGCTTGCTGAAACACTACCGCTGGAAGTTTCTAGATGATAATGATGCTGCCTGTTGAGGAGTTGCACTTGACCAACCACTGGGCTCTAGCTGTACGAACCATGGGACAGAGTGGTGGTTCAGTACTTCCTCAGCACTTTCTAATGCAGGTCTTGTAATCCTCACATCCACTATCAGACCTCCTGGCCAAAGTTTCCCATCCCCCTCACCCCAGGTGAAATGTTTTGTATGCAGAAATGTAGGAAAATGACCCCACAGACCACCATGTCTGGATGACCTAAAAACAGATGCCTTTATTCTTAGTGAGTCATGAGCTGGCTACACATCTGTTTAAGAGAGTTTAGCAAAGACAGCCCCTCCAGGAGGAGCTGAAGCCCAGGCATTAGACATCATCAGAGAGTGGGATAAGGCCCCCCAGGGTGGTGGAAGTGGAGTGTCATTGGCCCACACAGCATGTCTGCTGCAGACTGAGTCCTGGGAACATGCAAAGTATAGTTCTCTGCCCTCCCTGCAAAAGGGGCTTTTCAAATATTGTTGACCAGACACATGTAAAGATATGAAAAATGCAGAGGCACAACTTCTCTTGTTGAAGTGGGAAGTGGATGGGTGAGGGGCCTGGAGGTAGGAGTGTAGAGAAGGGTCCCCTTGACACCTCTCTTTTCTTCCTTCCTTTCTTTCTTTATTCTTTCTTTTTTTTTTTTTTTGGAGAGGTTTTTGCTATAGGGTGTGTGCGCTTGTCAGAAAGACAGAGACAGACATAAAGCGAGAAATCAGCCCCCAGGGAAGATGGCCACACCACAATCCCTTCTCCTCCATCCTCCTCTTGGGATCTTGGGCATGCACGCACATGCCTGGTGTGAGTTTAAGCCACCGGGTCCAGGATTCAAACTGTGGTCGACTACATGGGAGTCCAGTGACATAGCCATTATGCCAACACCTCTCTTACATGATCTTTCTCCAGATTCCCTGGTGCACCCACAGTTTCTCCAGAGGGGACCACAGCATACTTTCTGCCTTCAACAAAGTAGAAACTGTTTAAAAAAGATTAAATCATAGTTCTGTTGGATAACGTTTAGGTAGTGAAATAAACAAGTATGTTTGGGAGTAACACCAGGTTCTCCTTGTTATGTGTGAATTTGCCTAGTAATTATAGTTACTGAGGCTTAACCAGACAGTAGGAATGTGGGCCCTGTCAGAGGGTGACTATGAGCAAGAAGTGGTGATTCTTTCAGGCAACTGGACCTCTCCAATGGCAGACGCTCAAGGAATATGGACTCTGACTGCTTCCTTTGCCTATCCATAAGACCACCCTATTTTATTACAGGGAGGTTGAATAGCACCACCGTTAAGTACATTGATTCCAGAGCCACATTGCTCAAGTTCAAATCCCAGTTACACCACATGCTGCCTTGATAAACTTGGGCATGTTAAACAACCTTCTGTGCTTATTCCTCAGTTGTAAAAATGGGAGTGATAATGATGATACACTTACTTAGTAGGATTGTTGAGAAGATTAAATTAATCAATATATAAAGTCTTAGAAAAGACCATATATGACCAAGTCTATAAAATTGGTGTATTATTATAAGAGGTTTTTATCTACTTCTATATTAAATTCTTGATAAATATTTTATTTTTATTGTTAGAGGGTAGGGCTGGAAACAGTAGAAGCCAGATATTTAGAGACCTAAATCCACCAACTTCTCAGTTCAAACATTTCAAATAATTTTTACTACCAGGTGACACCTTCAAGGCCAGATGTGAAAATCGTTGAATGGTGAGAGCACAGGCTATCTAGTATAAGAGCTGTATAGCTCTTAAGAGAAGCAAATAGGGGGCTAGCAGATGGTTAAGTCATTGGACTCCGATGTGGCTGACCACATGGTTCAAGCACTGGACTCAGCATCCTGAAAATCACACCGAGCACTAATGCATGCCTACCCCAAATCCTGAAAGGAGAATAGGGAAGGGATTGCAGCATAGCCATCCTCCAAGAGGAGTGATTTTTCACTTTCCCTCTCTCTGTCCTTCTGTCTCTCTCTGATGAGTGTACATACTTTATGGCAAAACCAAAAAAAGCAAGAGAAGCAAATGGCCTCTAATCTCTAGTTTTCTGTTTCCCCATCTCTATCTCATAATTCAAGAATTAGTGCTATAGCTGAGGGGAAAGAAGACAAGGACATCCTGCAAAAGCTATGATCATTAAAATGGCAAAGCCTATAATAGTGACCATTTAATGAGCACATATTACATGCTGTGAGCCATGCTCAGTCCTTGATCTAGGATGGATCTTCAAAAAGTTCATGGAGAATGTGCAGTAAGAAAAACTATTCTGCATGAATTTCATATCTTTTTGCCACAAATAAATTCATACTGTATTTTCACTTTTCCACAAACTTTGTGAATTCTCCTTATAGATTCTGTCTTTGGTTGGGTTTGCCAGGAGACCCAGAGACAAAAGTTTATATATAAGTGGTTAATGAAGAATAAGTTCCCAGGGGAAGTAGAGTAGGCAGTGAGGAAGCAGAACCAAGAAAGGGAAGACACCTAGTGAGGGTGTGAACTCGGGCAAAATGGCTCAGCGGTAACTCCCACCTGATCCTTCATGGGACTGTGGGGTGTATTAATAGATTACACTTCAGAGTTGTCCCAGATAGAAGCAAGAAAACTGGGTCTTTCCTACCTGTACACAGTCAGTTATAGGGTAAAGGCCTCCTTGGGGAAATATAAATTCCAGCTCTACATCTTTGAGTGAAATGGGACTTCGGTAACCCATGCCACCTGCTGGCCCCACCCCTTTGTACATTTTTTAAAGCAATTATTTTATTTAACTTGATTTATTTTAATTTGACCAGGAAGAGACAGAGTGAGTGAGGAGAGAGAGAGTGAGAAAGCAAGCTGCCAGGTCCAGGACTCGAACTGCAGCCAGCCATGTGGGAGTCCAGTGTCCTTAACCACCACACCACCTGCCAGCCCCGTCTTTGTACATTTTAATTAGCTTATTTGTCTTTTTAATTATTGAGTTGTAAGGGCTTTTAAAAACTATATTCTGTGTAACTGTCCCTTAGCAGATACATGATTTACGAATATTGTCTACTATTCTATAGGTTGTCTTTTCACTTTCTTGATGTTATAATTTACAACACAAAAATTTCTTCTTTTTTATTTTATTTTTTAATTTGATTTATTATTATCATAATCCTTTTCTATTACATTGAATCACATATATCTTTACAGTGTATTACATTTCTTTTTCCAGCACGATTACCATGCCTATCAGTCAAGACAAAGACATTACTATCCACATCATCATCAACTAGCTTTTCATCATTTTTTTCAGATTATTATTATTATTATTTATTCTCAGGGTTTTTTTTAAAAAAAAAAAAAAAAAACAGTCAGTCACTATATATCATTTAGCTTGTATAAAGACTTTACCTAACATGAAATACTTCTCAGACTGGTCCGGTTGAGAATACTATATATGTTATCATCAATGGGTAAACCGTTTCTGTGTCCCACTAATGTCATGCCTTTCTATTTGTTCTCTTGCTATCCTTCTCCATACTCTTCTCTTCACCCCCACCCCACCCATTTCACAATGTCTTCAGCCTCCATAACTATTTTCGCTACTTTTATGCCCTCCAATATTTCAATCTCTACCATGAAGTGCAGATAGTCAGTATATATTAAGTGGATACATACAATATCTTTCTTTCATATCCTGGCTTGCTTCACTCAGCATAGATCCTCCATATTTGACCACTTTCTCTCACATGCCTGGGTTTTGTTGTTTTTTATGGCTGAGTAGTATTCCATAGAGTATATGTGCCACACTTTTCCCATCCATTCATCTATTTGTGGACATTTGGGCTTGTTCCATGTCTTGGCAATAGTGAATAATGCTGCAATAAACATTGATGTACAAGCACTTTTCCAACTAAGCATTATCCTGTCCTTTGGGTAGAAACCCAGAAGTGGGATTGCTGGATCAAATGGTAGTTCCATTTGTAGATCTTTGAGGAACCTTCGTGTTGTTAACCACAGTGGCTGAACCAGTTTACATTCCCACCAGCAATGTAGGAGAGTTCCCCTTTCACCACATCCCTGCCAACTCTTATCATTTTTTGTATTTTTAATCTTCGCCAGTCTTACAGGGGTTAAGTGGTATGTCATTGTGGTTTTAATCTACATCTCCCTTACGAAGGATGTTGAGCATTTCCTCATATGGTTTTCAGTTGTTCGTATGTCTTCCTTATAGAGATTTTTGTTCAGCTCATTTTCTCATCTTTTAATCTTTTTTTTTTTTTTTTTTTTGAGTAAGCCCCTTGAGTTCCCTGTGTATTCTGGTTATCAGTCCCTTGTCTGAGGCATATTTTACAAAAATTCTCCCATTCTGAGGGTTGTAGATTCACACTAATTAATTGTCCTTTGCTGTGCAGAAACCTCTTAATCTGATATAGTCCCACTTGTCTATTTTAAGGATTATTGCCTGCACTTTGGGAGTCTTATTTAAGAAGTCTTTGCCTACCCCAATATCTCCCAGAGTTTATTCAATATTTTCCAACAGTAGTTTTATAGTTTGAAGTCTTAGGTTCAGATCTTTGATTCATTTTGAGTTGATTTTTGTTAATGGTACAAGATGGGGATTCAGTTTCATCTTTCCACAGGTGGATACCCAGATTTTCAGCACTATATACTAAAATGGTTTTCTTTTTCCCAATGGATTGACTAATCAGTTGTCAAAAATCAGTTGGCTGTAAGCTTTGGGGTTTATTTCTTGGGTCTCTATTCTATTCCATTGGCCCAACTGTCTGGTTTTGTGACAATACCATGCTATTTTGATTATCATAGCTTTATAGTATATTTTGGGGTCAGGGAGTGATATATCACTGACTCCACTTTTCCTGTGTAGGATTGCTTTGGCAATGTGAGGGTCTTCTATGATTCCAGACAAATTCTATGATTGTCTTTTCTAGATGTGTGAAGAATGTCTCTGGTATTTTGATGGGAATTGTATTAATATGTAGATTAATTTGTGTAGAATTGCCATTTTTATTATGTTAATTATTCCAATTCAGGAACATGAGATATCCTTCCACTTTTTTATGTCCTATTAAATGTCTTTTTTAAGATTTTCATAGTTACCTTTGTAAAGGTCTTTGACTTTCTTAGTTAGGTTTATCCCTAGGTATCTTAGACATTCTGTGGCTATGGTAAAAGGGATTCCTTTCTTCAGCTTTATTTCGTTCAACTTGCTGTTCATATATAGAAATGCTATAGATTTTTGGAAGTTGATTTTGTATCCTGCCACTTTACTGTATTCGTTTATTACTTTGAGAAGTTTTTTCATGGAAACTTTTGGGTCTTCTAAGTATACCATCATGTCATCTGCAAATAAATATATTTTCAACTCTTTGCCTATTTGAATGCCTTTCATATTCTTCTCTTTTCTAATTGCATTGGCTAAGACTTCTAGAACTATATTAAAAATAGTGGAGAAAGTGGGCAGCCTTGTATAGTACCAGTTTTTAGTGGAAAAACTTTTAGCTCTTCCCCATTCAGAATAATATTAGCTAGAGGTTTTTCATATATAACTTTTATTGTGTTAAGAAATGACCTTTCTATTACAATCTTACTGAGAATCCTAATTATAAAAGAATGTTGTATTTTATCAAATGCTTTCTCTGCATCAATTGAAATGACCATATGGTTTTTTACCTTTCTTTCTGTTAATATGGTGTTTTATGTTAACGGTCTTGCATATGTTGAACCACCCTTGCATCCCTGGGATAAAACCTAGCTGGCCATGATGAATAATCTTTGTTATATGTTGTTGGATACAATTTGTAAATATCTTGCTGAGAATTTTTGCATCTATATTCATCAGAGATATTGGTCTGTAGTTTTCCTTTTTTGTCATGTCCTTCCTTATCGGTTTTTGGAATGAGGATGATGGAGGCTTCATAAAATGAATTTGGAAAGTTTCCTTCCTTTTGGATCTTTAAAAATAATTTGAGTAGGATAGAGGTTAACTCTCCCTTAAAAGTTTTGTAGAATTCAGAAGTGAGGCCATCCAGACCTGGGCTTTTGTTCAGGAGGTTATTTATTACTGACTCAATCTCACGGCTTATAATGGGTCTATTCAGATTTTCTACATCCTCCTGATTCAATCTTGGTAGATTACATGCATCCAGGAACTTGTCCATCTCCTCCACGTTTTCTTGTTTGTTGGCATATAGTCACTCATCATATCCTTTAATGAGATTTTGTATTTCTATTGTGTCTATTGCAATGTTGCCTGTTTCATCACATATTTGATTGATCTGGTCTCATTCTTTCTTCTCTATCAGTCTAGCTAATGGTGTTTTGATCTTATTAATCTTTTAAAAAAAACAGCTTTTTTTTTTTTTTGGAGAAGTTTTTGCTATAGGATGCATGTGCTTGCCAGAAAGACAGAGAGAGACATAGAGACAGAAAATGAGAAATCACACACACACACATACACACACACACACACACACACACACACACACACCCAGGGGAAATGGCCACACAGCAATCCCTTCTCCTTCATTCTCTTCTTGGGATCTTGGGCACGTACGCACCTGCACCCAGTTTGAGTTTAAGCCACCAGGTCCAGGACTCAAACTGCGATCGACTATGTGGTAGTCCAGTGACATAGCCATTACACCAACTGCTGGTCTCAAGAACTAGCTTTTGCTTTCATTTATTTTCTGTATAGTTTGTTTATTTTCTATTTCATTTATTTCTGTTAGAATATTCATGATTTCTTTTTGCCTGGCATTTGTTGTTGTTGTTTTTCCAATTCCCTAAGGCATAATGCTAGGTGTCTATTTGCCACCTTTCCATCTTTTTCTTATGTGCACTAATTCCTGTGAATTTCCCTCTGAATGACTGCTTGTGCCATGTCCATAGATTATGGAGACTTACATACTCAGTATCATTTGTTTCCATAATTTTTTTATTTCTGACTTAATTTCTTCAGTAGCTAAAAAGTCATTAAGAAGTAGGCTGTTTAGGGGACCAGCAGTTAGCGTAATGGCTATGTCGTTGTACTCCCACGTACTCGACCGCGGTTCGCATCCTGGACCCGGTGGCTTAAAGCTCACGCCGGGCGCATGTGCGTGCATGCCCAAGATCCCGAGAGGAGAATGGAGGAGAAGGGATTGTGGTGTGGCCATCCCCCCTGGGGGGTGATTTCTCGCTTTCTGTCTCTCTGTCTCTCTCTGTCTGTCTGGCGAGCTCATGCGCCCTATAGCAAAAACCTCTCCAAAAAAAAGAAGTAGGCTGTTTAGTTTCCATGTGTTTGCATATTTTCGAGGGTGTATCTTGAAATTAATCTTGAGTTTAATTCCATTATGAGAAGATGCTATATATCATTTCTATGCCTTTAATTCTGTAAAGGCTTGATCTGTGTCCTATTATGTGCTCGATATTTGAAAAGGTTCCATGCCAGGGTGAGGAAATGTGTATTTTGTGGTCTTAGGGTGAAAAGTCCTATAAATGTCTGTGAAGCCATTCGATTTATAGTATCATTTAGGACCCCTGTATGTCTCTATTTATTTTTTGTCTAGAAGATCTGTTTAAAGGAGACAATGGAGTGTTGAGATCCCCAACAATTATAGGGTTCACCCTGTCTCTTCTTTTAGCTCCAGCAGTCTTTCCATCACATATTTAGGTGCTCCTGAGTTGGGTGCATAGATATTTATAAGTGTTATGTCTTCTAGCTGAATTAGCCCACTTACTATTATATAATGCCCTTCTTTGTGTTTTCTTACAATTTTTGTCTTAAAGCCTATTTTGTCTGAAATCAGTATCAGAAGTTTGTTCAAATTTCCATTTGCATGGAATATCTTTTTCCACCCCTTCACTTTTAGTTCATGTATGTCTCTATCCATAAAGTGTGTTTCTTGTGGGCAACAGATAGAGGGTTTCTGGGGTTTTTTAATCCATTCAGCCAGTCTGTCTCTTAATTGGAGAATTTAATACATTAATGTTCAACATTATTATCAACATTTCCGGACTTGTTCCTATCATTAAGTGAGTCATTTTCTTGGTTATTTTTTTGTTCTCATATAACCGTCTGTCTGACGTTTTAGTTTTCCTGATATAGCATTCCCTTCAGAACCTCTGGAAGAGCTGGTCTGGAGTTGGTAAGTTCTTTCAGGTTTTATTTATCCAAGAATGTTTTTATCTTTTTTTTCCCATATGAAGGATAATCTTGTCGGGTATAGTATTCTTGGTTGAAATTCGTTTTCATTTAACACTTTGACTATATTTCCCCATTCTTTTCTTGCCTGCATTGTTTCTGGCTAGAGGTCCAATGTTAGCTTGAAGGGATCACCATTGTAAGTAACTTGATGTCTCCCTCTTGCCAATTTTGGTATCTTGTCTTTGTCTGTGGTTTTGGCCAGTCTGGCTATGATGTTTCTTGGAGAGGATATTCTTGAGTTGATTGTATTTGGGATCCTATGTATGTCTTGGATCTGGATATTTGAATGCCTTTCTAGGTTTAGAAAGTTTTCTTCCAAGATTTCATGAAATAAATCATCAATGCCTTTATTATTTTCTTCCTCTTCTGGGATACCAATTATCCAGATTTTGGGGCACCTGATGGTATGTAGTATTTCTTGTATATTATCCTCATTTCTCTTGGTGGATTTCTCAGACTTTTTGATACTTTTTTCTAGGTCAGAGGTTTTGTCTTCTACATTCGCAATTCAATCTTCTGCATGCTCTAATCTACTTTTAGTACTATCGAGGGAGGTTTTAATTTCCTGTATCACATTCTTCATCCCTAACAATTCCATTTGATCCTTTTTTATGGTGTCTATTTTGTCTTTAAAATTGCTTAAAGACTTCCTCATCTCCTGGAGCTCAATGTCTCTTTTCTCTTGCATCTCAATTAGTTTGGTCACCACAAATATTCTGAATTGTTTATCTGATCTTTCCATTGTGTTGTCTGTGGGTGATGTGGAATTGATGTTTTCCCTTGGGGGAGAGACATTTTGTTGATTACTCATATTTCTTGTGCCTCTACAGTTGTTCTTAGTCATCTGGTGATCTATCTGTTCCTTCCGAAATCATTCAAGGTATCTCTGAGCATACAAAGGTGTGCAGGAGTAGAGTATTGGCAATCTCTCTTCTGCTCTACCTCCTGTTGCTCACCAGCACCCTGCACTGTCATCACTGGCCCAGGGTGACCCAAAGTCTTCCCTGTTTCTGAAGTCCAAAGGCGTGTGGGAGAGGGGATGAACCACGAGTACCGGTTGGCTGTTAGGTCCTGCAACCACAGGGAGCCTGGCATGCGACAAGGCTGGGCACTTGAACCAGTATCCAGAGATGGGGTGGCGAGGGGTACAAGTTCATCTTACAGTCCCAAGACACAAACCTGAAGTCCAAAAGTGGGTACAGGAGGGGATGAGCCACGGTCCCAGCTGTTAGTCCTGCAGCCACAGGCAGCCGGCATCCAGTTTCTATGCCTTTAATTCTGTAAAGGCTTGATCTGTGTCCTATTATGTGCTCGATATTTGAAAAGGTTCCATGCCAGGGTGAGGAAATGTGTATTTTGTGGTCTTAGGGTGAAAAGTCCTATAAATGTCTGTGAAGCCATTCGATTTATAGTATCATTTAGGACCCCTGTATGTCTCTATTTATTTTTTGTCTAGAAGATCTGTTTAAAGGAGACAATGGAGTGTTGAGATCCCCAACAATTATAGGGTTCACCCTGTCTCTTCTTTTAGCTCCAGCAGTCTTTCCATCACATATTTAGGTGCTCCTGAGTTGGGTGCATAGATATTTATAAGTGTTATGTCTTCTAGCTGAATTAGCCCACTTACTATTATATAATGCCCTTCTTTGTGTTTTCTTACAATTTTTGTCTTAAAGCCTATTTTGTCTGAAATCAGTATCAGAAGTTTGTTCAAATTTCCATTTGCATGGAATATCTTTTTCCACCCCTTCACTTTTAGTTCATGTATGTCTCTATCCATAAAGTGTGTTTCTTGTGGGCAACAGATAGAGGGTTTCTGGGGTTTTTTAATCCATTCAGCCAGTCTGTCTCTTAATTGGAGAATTTAATACATTAATGTTCAACATTATTATCAACATTTCCGGACTTGTTCCTATCATTAAGTGAGCCATTTTCTTGGTTATTTTTTTGTTCTCATATAACCGTCTGTCTGACGTTTTAGTTTTCCTGATATAGCATTCCCTTCAGAACCTCTGGAAGAGCTGGTCTGGAGTTGGTAAGTTCTTTCAGGTTTTATTTATCCAAGAATGTTTTTATCTTTTTTTTCCCATATGAAGGATAATCTTGTCGGGTATAGTATTCTTGGTTGAAATTCGTTTTCATTTAACACTTTGACTATATTTCCCCATTCTTTTCTTGCCTGCATTGTTTCTGGCTAGAGGTCCAATGTTAGCTTGAAGGGATCACCATTGTAAGTAACTTGATGTCTCCCTCTTGCCAATTTTGGTATCTTGTCTTTGTCTGTGGTTTTGGCCAGTCTGGCTATGATGTTTCTTGGAGAGGATATTCTTGAGTTGATTGTATTTGGGATCCTATGTATGTCTTGGATCTGGATATTTGAATGCCTTTCTAGGTTTAGAAAGTTTTCTTCCAAGATTTCATGAAATAAATCATCAATGCCTTTATTATTTTCTTCCTCTTCTGGGATACCAATTATCCAGATTTTGGGGCACCTGATGGTATGTAGTATTTCTTGTATATTATCCTCATTTCTCTTGGTGGATTTCTCAGACTTTTTGATACTTTTTTCTAGGTCAGAGGTTTTGTCTTCTACATTCGCAATTCAATCTTCTGCATGCTCTAATCTACTTTTAGTACTATCGAGGGAGGTTTTAATTTCCTGTATCACATTCTTCATCCCTAACAATTCCATTTGATCCTTTTTTATGGTGTCTATTTTGTCTTTAAAATTGCTTAAAGACTTCCTCATCTCCTGGAGCTCAATGTCTCTTTTCTCTTGCATCTCAATTAGTTTGGTCACCACAAATATTCTGAATTGTTTATCTGATCTTTCCATTGTGTTGTCTGTGGGTGATGTGGAATTGATGTTTTCCCTTGGGGGAGAGACATTTTGTTGATTACTCATATTTCTTGTGCCTCTACAGTTGTTCTTAGTCATCTGGTGATCTATCTGTTCCTTCCGAAATCATTCAAGGTATCTCTGAGCATACAAAGGTGTGCAGGAGTAGAGTATTGGCGATCTCTCTTCTGCTCTACCTCCTGTTGCTCACCAGCACCCTGCACTGTCATCACTGGTCCAGGGTGACCCAAAGTCTTCCCTGTTTCTGAAGTCCAAAGGCGTGTGGGAGAGGGGATGAACCACGAGTACCGGTTGGCTGTTAGGTCCTGCAACCACAGGGAGCCTGGCATGCGACAAGGCTGGGCACTTGAACCAGTATCCAGAGATGGGGTGGCGAGGGGTACAAGTTCATCTTACAGTCCCAAGACACAAACCTGAAGTCCAAAAGTGGGTACAGGAGGGGATGAGCCACGGTCCCAGCTGTTAGTCCTGCAGCCACAGGCAGCTGGCATCCAGCAAGGCCATGACGAAAATTTCTTATTTTGATGTAGTCACATTTATCTATTGTATTTTCTTTGGTTGTTTATGCTTTTTTTTGTTTTTTTTTTGGAGAGATTTTTACTGTAGGGCGCGTGCGCTCGCCAGACAGACAGAGAGAAACATAGAGACAGAAAGCGAGAAATCACCCCCCAGGGGGGATGGTCACGCCGCAATCCCTTCTCCTCCATTCTCCTCTCGGGAT
The DNA here is from genome assembly GCF_000334495.1 of Tupaia belangeri chinensis. NCBI lineage: Eukaryota > Metazoa > Chordata > Mammalia > Scandentia > Tupaiidae > Tupaia > Tupaia belangeri. The sequence continues at coordinate 652,911 of NW_006159894.1, forward strand.
CTTGGGCACGCACGCACACGCGCCCGGCGTGAGTTTTAAGCCACCGGGTCCGGGACACGAACCACGGTCGACTACGTGGGAGTCCAGCGACATAGCCATTACGCTAACTGCTGGTTCCCGGTTGTTTATGCTTTTGGTGTCATATATAATAAATCATTGCCTGATCCAAGGTCACGAAATACTTCCCCTATGTTTTCTTCTAAGAGCTTTGTAGTTTTAGCTCTTGTATTTAGATCTCTGATCCATTTTAAATTAAATTTTGTGTATGATGTGAGATAGGGATTTTATTCCTTTGCATATGAGTATCTCTTGTTCCAAAACCGTTGATGTCTGGATGACCCCAGAAGAGGTGGCATCAGTGTGTTCTCTGCAGACCTGCTGGACACTGACAAATAAGCACTGGGAGAGACTAAATCTCTCACTTATTCAGTGATTTCTTTATACCTGTCCATTACAAAACAGGGCCAGCAGGTGGCGTGGTGGTTGAGGCTTCAGATTCCCACAGGACTGACCATGGTATGAGTTGAGACCTGGCAACTAGCTTTCTTATTTTCCTTCTCTCTCCTCTGTGGTGAGCAGATGGGCCCTGTAGCAAATTAAAAAATAATAATGATAATAAATAAAATTAAATTAATAATTTTTTAAATTTAAAAAAAGAAGTATTAGAAAATGTAAGGTTGGGAGACCAGTAGATGGCATAATGTTTACGTCACTGGACTCCCACATACTCGACTGTGGCTGGAGACCTAGACCTGGTGGCTTCAAATTCATGCCAGGCATGTGTGCATGGGTGCCCAAAGTCTCAAGAAGAGAATGAAGCAGGGGAACCAGCAGTTAGCGTAATGACTATGTTGCTGGACTTCCACGTAGTCAACTGCGGTTCGCGTCCCAGACCCGGTGGCTTAAAACTCACGCTGGGCGTGTGTGCGTGCGTGCCCGAGATCCTGAGAGGAGAATGGAGGAGAAGGGATTGCGGCGTGGCCATCCCCCCTGGGGGGGAGATTTCTCGCTTTCTGTCTCTATGTCTCTCTCTGTCTGTCTGGCGAGCGCACATGCCCTATAGCGAAAACCTCTCCAAAAAAAAAAAAAAAAGAAAGAAAGAAAGAAAAAGAAGAGAATGAAGCAGAAGGGAGTACAGCGTGGCATCTCCCCTGGGGGTTGATTTTTCATTTTCTGTCTCTCTGGCAAGTGCACATGCCCTAGTAGCAAAAATCTTTCTCAAAAAAAAAAAGAAAAGAAAAGGAAAAAAAAGAAAAGAAAATGTGAAGTTGGAAACAAAACTCTAAAATGTGTATCATTTCCATTTTCCAAGAGAAAATCAGGTAAGTTCAAATAATTCACCATTTGACATTTAGTTTTGGAGACCTCTCGCCTTTGTTATTATTTATTTATTTTTATTTAAATGCATTTGAAATATCTTTTTTCCTGTATCACGGGGGCCTGTTTAATCAGGTGAAACATTGTCACAAAAATCAGTTGAAAATGAAAAACTAGAATTTTCCTTGTCTACATTGGATATCCCTAGACTTGTTTGAAGAGCTTCTCATTCCAACAATTTGTCTGAACAGACATTACTGGATGGTTTGGCTTAGCTCACACAGCCTTCTGATCCTTGTCACCATCCTCCTCTGACACGTGGCTAGGCCATCTTGTCATATGGGACTGCATTCCTCAGGCTTCATCTTGACCCCAGTTGAATCTAGAGGCTCAAACTGAAATGAACATTTTAGAACTTTCATCTTGTCTTGAGAGGACTAAGTGAGACTTTCGTTAGCACTTCCCTTTGTTAAAATTAGGTTCATCTGTTAAAAACTGAGGCCCCCTGGGACCAGCAGGTGGTGTGGTGGTTAAAGGCCTTGGATTCCACCCCCCCACCCCCCCGCCGCCCAGCCAGTAGCTGATCATGGTTTGAGTTCCAGACCTGGTGGCTTGCTTTCTCACTCCCCAGCCCCTCTCTGTCTATCTCTGTTCAAACTGGAAAATAATACTAATAATAAATAAAATTAAACAAAAAATAATTTAAAAAAAAAACAAAACTGAGGCCCCAAATAGAAATGGCTTATAAGATATCTAAATTTATTTCTCTCTCATGTGCCCAGGGCTGGTGGAAAGACTCCTGTCTGTTGCATTATGGGGGCTGCTTTGCCTCCTTAGCACTTTTTATAGTGCCAGAGATCCAGCCATCACATCTACATTCCATTTAACAAGAAGGAAGGAGAACAAAAAAAGGGCCTGCCTCTTACATTTAAAAACACTTCTGGAAGTAGTGCATCACTTCTTTCCTCAGCTTTTAGCTGGACTTAGTCATAAAGACAACTTAGTGGAGGCAATTCTGCAAAATGCAGTATTGTTATTCCAGGTGGACATGTGCCCAGTCTCTGTTACGAAGGCAGCAGAGCAGAGCTGACGTTGGGAGGCATCTAGACTTCTCTACTAGCGTCTGAGTGCACTCTGTCCCAACAGCCAAGGACCTGCTTCCAATTTCAATTCTGCAGATCATTTACAAGCCCAGTTGGGGAGCTGGTTAGGACAGTCTTCACAGATGCTGTCTTTCTCAATTTAACCCTTCCTTTGTGCATTTTCATTTAATATACTCAGATTCCATAGAGAGAGGGAAGAGAGTTCTTGACACTGAAGGAAATGAAACCCACAAATGGCTCAGAGTATGGGGATTTTGCTACTTGAAATACGGTTGTACTCTCTCCACTCTCAAATGAAGATGCTGACATTGTTTTCCAGAACAATTGCACCATCCAGACTAAGGGACCCACAAAAGTGTCAATTCACCCCTTGTTGGCATTTTCCTTTCTTCTTCTTCTCTCTCTCTCTCTCTTTTTTTTTTTTTTTAACTAATTGTAACAAGTGGTTGCTGTGAAAACCAGGCTTCCTAAGGCTGCCCTTGCAATGACCCCATCCCCTGACCTGGCCAGACCACCTTCTGTCCAAGAAGGGAGAAGTTTTGTTCCTAGATCAGATGAAACCCCGGCTTACCCCTGGTGACTAGCAGGATTAATCAGACACCAGTAAAACAGCTGGCAGAAACACTAAACGATTCATCGTAGTAAAGCACACACATCAGGCAATCTTACCTCATCCCTTTCTTTGCCTTAAAATGCAATGTCTGCTTCCCCAGCCCCGGTTCTCTGTGCTTCTCAAAGGAAGCCACTTGCATGCTAAGGTGCTGCCTGGTTTTAGGATCATTATGGTATTCACCCGAACTGGTTAGATCTCTCTCTCTCTCTCTTTTTTTTTTTTTTTAACTAATTGTAACAAGTGGTTGCTGTGAAAACCAGGCTTCCTAAGGCTGCCCTTGCAATGACCCCATCCCCTGACCTGGCCAGACCACCTTCTGTCCAAGAAGGGAGAAGTTTTGTTCCTAGATCAGATGAAACCCCGGCTTACCCCTGGTGACTAGCAGGATTAATCAGACACCAGTAAAACAGCTGGCAGAAACACTAAACGATTCATCATAGTAAAGCACACACATCAGGCAATCTTACCTCATCCCTTTCTTTGCCTTAAAATGCAATGTCTGCTTCCCCAGCCCCGGTTCTCTGTGCTTCTCAAAGGAAGCCACTTGCATGCTAAGGTGCTGCCTGGTTTTAGGATCATTATGGTATTCACCCGAACTGGTTAGAAAACACAATGCCAGGGACAGATTTTTCAGTGGGGGTTTGCAGAGGATTAGGCTGCTTCCCCAGGATTTATCGCTCAGCACAACCGGGACTGAAACTTGTGTGGCGGCCCCTGTAATTTAAGATGAGCCAACAGCCATTGCTTTCAAGGTTTGGGCTTTTAAAAGTAAGATCTTCCCAACAAACCACAAGTATCCACTAAAAATGAACCATATTCACACCCAAACAGAGTGAAAGGAAAACAACTTTCTGAAATTTTACTCGGAAGGTTTCTATGGAAGGATCCTGAGAGAATGCACCAGACTTCACAGTCCTGCAGTCCTACGAGCTCCAGAACTTCACTTTCCAATGCAAATTCCTTCTTCACTTTCCTACTTGCAGAGAGTTGCTTTCTTCATTCAATTATTGCTTAGGTTCTGCTTTATTTTTTATTTTATTCTGTGTTCTAGGGCAAAGCAGAAAGCAAGTAAAACCACATTTGTGCTATAACAATATTAAATCTATTTTAATTCAAAGACATTTCCCTCCAATTTTATTTGAAAACATGATTGAGCTATTTTAAGTATTGCTATCAAAACCCTGGCAAGGATAAATAATAAAAGGGTAAAAATCGTGTTTAAATAGAGGGTGGCCAAGAAGAAAGTAAATATCACCTACCTGTGACTCTTTTTTTAAAAATTACACCAGGGGAAGGGAGAAACAGTGAGACCCAGCAATATCTGAGATGGAAAAACACACAGGGAAACGTGTCTATATGGAGTAAAGGATTCAGTGAATTTAAATCAGATGCTGAGGAATCCTTGTGGGGGAATAAAATGAAATCGATTTTTCTGATGTGTGCTTCAGAGGAAGCGTTTTAAAGCAAGACGATTTTTATTTCAAAATGCCTTTTGGAGGCTCTCATCCCACCCGCGAACCCCACCCGCCCAAGATATAACAGCAATGCTATTAATCTTGACTTAGTGAATGAACGTATTATATGGATTTCAATCCAGACCTTCACATCTTAAAGAGCTCTGAAGAGCTCAGATAAAGCAACGGGTTTTCACTTGACGATCTACAGGGGTAACCCATTTTAATTCCCCTTTCATCTCTATGGGAGGACTGGAAAATTTAAAAGCAAACAGGTTTCCCTTTCCAATTCCTGGAGAGAGGCTTCTGCTGCTTTCTTACTGCTGTGAGGCTGAAGGTGGGTGACCCGTCGTCATCTGTTACCTTGGAAGACCTGGAGAAGCAGAAGTAAGTCTGAAATAATAGCAGACCGTACATGCCTTCTTTCTTCGTGAAAAGTTATTGCCCTTCCAAATGCCAGTTTGTTTTTTGATTTTCCACGGTCCAGCCCTGTGTTTAGCACAGAAAGACACTTTAGAAACCACGACACTAGTAATAACCCCAAATACACACAAAGACAAAGCAAAGGGCATGTCTGTTTTGTTCTGTCAGGCAAATTATGATCTAAGTTTTCTGCCAACACGACTTTCTTTTCTGGATTGTTTATTGTGACACCAGCCTGTTTTCTGAGATTCTAAAATACAATTAAATTTGGGGGGATTAAAAAGAGAGAGCTTATTATGTAGATGGAAACTGTTTCAAATGGGAACACAACTTGCTTTGTGAAAAGAAGGAAAAGCACTGAGGAAAATTATACCAGCTTATCTAGGCTAGAGGGAAGATTTTATGCCTCGCTGTGTTACTTTCCTCTTGCGATGAGCCCAAGAGGAAAGGGAACAACAGAAGGACCCGACAGTAACAACTGACCATGGCAGTCCACTGGGCTGGCGGCCTCTGTTAGTTGAGTCCAACTTGGCTGGAGTAAGAACTCAAGGCGGGCCCTACCAATGATAATCTGTTACCCAGGGATTAAAAAAACAGCCAAGGAGGAAAATGGCTCTGGTTGATTCTTTTTGTTGTGGTTGTTGTTTGTTTTGTTTTTAAGAATTATTTTATTTAACTTTATTTATTTTTAACTTGACCAGAGAGGGACAGAGAGAGAGAAAGTGAGAAAGCAAGCTGCCAGGGCTGGGACTCAAACCACAGTTGGCCATGTAGGAGTCCAGTGCCCTTTACGATCACATCACCTGCCAGCCTGATTCTGGTTTTTTGTTTTGTTTTGCTTGTTAAGTTTAGTTAATTCATGAACTACAGGGTCAGAAACAGAGAAGGCTGCACTCCCAACAGGGTCCTAACACCACAATCCACACTTGGCCTCAGCAAGGCCTGGATCAGGGCACTCAGGTGCCTGATGTGCTCAAGGAGGTGTCTACACATGAACTTGGAACCTTCCCATGTGGATCAGGGCTCTCAGTGCCGCCTTTTACCACCACCTGCTCCGCCATCCAGTCCTCTGGTTGATTACGCTTTTACATAAAGTAAGAAGGCAGGGCTCGAGTCAGCACCTTTTTCCCTTAAGGGGTAATCAAAAGACATTGACTTCCATAAAAACTGCTATGAAAATTGAGTGATGTTTTCATTGATACCAGTGCTTTGATCTCCCACATGTCCAAATCCTGGAATTAGCTAAAAAAAATAGAACCTGGAGTCTAAAAACAACTTTTTTTTTTTTTTTCTTAATTTGCTAGAGGGTACATGGGCTTGCCAGAGGGAGATGCTGAAACGGGGAATTGAGAAAGCACCCTCCCGAGGTGGGGCACTTTCAGGCACCTAGTATGTTTTTCAAGCTGCTGGGTCTGGGCCTCCAACCATGCTATGTGGGATCCAGCCACCTTAACCACTATACTACTGGAAAAAAAAGTCTTAGTGAATACAGTTGCATTTCCCAGCTCTCGGTTTAATCTACACTATCATCTATAGTTGTCACATGTCTAAGAATATTGGTGAAATGGGGAAAATTAGAATAATCCTGCATCGAATTATGGAAAAGAAGCTTTTTAACTTTATTTATTTTTAACTTGACCAGAGAGGGACAGAGAGAGAGAAAGTGAGAAAGCAAGCTGCCAGGGCTGGGACTCAAACCACAGTTGGCCATGTAGGAGTCCAGTGCCCTTTACGATCACATCACCTGCCAGCCTGATTCTGGTTTTTTGTTTTGTTTTGCTTGTTAAGTTTAGTTAATTCATGAACTACAGGGTCAGAAACAGAGAAGGCTGCACTCCCAACAGGGTCCTAACACCACAATCCACACTTGGCCTCAGCAAGGCCTGGATCAGGGCACTCAGGTGCCTGATGTGCTCAAGGAGGTGTCTACACATGAACTTGGAACCTTCCCATGTGGATCAGGGCTCTCAGTGCCGCCTTTTACCACCACCTGCTCCGCCATCCAGTCCTCTGGTTGATTACGCTTTTACATAAAGTAAGAAGGCAGGGCTCGAGTCAGCACCTTTTTCCCTTAAGGGGTAATCAAAAGACATTGACTTCCATAAAAACTGCTATGAAAATTGAGTGATGTTTTCATTGATACCAGTGCTTTGATCTCCCACATGTCCAAATCCTGGAATTAGCTAAAAAAAATAGAACCTGGAGTCTAAAAACAACTTTTTTTTTTTTTTTCTTAATTTGCTAGAGGGTACATGGGCTTGCCAGAGGGAGATGCTGAAACGGGGAATTGAGAAAGCACCCTCCCGAGGTGGGGCACTTTCAGGCACCTAGTATGTTTTTCAAGCTGCTGGGTCTGGGCCTCCAACCATGCTATGTGGGATCCAGCCACCTTAACCACTATACTACTGGAAAAAAAAGTCTTAGTGAATACAGTTGCATTTCCCAGCTCTCGGTTTAATCTACACTATCATCTATAGTTGTCACATGTCTAAGAATATTGGTGAAATGGGGAAAATTAGAATAATCCTGCATCGAATTATGGAAAAGAAGCTTTTGAACCGTTAACATGTCTGCGAGACTACTATCAACCTGACAGCTAAATCACTAAAATATTTCTCACATCCTAGGTAAAAATGAAAACAAATTAATTTGAATTGAAAGAAGAAATAAAACGGGTGCAGCTGCCACTTACTGGTGGAGTGTGGCTTCACAATACGCACATTTGTTACTTGGGAAAAAAAAATACAAAAAAAAGAAATTTGTCAAGTTTTGGACCATAATTATGCAGAGACTATGAAAACGTATAGAATGCACAACAACACGAGATTTAGCTTTTGTCTGATTGTGTTCATCTCTGAAAGCCTTGGTTTTGGTGTGAATTAATTGGCTAGTTCGATATGCTCCCTTTCTGCCCACCAAAAAAATATCTGAGAATTCAATTATGGAAACAGTTTCCTGAAAAGCAGAATGTCGGTGCCCTCCCCTCCCCCCACATTAAATAGTCACATATGAGTTGCCAGAAGGAGTCCGCCGTGTGAAACTGTGCACCGAGCAGGGCGCGGAGCCTCCTGTGGCCTGAATCAGAGGACAGCCCCTTCCCAGCGCCTTTATGAGACGGTGCACTAGAAACCAACACATCTGACCAAGAGGTCTCTGAAGTTGCAGCCTTTTGTATTTACACTTTTGAAATTTCTCCATTGTGATGCAAATCTTGATTTTCAATCAAAATTGGCTGGAAAAAAAAAAATCTTTCTCTGGAAGCAGTCGTAGGAAGTAAGCAAGCCTAAACCTAATTTTTTCTCTGTTCCGACTTCCTATTAAGCCGTGAAACAAATGCTACTCAATGCATATGCCTTTCGCAAATGCTGATGGAAAATTCATCCTTGTCGAATAGAACTTTTAATGACATACAGCGAGAGTCCCAGTGGGTACAGAGGTTACACATTGTAAATGACCATGACTTTTTTTTCCCCCCCTAACTTGGGTGCCAATGCAAAAAGCATCCAAGAGCAAGTTAGCCAGCTTTTGTTGACTGTTAAAATCAAGCTCGTTTTAGGGAGTCCTCCCTTCTCATCTGGGAACCTTTCTGTGAGTCCAGATGAATCAAATATAAAATAAAATACAAAGACCAAGAGGTCTCTGAAGTTGCAGCCTTTTGTATTTACACTTTTGAAATTTCTCCATTGTGATGCAAATCTTGATTTTCAATCAAAATTGGCTGGAAAAAAAAAATCTTTCTCTGGAAGCAGTCGTAGGAAGTAAGCAAGCCTAAACCTAATTTTTTCTCTGTTCCGACTTCCTATTAAGCCGTGAAACAAATGCTACTCAATGCATATGCCTTTCGCAAATGCTGATGGAAAATTCATCCTTGTCGAATAGAACTTTTAATGACATACAGCGAGAGTCCCAGTGGGTACAGAGGTTACACATTGTAAATGACCATGACTTTTTTTTCCCCCCCTAACTTGGGTGCCAATGCAAAAAGCATCCAAGAGCAAGTTAGCCAGCTTTTGTTGACTGTTAAAATCAAGCTCGTTTTAGGGAGTCCTCCCTTCTCATCTGGGAACCTTTCTGTGAGTCCAGATGAATCAAATATAAAATAAAATACAAAAGAAAGGCATTAGCAAGGCAAGGCTTCCCACTTCTATTTCATTTTATTTTAAAAGTTACACTTCCAAATGTGGAATCCTCCTCTCAAGCTCTGTGGCAAGACTGAAGACATTTAGGCCAGGGACACAGCCTCGAGGACTCTGTGACCTGCCTCAGTTGAAGGAGGTCTGTGTGCTCGTCGGTGCGTGTGTGCGCCTGTGTCTCTCACTGTACCCTTCGAGATGGAGTCCCGAAGGAGCATTTCTCCTGCCAAAATACACACAGCCTGGGATTAAAAGGGCTGAAACCTACCAGCAAGTTCTTAACGCCCTCCCACAATCATTAGACCAAATCCACCATCATTCCAGATTCATTTTTCCCTTATTCATCTGTCCAACTAATTCCTGCCGCATTCATCAGGCTTATATCTTAATCTTTTCTGTTACATAGAGAATACATAATGAAAAGCTGCATTTTCTGGGTACATGCACACATTTGGAGCGGATGAACCATATGTGAAGTGACATACAATGCTGAATGCCGCCTGAATGGTGTCCAGCGCTAAAAACCCTGCAAACGCAAGAACAAAAAGCAGGCCAACAAGAGCCAGTGTCGGGTTTGCCTCTGCTGGAACACCAGGGGATTCGCCGCGAAAACAGGGGTATAATTTCACTGTTTTCACTCACACAAGCTGTGGGAAAGGAGTCACCATCTGATGTTTGATTGTGCGGGATATGTTTTTGGCAGTGGCCTTGTATTCCGCATTGACAAAAAAAAAAAAAAAAGAAAGAAAGAAAGAAAGAAAGAAAGAAAGAAAGAAAGAAAGAAAGAAGAAAGCAAGAGCAAAGGAAAAAGGGGGAGTGGTGGAGGGGTGACTGAAATAAAAAGAATAGAGCTACATTTGCTGTTTTCAATTTGGGCAGGCACAGCTGACGGTCTGACCAGTGGCCACTGAAAATGAGGGCTGGGGTCTGGCTACTGTCCCCTCCACCTCCATCCCCTGCTCGCCCTCCTACCCCCTTTATGCCGATAGACCACAAGGGGACTTTTCTCCATCCTCCCCTGTCGTCTGGTTAACTTACCACTGAGCTGTGGGGCTGACGTTTGCCTGATTTAATAAAGCCTTTTATCCAAGGTAGTGCCTGGGGAAGGCAGGGTCCTGACAGCCCAGAGGGAGAAAAGGCCCGGGTCTCATGAGGCCATTCCTGAAGCCACACCAGAGCTGGCAAGGAAGAGAGGGCAGCCTCCACAGGCTGCTGGGCCAGGCAGGGATCTAGGGGTGAAGCCTCCATGCCAAGTGGCCACAGAGGTCTGGCAGGAGAACTCTGTGGCTGTGGCTATGGCTGTGGCTGTGGCTAGAATCAGGTGGGGATGGGAAGTTTATACCCTGGGTCTCCACCCCAACTTTTCTAGACAGAGACATGTTGCTTTTTGTCCCTTCACTGTCTTCTCCCTATCTGGGAATGTCAGATTAAGCAAATAAACATGCGGGAAGCCCAGCTAAATTTGGATTTCAGAAAAACAATGAATACTAAAAAGCGAAGTGCTGTTTACCTGAATTCCAAATCTAACTGAGTGCCCTGTATTTCAGCTGGCTACTCTCTTCCCTCCCCATCTTGCTTCCCGGGCTAGCCAGCTCCCTTCCCTCACCTGCACGGGAGTGGGGTGGCGGGAGGATCAGCAGCCTGTCCTACCTGCATCTCGGGGTGTTAAGAGGATAATGAGAGCACAGATGGGTAGCTGCTCTTCAGAAAGACCATTAATTAGCTTTGTCGGTCAACACGTGGTTCCCAGGCCCCAGCTGTGCAAGGAGGCTCTCCCCTTAACTTCAGCTGGGACTAGAAGACTGTCGCCAGTGGCACTCACTGGACAGTTTGGAGTTAGTACTTTCCATTCCCCAGAACCCTTTCTCCAATGGGTTTTGCATGATTTTATTTGGATCATTTGTTTGTTTGTTTTATTTTTGTTAAGAGAGATTTTTGCTATAGGGCATATCATGTGCTGACCGGAGAGACAGGGAGACAGAAAGCGAGAAATCATTCCCTAGTGGGGATGGCCATGCCACAGCTTCTTCTTCTCCATTCTCCTCTAGGGATATTGGGCATGTATGCACATGTGCCTGATGGGAATTTTAAGCCACAGGGTCTGGGACTCAAACTGCAGTCGGCTATGTGGAAGTCCAGCGACATAGCCATTATGTCACTGCTAGTCCCTGGATCATGCTTTTAAACCTAGCCAAATCCTCCAGTCCAGCACCTATTTTTTTCTCTAGAAGTAAATATCATGTTTCATGACTATTTGGAGAGGGAGACACCTCCTCTTTGCTCATGTGCGTTCTCCACCCTGGGGTCCCCTGGCACACCCTGCCCCCTGCTCTCCCAAGTCCTCTGCCAGCACCAGGCGCTGCAACTTGGCCAAGTGCTGCTCCCAGGGGTACTGGAGTGGGTACTTTTCTTTCCTGTATTTCTGAGGAGCCTGTGCATGTGCACTTGAGAAAGAGAGAGGAGCACCCTCCCCCCGTCTGGTCATGCCTCAGTCCCCTTCCTCCTGTCCTCTAGCCCATCAGATCATGGGCACTCTTGTGTGTGTCCAGAGTGTTTAAGGCCAGCCCAGCCGGGGATTAGAACCAAATTTGCCGTGTGGCCTCTGACTTCTCCTGAGCAGCACATTATACTGCGCCACTGAGCCAGCCCTGGATTGCTCCTTTTGATCATTGCTCCATGTTAATACACTGCCAGGCTTCCGGGATGTGTCTTGAGTGGGTGCGTTGCTGGAATCCTCCATCTGTGAGTCCGTGAAGCACATCTGATGAAGGATAATGAGAAAGGAAAAGGTTTCCCTTTGCGAGTGGCAGGTAGGTGACAGGGCAACCCTCATGGGTGGCCAGTGCCGAGTCCAGTCTGTCCTCTAGACAGAGAGCCAGGACTGGGCACAGGCTTAAAAGCTGCTGGTACCCTGCACCCATGTGATCCACGCACTTCAGAGAAGATCTCCAAGGAGTTCTACTCGTTGAAATACCCCTTTTACCAGAACATGGTAGTGGCTGCATCTCCCGGCCAGACGAGAAGTGTGGTTTTCTCCACGTGGCAGAATTGCTCTTGCTTCCAAACACGGTAGGAGGACATAATGGCCGTCTGTAATGATCACATTAGCACCATCGAGCAGTATACCTACAATAAATTAAGACTGCTTTGCAATTAGTGCTGATGATCACAGCTGTGGAGACAAATGGCATATGTGCTAATTAAATAATTTGTCACTTGACTGTTGAACAAACAATTCAGACTCTTTACATTATAAACCGCCATCTCCAGAACACCACCCTGGGCCTTTAACCCGGTGGAAGGAACAGATTGCCATGCCCACAAGTGCCAGGGAGCAACGTCCTCCTGGCAGGAGAAAAGGTGTCGGAAAATTCACTTGGATTCTCTGTCCTATCAGACTTGGAAAGTTTGTGAAAAATGAGTTCCAGGACAAAACCAACTGTGCCACTGGGAAAACCTTTGGAAACTAGCCCCTCAAGATGTGCCCTTATTGGAGGGCATCGCCAGATGGGCCGTGACCAGAATGGCTGGGTCACATCCTACCTTGACTTGCTCTACGTCTGCAGTCCTGACCTTCTCCCCGTTTGCAACTCCTTTTTTTTTTTTCAATTAATAAAATGCAAAATTTTTAATTTCTATGTTTGATACATGTTTTCTTTATTTCCTAGTGATAAAGCCTACAATGATGATTGTTCTTTTCTTTTAATGTATTCATTCTCTACATTAATTCACTATACACCATCACAACACACAAATGAATTTTCCATCCAAAATACACTGTGCATTGGCTCAATCAAGCACATCAACATACATGTTCTCAGCAAATAATTTTCCAATTCTTATGTCCTGCATACCTTGCCTTTTGTTTTGCCATCCTTGATTCCCCATCCCCCACCCTCTGCCATGTCCCATCCTCCTCCCACATTGTCCCTGGCGTCCATGGTTGCCCTCCATGCCTTCCTCCTCCCCCCCCCGGTCAATTGATCTGCCAATGAACTTAATTAGTCTAAATATATCCAATAGCTAGCACAGCTGACACATACCTATACATGAACCCAAGTCTGACTTTAGGCATAGACTCCAGTGAGTAGAATGAACATACTATAAAGTAGTACCCAGCTGGGCCCATACAGCTCGCTGCAGTCGTCAAGTATGCATTTTTTTAAAAAAATGATACGAACAGTTGCAACTCCTTTTTACAGTTTTTCTTTCCATTTTTAAAAGGTTTGGTGTTTTTTATCTCAAATGCTAATCCATAAAACCAAACTGTGACATGGGAACTTGAGGCGGAGAGAGCACTACTAGTCCACACAAAGGCTTCGTGTGCATGGAGGGGCTCTTGGCCCTGGGCAGGGGCCAAGCTTGGTCCGCAAAGTTCAGGCGGGAGTTGAGTCTCTGCCCATCACCTTGACCTGGGGCTCTTGTGCAGTGAGCGACCACTCTGACACAAAGGCAGTCCCATCTCAATTGCCTCTGAAACCGGGAGAATGTCAGGTAGTTTATAAGTGCAGAAAATTCTCAAAGGAATTGTCATTCTTCTCTCTTCTTCACCTTTTTATCAGAGTTGATTTTGTCTTATTCCTGCCCCACTCATGGATGAGTGGGCCAATGATCAGGCAAAAGGCAAGATAGTGAGGTCTCTTGTCAGCAGGCATTTGTCACACCCCTTATCAGGGTCACATTTCCCAGGAGCATTCAGCACTGTGGTGCTGAGTGTAGGCAAACTACTCGGGCAGTTGAAGCTCCACTGAAGCGAGTCTATTGCAGTAAATTTCCACCAAGCAGAAAAGGAGCTTGGGGGGGGAAAAAAAGGGAAAAAAAAAGAAGAAAAGAAAAAACCTTGAGCATTGAACATTTCTACAGGAAGTTAACTCCCTGAACAATTTCACAGTAGATTTTTTTAAAGTTATTTAATTCATTTATTTATTTTGTTTGTTATAGGGCTCAGCAGAGAGAGTGAGAGAGAGAGAAAGTGAAAAAGCAAGCCATCAGATCCTGGACTCCAACCATGGTCAGCCCTGTGAGAGTCCAGCTCCCTTACCACCACGCCACCTGCTGGCCCCAGGGTAGTTCCTTTTTTTTTTTTAGGGGTTTTTGCCTTAGGGCATGTACAAGATCCAGAGAGAAAGAGAGAGTGAGAGGGAAGTGAGAAATCATCATCCAGAAGGGATGGCCATGCTGCAATTCCTTCTCTTTCATTCTTCTGGGTCTTGGGCACACATGCACATGTGCTGGGCATGACTTTCAACCTACCAGGTCTAGGACTTGAACCACAGTTAGCTAGGTGGGAGTCCAGTGATGTAACCATTATGCCATCTACTGGCCCCCACAATAGATTCTAAGATCTACTTTTGTGCATTATTATGGGAGTAGAAAGAGAACCCGGTATTTTGTCTTTATGGGAATATGATCGTTTGGACACACAAAAGTTTGTAATGAAGGCAAGTTCATCTGCATTACTCACCAAAAGTCCATTGTCTTTTTTATGAAGGGAAAACGGGATTTACCCCCGAAGGACCAGGGCATGGAGAATCAGCCGTTAACATGTAGGATAAGCTGGGCACAAGGAAAGTGCTCAGTAAGAATGAACTCCTGCTATCGTTGACTGTTTGTATTATTCCTGGATTTTGTACGAATGTCTTCTCCAGTTCTTGTGAATATCGTCTGTTAGGTGCGTACAGAGTAAGGAGGGGGTTTTTCATGGAGCAATGGCTCTAGAAGAACCCTTTTCCTGAAGCCTGCCCACGCATCAGGAAAGGCAGCAGGGCACAGGGGAAGTACAAAGGCTTCGGAAGCACGGCCAGGACTTGAGATGTTTTTCCTACAGCCCTGGAAGAAGCACCTTCCTCTGGACTGTTAGGGGAGAAGGCCGTTTTCTAGGGACCTCCCTCCTTCTGGGACTGCAGAATCCAAATCTGTCCAAAAGAAGCTGGGCTGGGAGTCAGGAACCACCCAGCCCAGCTGGTGTTTCTGTGAGTGGGCAGAAGTCCTCAGGGTACAAGGGAACAACTCACCCTGCTCTCTCCCTCCACCAGAGACAGGATGGGGGCTGGTGTAAGGCAAGAATGACCCTAAGTCATCTTTCTTTCCTTCTCTCTGTGTGGGGAGTTCTCCATTTATAAATCTAGAATGAAGAAATCCAAGTTGTATTCTTCCCTTTGATTTTTACTGGGACTCAAAGACGGTACTAGCCACTTAGTTATGGTATAGAATATTTTTGCTATATAATCTTTCCACCTCTTAAAGGAGATTTGTGTTGAAAATCCTGGCTGGGCAAGGTCTTGCACAGCACCAGGGAGAACAATGTAGGAATCTGAAAAGGTCATTAGGGAAATAAAGGCTCAGAGTCCTGAATAGTTTCCTGACAATTGTCCAAGGCCACGCAATCCTGGGGACACAGAGGACCCCAGCTACCCGCTCGCCCACCGGCCAACCCAATTAGACCACATTTACCTCTCAGGAAAACTCACTCAATCTTATACCATGTCCCAAAGAACCTGGATCAAATTAAGAATTTTAATATTCTAAGCCACTTGTTTATACTGTGTCTTTAAAGCATATGTATCAAATACATTATAACTTAGGATATATTAAGATGTTTGGGCATACCCTTCTGAAATCTTGAAAATACTACCATCACTGTAAAAGATTTTTTAAATCAAAATGTATTCTATTATCTGAAAATCAAATCTTACTTAGATAATTTACAACAAATAAACACATTTCTCTGCTCAGTTTCTTTTAGAATTTTGCTTCCCCATCCCTGAAGCAACAAACTTCAACTATTAAATTTAATTGATTAGCTAGTAAATTAAATTATTTATTTGTTTTATTTAGTTTTTTTTGCCATAGGGCACGTAGGCTCACCAGAGAGAGACAGAGAGAGGGGGGCAGAGAGAGGGAGTGAGAAATTACTCCCTAGAGCGAATGACCACACCACAATCCCTTCTCCTCAGTTCTCCTCTCACATGCACAGGCTCCATTCACAAATTCCCAGTCACCAGGTCCTGGATTCGAACTTCAGTCAGTCACGTGGGAGTCCAGCACCTTAACCACCACACCACCTGTTAGCCCCCAAAGCTCAACTATTCTGTTTCATTATCTTATCTTGAAATTTTCTTCCACAATCCTAGATGACATGTTTTTAGCAATTTTTCTGGATTGTATTTTCCAATGCATTCAAAGTTTAAAAAACAATTTAGTTATTCCATTTTAATTTTCAAGTCTTGTTTCCTGAATAATCCAATGTTTAAAAAATTGTGTCAGAGGGGTATCAGTAGATGGCATAATGGTTACGTCACTAGATTCCCACATAGTCAACCATGGTTCAAGTCCCTAATCTGGCAGCTTGAAACTCACGCTGGGTGCGCGTGTGTACGTGCTCAGAATCCTGAGAGGGGAAAGGAGGTGAAGGGATTGCCATATGACCATCCCCCCAGAGGGTGATTTTTGCTTTCTGTCGCTCTGTCTCTCTCTGTCTCTCCAGCAAGTACACACACTCTATAGCAAAAATCTCTTTTAAAAATTCTGCCAGAGGGCAGCACGTGTACCTGCTGGAGAGAGAGAGGGAGAGAGAGAGAGAAAGTGAGAAGGCAGTCCCTATGGGGGTCATGCTGAAATCCCTTCTCCTACATTTCTCCTTCTGAGATTTTGGTTACATATGCACATGTGCCCTGTGTGTTTTTTCAAGCCTTAGGGCCTGGCACTCAAACTGTACAGTTGGCCATGTGGGACTCAACCACCTTAATGATATACTACTTCTGATACAATTTTAAAAAGTTTCTTTCTTTCTTTCTTTCTTTCTTTCTTTCTTTCTTTCTTTCTTTCTTTCATGAGCAAGAGACACAGAGAGAGAGACAGACAGAGACAGCACCCTCAACAGGCCTTGAAGCCATGATTCATTCCCAGACGTTAGCCTGCCTAGTAGTTCTCAATCCAAAGGAATGGTACCCAGTCTTCAAGAACATCACCTGCCGATGGCTTCTGCTTCGGGGACCATCTTCCTTTTCTGGAACTCAAAGAACTATCTGCTCTCCTGCACAGCATGAGATTTCCTCCCTAATCCTTGGAATACCGAAGCCGCTCCTGCTAATATAATGCT
This sequence comes from Tupaia belangeri chinensis, assembly GCF_000334495.1. NCBI lineage: Eukaryota > Metazoa > Chordata > Mammalia > Scandentia > Tupaiidae > Tupaia > Tupaia belangeri. Next base: position 670,055 of record NW_006159894.1, read on the forward strand.
ATGGTTTGTATGTATCCCCCACAGTTCACGTTGGAAACTTAATCCCCAACCCAGTTGTGTTGAGAGGTGAGACCTTTAAGGGGAGAGTAGGTCATGAGGGCTCTGCCCTCATGAATAGATTACTGTCATTATTGAGGGAGTGAGTTTGTTATAAAAGGAAATTCAGCTTCCTCTTGCTCTTATTTTAACTATGCGATGCTTCCCACTGTGTCATGACATAGCAAGAAGTCCCTTGCCAGATGCAGCCCATCGTTCTTGGACTTCCCAGCTGCCAGAACTGAACCAGATACATTTCTGTTCATTATAAATCACTGAGAAGGTGGAATTCTCACACGGGCATCAAACGGATTAAGACAGCCAGGGAAGGAAACAACAGGTGAATTGCATGTGGCATGCTCCAAGGGAACGCTGAGCATCCTAGCATGAGCGTTTGTGCAGGTCCAGTCACACAGGTCAGCCTCGCCATTAAAATCTGTACTCTCAGGACCAGTGGATGGCATAGCGTTACATGCAGGACTCCCATGTAGTCGACCATAGTTTGATTCCTACACCCGGTGGCTTAAGACTCATGCTGGGCATGTGTGCATGTGTGCCCAAAATCCCGAGAGGAGAATGGAGGAGAAGGGATTGCAATGGCCACTTCCCCTGGGTGATTTCTCGCTTTCTGTCTCTCTGTCTCTCTCTAGTTCTCCAGAGAGTACCTGCGAGTACATAGCAAAACTCTCTCAAAAAAAGAAAAAGAAAAAGAAAATCTGCACTCTTGTCTTGAAAGGCTCAAAAATGCGTATTTGACGACTGCAGCGAGCTGTATGGGCCCAGCTGGGTACTACTTTATAGTATGTTCACTCTACTCACTGGGGTTTATGCCTAAAGTCAGACTTGGGTTCATGTATAGGTATGTGTCAGCTGTGCTAGCTATTGGATATATTTAGACTAATTAAGTTCATTGGCAGAACAATTGAATGGGGGGGAAGGTATGGAGGGCAACCGTGGATGCCAGGGACAATGGGGGAGGAGGATGGGACATGGCAGAGGGTGGGGGATGGGGAATCAAGGATGGCAAAACAAAAGGCAAGGTATGCAGGACATAAGAATTGGAAAATTATTTGCTGAGAACATGTATGTTGATGTGCTTGATTGAGCCAATGCACAGTGTATTTTGGATGGAAAATTCATTTGTGTGTTGTGATGGTGTATAGTGAATTAATGTAGAAAATGAATAAATTTAAAATAAAAAAAAAAGACTGGTTCTGGCAGAGAAGGACATACAGATATAGAATGAGTATCAACCCAGGTTAGTGTGTTTCACAGCCCGACCTATAATCCAAAGACACAGCTGAGAAGTTTTCCATGTTTTCTTCTTTTTCTAAGAGAGATTTTTGTGATGGAGTGTGTGTGCTTGCTGGAGAAACAGAGAGAGAAAGCCAGAAATCACCGCTCCTGGAGCAGGGGAAGTTGGCCATGCCGCGATTCTTTCCTAGTTCTTTCAGGATTTCGGGCACACACACACCCTACATAAGTTTCAAGCCACTAGGGTCTGGGACCTGAACCGCAGTTGACCATGTGGGAGTCCAGTGCCTTAACTACTGTGCCGCCTGTTGGCCCCTCTGTGCTTTCTATTATTCATGCAGCCAACATCTGTTGAGCACCTACAATGTGCTCTGAGGCAATGTAGCACAGTGGTTAAGGGTGTGATTTTTGTCACAGGGATTTGAATTCTAACCCTTTCTGTGTGTTTTGGGGCAAGTTACTTGCCTCTCTGAGCCTCAGTTTCCTGAACTCTGCACTTACTCTTAGCCCAAAAGCCAAGAAAAAATTCCCTTGACTCTATGTGAAGTATAATTACAGTGTCTAGTTACAGAGCTGTTTCAAGGATTCAACAAGTCAATGCATGTAGAGTCTGAATAGTAGTTTTTTATTTTATTACTATTGGTTTTAAGCAGACATCGTGCTAGACTACAGAGACACAGAGATCGAATCTGTCCACTCCCTCAACACTAAGACTTTATAACTCAGTAGATTGCTCCTTGATCCTTCTCTTTAAGACTCACTAGCTCCTGAAATTTAAACAAATAAACAAATAAAAATAAAAAGCAGTGTTTGAGTTTGAGGGGTAAGTTCTCACATCAAACTGGATGACCATAAACTTGGGAGAAGCAGGGGCTGGCCGAGTTAGAGGAAAATAACTAGTGGACCACTTTCCCCAGGGGTTCAGGAATGTCCCTGAGCCTCGCTCTGCTCTGCCAGGGTGAGCTCCGCCAAGAGGGCTATAAATAGCAGAGGCAGGCTCGGGATTAGACAGCCTTTCAGTCACAAGTCTGGGAAGCGGTGATTTTCCTTAGACCAGCCCTAAGGCTGCTGACGGGGCGCGGGGGCGGGGAGACCAGCACCCTTCTCACACGTTTGATTACAATCTGGGCAAAGAATTGGAGCAGACTCTTCACAGGCTCCCAGCTCCTACTGGCTCCCACCCTAACCTTGTCTCCGTTCTGTTCCGCCTTTTTTTAAAAGCAGGTTTCGAAGATAGAATTGCGAAGTGGCTCTAAAACTTAGCCACATGGCAGTTCCTTGGGTGCCCGTGTATGCGCACTATAAAAATGCAGCCCATTTTCGTTTGTGCGGTCTCCTCTCAAAGCCTGTAGCACACCCCTCCAGAGGAGGCAGGGCAGAAACCACCGGCAGGCACGGCTACAGAGATAAAATACAGAACATCACATTTTCAGGACTCATTTTTTATTTAATCTTACAATGTATTCTTGCATATAGATTGATGCCATAATTTGCATGTTGGGAAGTCTGTCTGCAAATAAAATAGGCCCAATAAAATACAATACATATGTCAGTGTTGGAACCACATAAAACAAATTCCTAACAGGCTGGGGGCAGGGGTGGTGGGGGTTGGGAGGGTCTTCCCCCAAAACTCCAAATCCAGTCAGCGTTCTTGAACTGGGTCGGACGCTGCGTCTCAGTCTCAGTGGCCAGTGTAAATTTGAATGAGTCTCAGTGGCCAGTGTAAATTTGAATGAGTCTCAGTGGCCAGTGCCCATTTGAGTGAGTCTCAGTGGCCAGTGTTTTGAATGAGTCTCAGTAGCCAGTGTCCATTTGAATGACATGCAGGACACAGGCTGGAAGAAGGCCTCCCACCTGGGAAGGCACGCCCCAAGGGGATCTTAAACTAAGCCCAAATTTCTCTGTAAGATGGGGAGGGAGCATAGCATAGCAGAGATGTAGAGTCAAAAAAGTTAGGATTCTTGGAGGACCTGGCAAGTAAGCGCGGTGGTCAGGGACACTGGACTCCCACATGGCTGACCAGGACCTGGTGGCTTGCTCTTTCACTTTTTCTCTCTCTCATTCTGTCCCGCTCTAGTCGAATTAAAGGAAATAAATAAAGTTAAATAAAATAATTCTTTTTAAAAAGGATCCTAGGGCAAGAGTACAGAGAAGGAAATTAGGGAGAAAAAAATTAGGGACATTTGTGAGACACAGATGGTTTATTACCGTTGATGAGGACGTGTATAGTATTCTCCACTGGGCTGGTCTGAGGTGTATTTCATGTTGGGTAAATTCTCATTGCAAGCCATATGATGTATAGTGATCCAGTGTATAAAATTATAATAATAGTAAAACTAAATTGTTAAAAGTTAAGATACTTTGATGTAAACAGTCAGAAAATCTTTGTTCTTGCTGTTATTTCCATATTTTTTTTTTCACTTTAGGGAAAAGAAACTTAAAAATTGGGACCAGCAGATGGCGAAATGGTTACATCACCTGACGCCCCTTTTGTCCACCGTGGTTTGAGTCCTAGATCTGGGGGTTTAAAACTCATGCTGGGCACATGTGCATGCATGCCCAAAATCCTGAGAGGAGAATAAAGAGATTGCAACCTGGCCATCCCCCTCGCTTTCTGTCTCTCTGGTGAGCACACACCCTATAGCAAAAATCTCTCTCTAAAAAAAAAAAAATCATCATTAAAAAGCTGGAAAATAAAGGATGGAGGGAAATCATCCAGGAGGGCACACCCAAGTGCAACTATTTTTAATATTTCTGCACCCCTTTCCAGTTATTTGCCTGCGCACATTTATATTTTTAGAGCTGTGATATGCGTAAAATTGGTGCATATTTCTCCTGAACATTGCAGTAGGTTACTAGAGTCTTTGAAGTTGTTTTTTTTTTTTTTCTGAGAAAGGAGAGAGAAGAGGAAGAAGAAGGAGGGGGAAGAGGAAGAGGAAGGAGAGGAGGAAGGGCAGAGAAAGAGGAGATGAAGGAGAGGTGAAGAAGAGGTGAGGAAGATAGGAGGAGAGGAGGTGGGGAAAGGAGGGAGAGAGCAAGGGGAATTTTTGACTGCATCTAGGCAGTTGCAGTCCTCTGCCCCAGCCTCCCAGTTAGCTAAGACTACACACACCTGTGGAGGCTGGTCTGGGGATCTGAACCAGACCTCCTGTGTATCCCCCGCCTCATGCAGTGTTGCTCTACAGCTTGTCCCATCACAGCTGGGCTCACAGCCATTATGAGAGTGGGTGCATGATATGTCATCGAGTAGGGGGAGGGGGGTCAT
>NW_006159894.1:674625-698986 GCF_000334495.1 Tupaia belangeri chinensis
CTTCTGGTAGGCATTGAGACGTTTTTCTACTATAAATAAGTATGCTGAAGATTGCATACAGATATCAGAAGCTACATATATGCATATGTATATGTCTCTCTACATATAGATATATAAATATATGTATGTGTATATACACATATAGATACATACGTGTATATGTATTTATATAAATAAATACATGCATATATAGTTATATAAATAAATAATAAATGACAGTTCTCAGCTGTCAATAGTCATCCTTGAATGAGTTAGCTCTTTTGTGGATTTGCAGCTCATTCAATCTTGACAACAGCCCTGAATGAAGGCATGACTATTCCCTTATTTCACAGCCAGGGCAGTGGAGAGTGCAGGACTCAGAGTTTCCATAGCAGTGAATGAAGATTCAAACCCCTGAGTCCTTTCTCCTTAGCCAGGGCACTGCCCACCTCACTCTGCCATTATGTCACATTACAGACTTAGTGCAGTTAAGTGAAAAGCTGACCGAGAGCCCACACCTTATTCCTTTCTTTACACACACACACACCCACACACACACAGAACGCCCTCACTCACACCTCCTGAATTTTCTCCTATTGATTGGTTGTGACACAATTTTAAAATCAGCAGAATGCGGGGGAGGAAGCTGGAGGAAGTATTTCAGTTTTGTTCGGCTCTGTGAAAAAGCAGTCCCTGTTTTCCCATCCTGGTCACGGAGTAGTCCTGAATTGTCCCTGAGTAGAAGAAAGAGATTTATAGGCTGAACCTGGGTCCAAGTCAGAGAGAAAAGTATTTTCTTTAGAAAGACATCTTCTGATGATTATTTCAAGAGACTTTCTGGTAATCCCCAGCAAATCTGCATGTTAATAGGAATCATTTACTCAAAGCAGGGGTCCAGGAAAATAGCTTTACATAATAACAGTAACTTGATTTGATTACTTCGATTCGATTCTCGCTATTGAATTTAGCGCAGAGCCAAGTTTTTGGAAGTGTTACAGAACGATAAACAAAACGGGAAGAGTGAGTTAAGACTAAGTCTGGTCTCCACCGCACATCTTGATTACTTCTAATGAGCGAGGAGCTGTAAACAGGATCGAGGAGCAAGAACCGCTGATAATCTCCTTAGCGTTCTGATAATTTACTGGTTTCTTCCCCACATCAAGAGCGCTAAACCTGCCTAATATTCGTTAAGACTTCCTGGCAGGTCCTTCCTGAAGGAGGCGGTTGTCTCCCCTATACCTCCGTGTGGTCTTGTTCACTTGCTCCTAAAAATGCTGGTAGACAGCTGCAGTTGTACTCGGCAATTTCGAGTCATAGCAGCCCTTATTTTATTTATTTATCTGTTTATTTTTGCCAGAGGGTGCATGTGCTCACCAGAGAGACAAAAAGAAAAAGAGAAAGCATCTCCCGTGGCCACTAAACAATCCCTTTTTCCTCCATTTTTCCTTCCTGTTGTGCATGTGTACGCACACGTGCGCGTGCACACACACACACAAACACACACCCCTGATGTGTTTTTCAACCGTGCAGTCAGCCATGTGGGATTTGGCTCCCTTAACCTTCTCTGTAGGACCAACTCATTATTATTTTTTTATTCCATAGGTAATTGACCCTTCCTGCAGCCTCCCCTGTTAACACCTGACTTACCATAGAGCATCTGTCAGAGCTGAGAAATTAACCATGGCATGACACTATTAATGAAAATATGGAACTTGTTCATGCCATCAGGGTTTTTTAAAGAATTATTTTATTTAAATTTATTTATTTACTTATTTATTTTATTTATTTTTATTTGACCAGAGAAGAACAGAGTGAGAGAAAGATAGAGGGAAAGTGAAGTCGGCCACGTGGGAGTCCAGCGCCCTGAACCACCACACCCCCTACCGGCCACACATCATCAGTTTTTTCACTAGTGTTCTTTTTTGTTCCAGGATCCAATTCAGGATGCCACACTGCTGTTCATGTCACCACTCCTTAGTCTTCTCCAATCTCAGAGCACCTAGGTCTTTCCTTGGTTTCACGGTCTTGCCTCTCTGAAGAGCCCTGGTCTGCTCTGCAGAGTGACCCTCCCTCTGGGTTTGTCTGATGTGTTCCTAAGATCACACTGGGGTTGTGCAATGTTGTGAAGAAAACCACAAGGTGGCCCAGGTGGCCTCAGTGCACTAATTATCCCTGAGGTGGTACCTGCCGGGATTCTTTACTACAAACTCACTGCTTTTCCCATGGTAATTGTTAGATGTTTGAGGAGACACTATGCAAATATCTTGTTTCCGCTTAAACATTCACAGTAGTAACCTCGGCTAAGTGTTGGTATCATCCCAGTGAGAACTTGTGGAGTTGGTGACAGGCACAGGAGCCTCAAAGCCATTCCCTTTTCCTGGGTGTTGCACATACAAGGAAGTGGCAGGTGAACCTCCTCATCCCTTCCAGCAGCTACCTGACAGCTGGCGCTGTGGATGCCGCATGGGGCTTCAGAGCCAGGTCCAGCACCTAGTCCTTTTTCTTTCTTTCTTTTTCTTTCTTTCTCTCTTTTCCTTCCTTCCTTCCTCTCCTCCCTTCCTTCCTTCTTTCTTTTTCTTTCTTTCTCTCTCTCTCTCTTTCTTTCTTTTTTTCTGAGAGATTTTTGCTATAGGGTGTGTGTGCTCATCACAGAGACAAAGAAACAGAAAACAAGAAATCACCCCTTAGGAGGAATAGCCACACCACAGGCCCTTCTCCTCCGTTTTCCTCTTGGCATTTTGGGCACGCAAGCACGTGTGCCTGGCGTAAATTTTAAGCCACCAGGTCCAGGACTTGAACCATGGTCAATTACATAGAAGTTCAGTGATATAACCATTACTCCATGTGCTGGTCCTCGGATCTAGTCTTACTTATCATGCATGACTCCAAATTATCTTCCACGTGACTTTAAAATAGCATAATTGCCGGAAGACAAGAATTTGTGGTTTTACAACACTGCATTCTGTTAAAGAGAAAAGCATTTATAACATTGATTAAAGACGTTAAAAACCAACTTTCTTCAAGGGGGTCATCCCAATAGGCATAAGGACTATCACAATATGGAGTTTTACAGTAAAGCAGAGAGATCGAGCTCAACTCTGACTGCAACAAGGAAAAGTGGCAATTTGTAGCAAGGAGCAGGATGAGGTCAGAGAACGGAAAATTACCAAGGGCTACCGTAGGGAGTAAAGGGAATTCTGGCTAAATAAACTAACAGGATTCTTGCTGAAGGCGGGGCAGGGTGACCGACATCACTCGGGAGGTTGGAGGATGAGGAACCTGATCTGACATCGAGGGTCATCAGAAGACCAGGAGGTCCTGGTGTTCTCAGGTAGGCTGGGATGCTGCCTGTCCTAGCACTTCACAACACTGAGCTGTCTGAACAATCGATGTTGTAAAATAGATCTGTGACTCAGAAAAATGGTGATTGGCTGTTTATACTCTCACATTAATTTTTCTCCTTTTTTTTAAGTTGTCTTTTTTTTAAAGTATATTTTCAATTGGTTAGACTTGAAACTGAAAGATGATAAATATAAACAAAATAGGGGACCCAGTCCCTAAATGCATATCCAACTAGTGGCCATTCGCTGCTGTCCTTCCTTTTTTTTTTTTTTTTTTCTTTTTTTGGAGAGGTTTTCCCTATAGGGCACATGCACTCGCCAGAAATACAGAGAGAGACATAGAGACAGGAAGTGAGAAATCACCCCCCAGGGGGGATGACCACGCCACAATCCCTTCTCCTCCTTTCTCCTCTCGGGATCTTGGGCACGCACGCACACGTGCCTGGCATGAGTTTAAGCCACCAGGTCCGGGACTCGAACGGCTGTTGACTACATGGGAGTCCAGCGACATAGCCATTACGCTAACTGCTGGTCCCTGCTGTCCTTCATTTTTGTTTCTGTTTGCTGGCAACAAAACTGTTTGCCTCAGGGTTCTGCAGAAGGCGAGCATTGGTGTATTTTGTTTAGCTTCAGAACTGGTCCTTCCAGGGCTGGTTACATGGACATATTCTTGTGGACCAGGTGTGCCCAGCTAAGCACTGAAGACCAAGTGCAGGAAGAAGAAGAAAAGACAAAGGGGATGGACCCAATCTGGGAAAATGAGCCGACACTTGTACAGAAGAATGCAATACTAGGGAACTGCCAAAAGCTCATGGGGAAAAATGAAATTAAAGTACACGTTTGTTTTGGTGTAGAGAAAATTTGAAATCCATGCAGAATTATTTTCATAATACACATTTTCCATGAGCTTTTTTAAGTTTCTTTCTTCTATGAGTGAGAGAGATAGAGAGACAGAGACAGAGAAAAGCATCCTCCACAGGGCCTAAAGAGCCACTCCTGGCATCAGCCAGCCCAGATCACTGGCACCTGCCTGCATCTGAAATGGACAGGGGGGCCTCGGGAGGCGAACCCCAGACCTTTCTGTGTGGATCAGCCGTACCGAGCCCTGTGTTCCAGCTGTGCTGCCATGTAGGCCCCTCTATGAGCTTTTTGAATGTACATTGTATTTACGTCATCCTGCTGTAACCTCTTTACACACGCACCCCGTCTCTCTGATCCCTGCTCTTTACCTGCAGTGGGCCACCCATACCACGTATGTGTAGCACCTCTTTGCTCAGAAACAGGACATGCGTACCCAAAGGCAGGCCAGGCCAATGGCATGAGAAAGTGAAGCTAGGGCTCACGCTGAACCTGTCACTGGCCCATGGGCTTCGAGGAGTTGAGCTACCCGGTCCAGGCAGGACCTCCCACCAATCCATCCAGGGGTCTGAGGAACGTATTGAACATCTGTGCGTTCTACTCATGTCTGCTTCTCATAGGATACCTAAGTCCTTGACTTACGGGGTCAGTAAGTGTTGCTGAGTTTGAATAAATAAAGGCACAGTTTCTCTGATGAAAATAAAACATGGAAAGGTAGGTCTTGTGCCAAAACAAAGAGTATTTAAGGGCTGAATGATGGTGAAAAAAAAACCTTCTTGGGAGGGTCCAAGTTCATGCCCAGGGTCCTTCTGTGTGGGCGGATGCCTGTGATCTGGGCTGGCTGAGGCCGGGGGTGGGTTGCAGTGTAAGGACACTGTTGGGGATGCCGTTTCTTTCCACCTCTGTCTCTGTCTCTTCCTCTCTCTGTTTTCCTGTCTCATGGAATAAATAAACTTTTTAAAAAAATAATAGTTGTGTTATTTTTTATTTTATTTGTTATTATTGTTTTTAATTTGACCAGAAAGAGAGAGAGAAAGTGAGAAAACAAGCCACCAGGTCTGGGACTCGAACTCCAGTTGGCTGTGTAGGAGTCCAGCACCTTAACCACCATGCCACCTGCTGACCCTGGAAAAAATAAACTTAAAAAGGGGGGGGGATAGTTGATAATGGGAGAAGGCACTATAAAATATAAAAGAAAAATGAAAACTTTCATAAAGCTAAAGTCACAGTTATTCACACATGAACAAATTGTTTAAAATTGTAATGAAAAGCCCCTGGGAGAAGTTGAATGTGTGTTTATAAAGCTCTGTTTGAGAAGACACGAGGAGCCAGCAGGTGACGTGGTAGTTAAGGTGCTGGATCCCTTGTGGACCGCTGTGTGGTTTGAGTCCTAGACCCAGTGGTTTGAGAAACACCCTGAGCACATGTGTGTGCTTGACCAAAATCCTGAGGAGAGAGTGGGGGAGAAGAGATTGCAGGAGTGGCTCTCCTCTTGGGGTGATTTCTTACTTTCCCTTTCTCTCAGTCTCTAGGTGGAACGCATGTGCCCCATGGCAAAAATTCTAAAAGAGAAGAAGGCAAGGACACATATAAACTTTAAAAGAGTAGTTTTTGCCTAAAATTATTAGTTTTAAAACACATTTTAATGGGGCCAGCATACTGGTGTAGCTGTCACATCACTGGACTCCCAAGTAATCAACCGTGGTTTGAGTCCTGACTGGTGGCTTGAAAATTACTCCCGGCAGATGTGCATGTGTGCCCAAAATCCCAGGAGGAGAATGGAGAAGGGCTTATGGCATGGCCATCCCCCTGAGGGTGATTTCTTAGTTTCCTTCTCACTGTCTCTCATCTCTCTCCAGTGGGTACACACACCCTAAGGCAAAAACCTCTCAAAAAAATCACACACACACACACACACACACACACACACACACACACATTTAGGTGCCACATGAAATAAGCATGAGTAACTTAGACATGTGATTAGCATGCAATGCCTTTTGCTTTGTTATGCTAGATAATAAGGTACTATTTTGGGCTCTCAGAAAAGTCCATGAAAAGAGTCTCCCTGACCAAGTGAAAGAGGGCTGCCCTTCCAGCAGGAGCAAGCTGTTGCTGTCTTTCCTGCACTTTGGCTAGCTGATTGCACACTGTTAGAAGAAGCTCTCAGGAGAACATGGTCAACAGGAGAGTGCGGGGAGATAGCAGGACGAGTTCTAGAGTCCTAAAGCACAGTAGGGTAATGGCAGTTGGTGACAATTCAATATACACTTCAAAGTACTAAAGGGGTGGATTTCAGATGTGTGAAACACACGGAAAATGCTAGAGATGGTGGATATGTTCATCACCCCATCTTGATCATTACACGATCGTATGTGTTTTTGAAAAACCACACTATGCCCCATAAATAATACAACTATTATATGTAAATTAGAAATAATAACTTTAAGAAAGAGAAGAGGCTCCCAGCAGCATCTTCCCTCACCCCACACATGTCCGCGCCCCCACTCAGAGGGCACCCATGCAAACGCAGGCACAGCAGCTGGAGGGCTGGCTCCAGTTGGCCGGGGTGGGCTAAACAGAATGTGCGATTGATGAAGAACCCTGGCGAGCAGACCCTGAGTCTGGGAGCCAGACAGTTCCTTGTACAGAGCCAAAAGGATCAGTGTGGGCCATCGGTTTGGGGGTCAGAAGCAGTATCCCACCAACACGTGACACGTTTTCTTTCTGCACACAACCCTGGCATTGTCTGTGTCACAATGCTTCCTAGTGTCCCCCGCTGCTCCCTGCCCTATCTTATGTCTCATATTAATTTTGAGAGCTGTGAGTGTCGTTCACACATGGACTCTGAACAGATTCCTATTCTGTGTGTGCAGAGGAAGGAATAGAGAATATATATATATATATATATATGTGTATATATGTGTGTGTGTGTATATATATATACACATATATATGTACATGTTTTATATATATAATGTAGTGTGTGTATTATATATAATATAGTGCATTATAATGTATTATATATATAATATAGTGCGTGTGTGTGTGTGTTGGGGGGAGGTGGCTGGTTCTTCTTACTCTCCAAGTAAGCTGGTTTAGGAATGTTCAAAACCAAGGTGCGCAGCCCTTCTCCTAGGTTAACGGCACAGTTCAGGGCATCAGAGAGCTCAGGCTCACAGCATTGTTACAGTCCTGGTACAGAGGAAGCAGGACACTTCACTGGGTTTATAGCCCCTCAGGATCAAGAGAAGCTGCTTTTGTTCTAATTGCCAGAGGGCGCTTGTGCTCACCAGAAAGAGATGGAGAAAGAGAGAGAGAGACAGAAAGCACTCCCCAATGGGGGGTTGTCACACTGTAACCCCTTCTCCTCCATTTCTCCTTTCTGCTGAGATTTAGGGCATGCGTTAGAGCTGTAGTTGGCCGTATGGATTCTGGCTCTCTTAACCAGATCCTACGCTAGGGAGGCAATCCAAGATGAACTTTTTTTTTTATACGCAACACTAATAAACTCATTAAAATCCAGCGACTTCTAAGCACCTCATCTTATTACCCTTGTCAAAGCCATCACCTGGACTGCTACCAAATGCCTTACAACTTGTTCACTCTTACTCTCCTGGAGTAATTTACATACAGAAAACAAAGTGACACTTTAGAAATGCCAGATTATATTCCTTAATTCAGAACTCTCCAGAAAACTTCCCATCCCATTCATTATAAAACACAAAGACAGGGGCCACTAGCTGGCACAGTGCTTAAGGCACTGAATTCCCACATGGCTGAGTCCCCAGCCGACATGCCCAAAACCATGAGAGAGAAAATGGAGAAGGGGTTGCAGCTTGTCTGTCCCCTCAGGAGGGCGAAGGGGTGGTGATTTCTCACTTTCTCTGTCTCTGTCTCTCTCCAGCAAGCGCACCTGCCCTGTATTTCCAAATAAATTTCTATCATGTTCTCCTTTCCCTTTCTCCATGCACCCTAGCCAGCCTGGTCTCCTTTCGTGCCCTGGGCCTACTCACTATGCCCCTATCTGGTTCTCTGCCCATGCCGTCCTTTCACTTTGATGCTTTCACCCAACCTATACACAGGCTTGGTTCCTGGTTTTGTCAAGTCAGTCAGTGTCATCTATTATTATATAGCAGCTCCCATCCTTCAGCGCTTGCTGTCTTTCTGTACTTCACCACTCAGTTACTCCTGTTTTGTTCTGATTGAGTCTCTATTGAAATAATCATTTAATTTAAAATGAATAACCCGAAGTTACTTGACAATATATAAAAACAAAAGAAGATAAACAGATAGGTGAATGAAGGAGGTCAAAGAATTGCATGATCCTGGAAAGGATCAAGAAACTCAGAAACACTCTCCTGAGATAAAACTATCCTTGGTCATTAAACAAAAGTTAAAACAAAGTGTGGCCACTTTCAATATAAACGGCTTTTGTCCATACTTCTATCACCCTGTATAACATTTCTTCCTCATAAAAATCACCTCTCTGGATTTTTCTTTATTTATGAGAAGATTTCAAAAATTTTGTGGAGGGCCAACCAGTGGCCTGGTGATTAAGGCGGCTGGAACCCACATGACCAACTGCATGGTTTAAGTTCTGGACCCAGCAGCTTGAGAAACATACCAGGCACATATGTGTGTATGTCCAAAACCCTGAGGAGGGGTCCAGCAGGTGGCATGGTGGCTAAGGTGCTGGACTCCTACATGGCTAATTCAAGTCTTGGATCTGGTGGCTTGCTTTCTCACTTTTCTTCTCTCTCTGTCTCTCTCTGGTCAAATTAGAAGAAGAATAATGATGATAAATAAAATCAAATTAATAATTCTTAAAAAAAAATCCTGAGAGGAGAATGGAGAAGGGATTACAGCATGGCCATGCCCTCTGTGGGAAGATTTCTCACTTTCCTTATTTCTCACTCTCTCTCTTTCTCTCTCTCTGTTGAGCACACACGCTATGGCAAAAACTTTCAAAAATAAGTTTTTGGAAAAATGGAATTAAAGTACAAGTTTATTTTGGTGCCAAAATATTTTGAAATCCTTGTATAGTTTTTTTCATAATACGTATTTATTGAAGTCCTCCTCCTATAGAATGTTTTGGCATCCTTTTGGCTAATTTACAGATATGATATATTTTTGCCCCACACTCTTAATTCTTTTGAATTTTTATCATTTTTAGTTAATAGATAATATTCCATTAAACCAGTATTCCATATTTTGTTTATCTATTGCTCATTGCCAAAGCAAGGAGCTATTGAGCTTTTTACTATCATAAATAACATGGCTATAAATATATCAATGCATACACCATTTCTTCTTTTAAATTACTTCCTTGAAATAAATTCTAAGGGATGAGATTACAGGGTCAAAGAGTACAAACATTTTTATGACCTTTGACCCACATTGAGTGCCAAATGCCCTCAAAAGGCATTGTGCTCGGTTTCAAAGAATGATATATCTGCCTTCTCTAAATATGTAGTCTCTGAGTTACTGGAGTTGCCTGGATTTTTATTTTTTTCATCTCAATTGTATGAAATTAAATAATAGGCCCACAAAGTATTGTTATAAGAAGCTATAAAACTCACTGATTACTTAATAATGCTTAGGAAATAACCAAAGAAAAGAAAACAGGAAAAAGAATAAGAAGACAAATCAAATACTTTCTCTGTAGTGTGGAATGTCTTTTCCATTGAATATTGGCGAGTGTGCTATGGGGCATTACTAAGAACAAAGAAATTGCTTCTGATACAAGGATAATGTCAGCACATCAGAGGCAGGTAATTTCGTTTTTATTTTATAAATACATTTGCACACTCATAAGGCTCTAAATTTTGCCAAAAGATTAAGGAAACAGGAAGTGAACACTCACTTACATTATCAATGTCCAAAGTACTGATCTGAGCAGCACAGATTTTATTCTCTGGGACCACTTGCAGAGACGTCCAGTTATCTCAGTTGTTTTTCTTCTGTCTCAAGTTCTCTTGAATAAGGACAGGGAAGATAAAGGAGTGAAAGAAAAGTACTGGGGCGGGGGTCTCTGTTCCCTTTAATATATTTTGCATGTGCCCTGACTTTGTTTTCTGGAAAAGCTGTGCAAACACAGAAATGGGTAAGCTGTCTGTCAGGGCACTTTACGGGTGGCATGATTAAATGAAAAATCCATGAAGAGCTCATTTTTCATGACCAGCGCAGAGGAAATATTTTGCTTCTTAAAAATATGCCTCAGGGACAGTCACGGTGGTGCGGTGGTAACACAGCAGTTCTCGATGCTAAGCGCACGTGGGAAGGCCCTGGGTTGGTGTCCTGAGGTCTCCCTGTACACGCCGTCCATGACCCGGGCTGGCTGAGACTGGGGGGTAAATCGCAGAGTGAATACCCTGTCGGCAATGTCTCTCTGGCTCTCTCTTAAGAAACAGATAAACTTTAAAACTATGCCTCAGATCTCTATAAGCCAGTGACTCACAGAGCGGAGATGCTATTGAAGCCCATGGATGAGTGATGGAGTTAAGCATGGCAAGTTTATAGAGCGCTTTGGGGCATGCTGTGGCGGGTCTAGAGAAAATGCCTCAGTATTGTGAAAACACATCCATCGCTATTTGGGAAGTAAATGCACATCAGCTGAGCGGGCACTGCATCAGAGGCCACATTTGTGGTGCTTCTAGCTGTGAGTGTCTGGGACACAAGAGCAGGTAGCTTCATATTTTAGGGTCCATATTAATAATGGAAAAGTACAAGCCAGAAAGTACGAATGTTAGCTCAGATCCACTCCTACTTCACCTCAGCACCACCCACGAGGAAGGGAAGAAAAAGACCTGGGAATGAGCCTGGAGCCTCAGAAGAGGAAAGGAAGAGCATTTACATTCTCCACTAGGGGCCAGCAGGTGGTGTAGTGCTTGTGGCGCTGGACCCCCATATGGCTGACCACAGTTTGAGTCCCGGACCTGGCAGCTTGAAACTCATGTTGGACACATGTGCATGTGTGTCTAAAATCCCAAGAGGAGAATGGAAGAAAAGGGATTGCCATGTGTCCACACGCACACACGCCCACACACTGGGTGGGTGATTTCTCACTCTCTCTGTCTTCCTCTGTGTCTCCAGCAAGTGCACATTCCCTATGGCAAAAAAAATCTCTCTAAATAAATAAATAAATACACAAATTTTTCTACTAAATCCCAAAGGGTATCGCTGAGTTCCCATGCTGATTCTGTGTGGTTATGAGCAGCCACGGTCTGACTTGTTGCTGGACTGTGCTGTTGATGGTGACCCTCAGCTGGCACCCTGAAAGAGTGGCTTGTTTTGGGTTGGGTTGGTGGAAGGTAAGTCAGGTAACTGTGAAGGTGAACTAGAGAATGGTGTGATAAAATGCTCTGGACCCTTGAT
The DNA here is from genome assembly GCF_000334495.1 of Tupaia belangeri chinensis. Lineage (NCBI taxonomy): Eukaryota > Metazoa > Chordata > Mammalia > Scandentia > Tupaiidae > Tupaia > Tupaia belangeri. The sequence goes on from NW_006159894.1 coordinate 686,181, forward strand.
GGCGGTCAAGGGGGCTGCAGGCTGGTAGAGAGGTAGCGAGCTAGTTTAACCCCAAAGAGAGGGTCTGCCTGTGTCGATGGCCAGTGCAGAGCATGGCGCTTGCTGATTCCATTCTACCTCCTTCCCTTTCTCTTTCTTTCTACCTGTGTCTCTCCCTCTTTCTCTTTTGCTCACTACCCACAAAACTTTTTTGTTCTCAGCCCCACCCATCACCACTATCCTGAGTAGTCAACAAAGTCTAGAAAAGAACAGAGGCAGATTGACTTATAGAGAGATAACCCCTTTGACCACCAACACCGGTTCTCAGTTGTTCTTCCAAATTGTGCTGGAACTTGTGTGAATCTGGCATGCACATTCTGACTGGAGCCATCTAACCCCAAAGCTGTGGCCTTGGGTAAGGGGAAGGCTGAAGGAGAGAAACCTCCCACTCACCATCCCGTAGCCCATATCCAGTTTCTTCCCATCTCCTTCTCCAGCACAATCATCCATTCCTTCCACTATCTTCGAGAGCACTTCATGCATGCTTCCACTGAACACTCCCCCGTGTATACTACGTGTTTCTGTGCGGTCTTCTCAGCTGAACAATGAGCTCACTGCTGCAGTAGAGCAGACTGAGGTTCATGTCCTAACTTCAGTCAGTCTCCTGGTAGCTATGTGACACTGAACAGGGTATTTACTATCTGACTTTTTATTTCTTCATCCGTAATGTGCTAGGAAAAGAGTCCACCTCATTGGATTGTTACGTGGATCATATGAGCTTCTACAAAATGCTGAGTCCAAGTTTACTGCCGACATCCATCGGGCTATTCCCAGTCCTGAGCACGGTATCTAATAGATAGACTCGTTAAGTAAAATTCTACTTGGGGCCAGCAGGTGGCATGGTGGTTAAGGCACTGGATTCCCACATGGTCTTCTGCAGTTTGAGTCCTGGACCTGGCAGCTTGAAAATCATTACTGGCACATGGGCATGCAAGGTCAAAATCCTAGCAGAAGAATGGAGGAAAAAGGATCGCTGCTTGGCCATCTTCCTTGAGGGGTGATTTCTCTCTTTATGTCTCACTGTCCCTGCCTCTCTGCAGTGAGCACATGAACTCTATGGCAAAAACATGAAAAACAAATAAATAAAATCGAAATACTCATCTATCTAAGGGTTCTCAGGCACTGTGGATAAGCATGGGTGGACAGGGTAACTGGGCACTGGAGAATGAGGACCTTGGAAAGACTACTTAGCCATTTGGTTATGGCAGGTCATTTCTCCCCAATCCTGACACTTCATGCCTAATCCTTTTCATGTCTACCCCAAAGCAGGGCCTGGAAATATAAACCTTCTTTGTCCAAGCCCAGCTAACCTCGGGTTTTTACAACGTGTCACTCATTTGTTCTCTTGTCTTCTGGACAAATACTTATTGAAACCCATGTTGTGCTAGTGACTCAGATTGCTCTATGGGCATTCATGTGGGAATAAGACCTGGTCCATTTCCCAGAGCAACTTGGAGTCCCTGGGACCAAAGTAAGGACTGTGCAGTTAGAAGGCTAAAGGTGCCTTGAAAAAAAAATCCCTGAGCTTTCTCCCTAGAGATTGCCAGGGAATGCCTCATAGAGGAGGTGCACTGTCTGGTGATCAGGACCCCGCTATGCAGGCATTGACATTGACCAAGTAAGCCATGTGACCAGAGGCAGCCTTACTGGAAAACGAATAAAGCTGGCTCTCTTGTGGCCTTGCTTCCAAGATGACAAAGAAAAGAAGAAACAGCAGCCATGCCAAAAAGGGCTATGGCACGTACGGTCTATTCACTGCACCAACCGCACCTGATGCGTGCCCAAGGACAAGGCTACTAAAAAGTTCATGGTTCAAAACACAGTAGAGGCTGGGGACCAGCAGGTGGCATGGTGGTTAAGGTGCTGGACACTCCCACATGGCCAACCATGGTTCAATTCCTGGGCCTGAAGGCTTTCTTTCTCACTTTCTCTCTCTCTCTCTCTCTCTCTCTCTCTCTCTCTCTCTCTCTCTGTGTGTGTGTGTCTGGTCAAATTTAAAAAAATAAAAGAATAAATAAATTAAATAAAATAAATAATTATTAAAAAAAAATCATAGAGGCCACAGCCATCAGGGACATCTCCGAAAGAACTGTCTTTGATGCCTGCGTAACCCCAAGCCTAGTGTGAAGCTATGTTACTGTCTGTTTTGTACCATTCATAGCAAGGTAGTCAGGAACCAGTCTCATGAAGGAAAGACCAAAGGAAAGACCAAAGACCCCCAGCCTGATTTAGACCTGTGGGTGCTGTATCTCATACCCTCCACCAAAACCCATGGAAGGAGCTGAGTCTTTAAGGACCAAGTAACTGTCCTGTGTGTGTGTGTGGGGGGGGGACACAAATTATATGTAAAAAAAAAAAAACTAGTAAATCATAAAGACTCCTTTGCATAGTCCCTTCCAAGGTTCGACATGGGTGCTCCCGCCTTGTTTCCATGATCACACGTTTGTATAAAGTCTGCACCTGTTAGCTGTTTAACCACAATCTATTACGACTGCTGTCTCAGCACTGCACGCTGGCTTCCTGCTTTCTACTTCGCTGTGTCCGTGTGTGAGAGTGACTGAGAGCCTTTTTATGATTGGCTAAGGGACAGCTGAACTGGAAGGTGTGCTGAATTTAGTAGGATGCGTTTGTGTGTTTTGCAGTCACTTCTCTACGGTTGGTTACTACCAGCTACCTGGGTGGAGACACAGCTTCCAGGGGTACCCCCATGGCCCATGTGTGGAGTCCCAGCATGATGACAGGAGGTGGCAGGGCCAGGAACCATACTGTAGCGTGGACCCAAGCTTCCGTACCCCATCAGACAGAGAGGGGTGCTGGGGGAGAAACAAAGTCTCACATGTCTGGGATGAGAAGCCAGTCTGGGAGAAGGTGTCATGGAAGTGTGCCTAGCATTGAATTAACAAACACATACACGTAACGTGGTATTTCTGGATTTTGTGATGTTTGTGGCATTTGTCAGCTTTTAACTTTTGTAGTTCGTTGTGATTTCTTTTCTTATTTTAAATATTCATGTCAGCACCTAACTTTGTAGTCGCACTTTTACAATATAGTTTGAAATTTTATTTACTTCTTCCATGACCGAGACAGTACCTTCAGTGGGGTGTCATGGTTGCAATCCATCCCCAGGCTCAGGCAGCGCGGGATCACAGCCACAGATGTGCGTGGCATGTTCAGGGAGGTCCCTGACCGTGACCCTGCAGCCTTCCCTGTGAGTCAGCCTCACAGAGTGTCACGTTTGACCACTGGACTACCATCTGGCCCCTACTATCTTTTTCACAGTGGAAGCTGGACTTTTGGTCAGTTTATGGCCACACTTATCCCACACTGATGCTGTCATGGACACATCCTGGGGCTGCTGAGAGCCTGGTTCCAGTTCCTGGAAGGAGATAGTCCAAGAGCTCCTCTTCTCAGGGGGCAGCAGCTGCCCCATTCCTGGGAGGTGCTGGGTACAGGGGCACCAAGGGGTACCTGAGGCCGACGCCTGCCCAGTGACCTTCTTTCCTGGCTGCAAAGCTGCTTTGGCCAACAGCTGCCCATGCAAGCCCCTCTGCGGAGACTCTGTGTGGCTATTGATCACGGCCTCCTCTTGGAAAGGCGAAGAAAGTTGCATTATACTAGGTAAAGCTCATCACTGGCATCTGCCAAGATCCACCATGTCCTCTCCCTCCCTGCCCCGCAGCCCCCAACAACTTCCCTCCCCATTCTGTTACCCGCTCTTGTGAGTTTTCAATAGTGTGTGCTTTTTTCTTTTCCCCTTCTTTCTGGTCAAGACAGGGTTGTCTCTCTGGGTGGAAAAAGGCAGTGTGTTTGTGGAGTGCAGCTGCATTTCAAAGGTACTTTGTTGGCGAGTTATGAATTTGCCTTTGCTCATGTGGGGAAACAGGGAGATTCTTTGCCTTCCCCCCCACCCCCAAGCTGAAATTGATGTTATTTCTCTGCCAGTGGTACCCAAGGAAATGTTTTGTTCCATTTCCTCCCCTTTCAGGCTGAGCTCTATTTATGTTTGGAGCTGGGACGCTGCCATCAAGAATCATTGTCATTACCACCGGCGTCTCAGGCCGGCCAAGTGTAGCAGCTGTGGTTTCATGCCTACTCTCACCAAGGTTTATTTCCTAGACAACATGTTCTTTTTTGGACCAACTTTCTTATTCTTTCTCTTATTGTCCCCAATCCCCTTCCTGAAATCACCCTTACAGTTCTGTAGGGCTTAAAATTAAAAAAGAAAGTGTGTGTGTGTGTGTGTGTGTGTGTGTGTGTGTGTGTGGTGCTTTTTAGTTTTTTGCTATAGAGTATGTACATTACCCAGAGAGAGATGTAATGTGAGAAGTCATCCCCCATGGGGGATGATCACCCAGCAATCCCTTTTTCTCCATTCTCTTCCTGGGAGTTTGGGCACACACATACACATGCCCAGAGTGATTTTTAGGACACCAGGTCCAAAACTCGAACCACAGTCAGCCATATGGGAATCTAGCACTTTAACCACCACACCAACTGCTGGTCCCTAAGTATGCTTTTTAAAGCAGACTCCAGAAAAAAATATGTGTGTTTGTGTATGTATATGAAAGTATGTGTGTGTGTGAATGTGTTGGCGGGCGGGGACTTGGACGCGGTGGGCAGGGGATTGGAGCTGGAAAGAAGATAAAGACCCTGGGAGTTGAAGAAAGGGGACAGGGGCTGAAGCACAGGGTGAAGGGTGGGAAGTTTCACCATAAATAATGGGATCAAATTAGTTATTATTTTGATGGTCCCTACTCTTCTCCACCCAAGCCAGGCAAGACTCACCCTGGGCCTTACCCACCCCAGTATTTCAAATGGAATACCTAGGTGGCCCAGTGGGACCCCTGACCCCTATATCCTGTTCCTTTCTCCCTGCTTTGCTACTTTTTTCCTTGATAAAAGGAGAGAGTGAGAGATAATTAACAAAAAACATGGCCCCGGGACAATGAAACAACTGGCCTTGGCCAGCCAGAAATGTATCCTGGTTTTCTAGGTGAACTTTCTCCCATCAATCTTTCCTTTAACCTCCGAGTTAGTGGAAGCAATAGGAACACCCCTCCCCTCCCCTGAGCAAATGCTTTCTTTTGACTGAAAACAAAAAAGGGGCTCTGCGAGGACTGAGGTGAAATCTGGGTGGTATGGGCACCGCACAATGGGGCCGCTGTTCCTCGGCTGGGCTTGTGTTTTACAACAGGGGAGGGGCCCGCGTGAATGGTCTGGTGATGGAAACAATCCCCCCGATTCAGGCCTACAAACGCATCTTCTGTTCCACACGGAGCTGGACAGAAAGGAGAAAAGTGACAAAGGACGTGGGGTGGGCGGAATGAAAACAGAATGCGTTCAGCTAAAAATCTCTCCTCGCCTAATATCCTAGAGAGGGACTCCACTGAGGGAGACTTCAGGAGTCCTCGCCACCGCTGAATAGCTTTATCTGGACTCTGATTTATTGATGAAGCTTAAGCGACCGCCAGAGAAAGGCTGGGGGGTTCTTTGTCTTGGAGATAAAGTACAATAGGCCACAAGGGCCCAGATCTCTTGGGATGCTCTCGGGTCCTGCCTTTTCTCTTGCCCTCTCCTCCCTGCAAATGCCAGAAGTGGTGAAAAACGATTGGTGGTGTGCCTGGGAGAGCTGGGGACAAGACCGGGCCACTTGAGGTCTCCTGAAGAGGGTATTATGGTCAGAGAAAATATTTGTGCTGTGAAGATGGCACGCTCCATTCTGTAAATGGCCCTCATCTGCCCCAGATAATCACCCCCTTGCCTGGCTGTCAGGGGCGCAGCCGCAGCCCATTCATGGCGCCTACGGAGTAAGCACCCTTTCTGCGGCGACCAAGATGGGGACATTGTGTTCACCTACTTGAGCAGAGGAGAAAGTGACCAGGAGGGCAGCCTGCATTGTAAATTATCCCAGGATCCCTACCAGGGTATTCTGGCTATACGGTGGAGGAGAACCCAGGAGAGACTGGGTGCTGGGGAGGTCCTCCCCACACACCAACGGTCTCGTGGGAGACCCTAACACCTCACACAGCTGCCAAGAGACTTAACTCGGGTCCTTTGAGTTAACACCCCTCCATCTGCTGTCTCCAGCCTCAACCGCCATCAGAAAGAAAAGAAAAGAAAGAATGGGGGAGGGAGGAGGGGGGCGAAAAGGGAAGATAGGAAGGAATGAAGAAGAATTTTTTAAAAAAGGATACAGAAAAGGAAAGAAGTAAAGGAAAGTTGAAAGAAGAAAGGAATGTGGGGAGAAGAAGGGAGGTGGGAAAGGGAAGAAGAAAAGAGAGAGAACTAGAGAAAGATTACGGGAGACAGAGAAAGAAAAGGAGAGACAGAAAGAGAAGAAGGAGGGAAGGAGGAGTCAGGGAAGAAGAAAGGGAGTTAGGAAAGGAGGAACGAGACCATCACTCACAGCTGAGAATGAGGAAGGAGCGGGGATCGTTTTACTGACACCATCCCTGCCTCTATCCCAAGAAGCGAGCTCTCCGTGTGGTGGGGCACAGTTCACCCTAGAGGGCACAGTGATGCCAAGCGCCACTGTCGTCGACAAGGAGTGACGTGGCCTTGCACACGTCAGGCAGCTCATAAACCGGTACATCATGGTATTTACCGCCATTGATTTTCCTCGTAAATGGATTGTTTTCTACTTTTGAAAGCAACACGTTTTCATAAATGTCAGTCAATCACTCTTCCTCCAATGTATTGCATATATGCTTGGTTTTAAACAGAAAATACCAAATCAAATGAAATTTTCTTTCTTTTTCTTTCTTTTTCTTTTTTTTTTTTTTATTGACTCAGGGTCAAATGAAACAGAAAGTGCGAAAGTGCTCTGTAAACCCCGAAGCACAATAGAGCCACGGGCTGTCCTTCCTCTCCACGATCCAGCATGATGGTCAGGGAGGCTTGGGGCCTGCCTTTACAGCTGTCCTGTGTTCTTCGGCTGTCACTTCTGCAAGGGGGCACCCGGCCTTCACTCAACTCTGCTGTTTCTATTGGCTTGTGAAACCAGACAACCAAGCCTGTTAACAAGGTATAATGAGAAGGAAGTGTCAAAACTCACTGGCTTAGTGACCCTGAACAAATTGTTTAACTTCTTTGTGCCTCAGTTTCCTCCCCTGTTTGATGAAAGCAGAAACAGTATTTACTTTAGGACATTATTCAGAGATTAAATAAAATCTAGTAAGTACTCGGGGCACTGACTGGAGTATATAGATATATGCTATGCTTTGAATGTGTTCCCTTAAAATTCATGTGCTGAAATTTGGTTGTGGCAGGATTAAGAGGGTGAAAACTTAACCCAACTATGGTGTTGAAGGGTGGGGCCTTTGGGAAGAGATTAAGATTGGATAAAGGGATCAAGATGGAGGCCCCCCAGATGGCATCCTAATGGGTCTGTGAGGACAGGGAATGAGTCAGACACAGGCTTGCTCTTGCCCTCACACGTGATGCCCTGAGCCACCCTGGGACTCTCCAGAGAGCCACCACCACCAAGACCATCATTAGATATACCCCTTGACCTTCACCTCCAAAAACATGAGCTACATAAAGCTCTATTCTTTACACATTGTCTTGTGTGTTATTCAGTTGTTAGTGACATGGAAAACGGATTGCAATCATGTGCAATAAATAGTAATCATTATTAAAATGAAATTTTAGTATTATTAAGAATGAAGGATTGTCGGGAACCAGCAGTTAGCGTAATGGCTATGTCACTGGACTCCCATGTAGTCGACCGCGGTTCGTGTCCCGGACCCGGTAGCTTAAAACTCACGCCGGGCGCGTGTGCGTGCGTGCCCAAGATCCCGAGAGGAGAATGGAGGAGAAGGGATTGCAGCGTGACCATCCCTCCTGGGGGGTGATTTCTCGCTTTCTGTCTCTATGTCTCTCTCTGTCTGTCTGGTGAGCGCACGTGCCCTACAGTGAAAATCTCTCAAAAAAAAAAAAAAAAAAAGAATGAAGGATTGTCTCTATGACAGGCATGTTTCACCATTATGGGAAGACGTTTCATTTCTGTGTGCTTATTTCCAGGTTTCTGGCTTGATTCTACATCAAATGGTGGCTAGCTAGTAAGCTCCAGAAAGCTGAAAGGTCACTTATGACAAAAAGAATTCAAGTTCTGAGTCGTGGCCAGGGGGCTCATTTAACTCCAATGCACAAATTCTGGAAGTTAAAACTTCAACATCTTACATAAATAAATAAATAAAATCTTCAGCATGTCTTTTGGGGGGTCAGGCACAATTCAACTCATAACAAATCAGTATTCAGATCTTTTTGCCTATTTTTAAATTGGGCTGTCTTTTTCCTACTGACTTAACATCATTTTTATATATTCTAGATATAAGTCCCTCATCAGATACATAATTTGTTCCTTCTACATTTGTTAGTTGGCATTCTGCCGTTAAGAAAAGTTTGTATTTATTCATTTGTTTGTATCAGTATAAACACTTGAACTCCTATTTCATTCAATGAAATGTAATCCGATATTCTCATTTGTCTTAACTTTGGCCAGAGAGAGGGGCTCAAGATGGCTTCTATATCCTTAGACATGTCCCCATAACTTTCTGAGCATTTCAATCCTTGTGGCACAATAAAGCATTCCGAAATCATTTCAGATTTCCACTGTCCTGATCCTAAATCACTCATTCTCCACTGGGTTTGTTCTGGTTTTGGTGCAACACATGTTGCTAGATGGGACCAGGACTAGCAAGGAAGAAGGATGCCATCGGGACTGTTAGTGAAGTGTGAGTGGGTCTGTGGTCGGAGGGTAGGATTCCATCAGTGATGCTTGCTTGCCTGGGGAGAGCTATACGGTGGGTGTAGAAGGGGGCTCATGTTTGGAGGCATATACTGGAAAATTTAGGATATTGAGTGTGTGGCCTGCTTTCAAGTGATTCATAAAATGGCCAGTAACACTGGGTATGTGTGAATGCAGCCATAAAGAATGCAAGAATGATGGGATGAATGAGGTAGAATGTTAACGGCTGAGGAATCAAGGTGACAGACATATATGAGTTCTTTGTAGTGTTCTTGAAACTTTTCTGTAGGTTTGCGATTATAGTTCCAATGGCTCTAAGAACAGAACTTCTTGTAAGGCTGGTTGTACCACTAACTTTACTGGCACAGTTGTTCCCTTCCCAAGAGGACATGTGTTTAAGAGGATAAAATTACATTTTACAATGCCATTTGGAAGTTGGCTCTCTGGGAAATTCAATCACACCCTTGCCTATGCTCTGAAATTTTTCTCTGAATGTCTGAATTGCAATCATATTACAATTTGAGGCTGTTGATGAGGAATAACATAAGAAATGGTTTAATCTCCACATACTGTGTCACAGCAATTAATATAATGAAGTCAGACAAAGTATTTCTCATAGAAAACAAGCCCAGTCAAGATGCATTTAACATTGGAAACCTAAGAATATCCGATTTACATGCACCATACAAAATACCAGGTTGTCAGAAAAGTCATGACACTTTTTTTTTTTTCATAAAAAAGTGAAGTGTGCCCCAATGGGCGTGATCACACCAAAGTCCCTTCTCTTCATTCTCTCCACCCTGTTGGGATTTTGGGAGGGCATGTACATGCACGTGGTGTGCTTTCTTCCAAGCTGCCAGGACTGGGGTTTAAACTGTATGGCGGGTCATGTGAGATCCACTCCCCTTAACCACCAGGCCATGGGGCTGGCCCAAAATCCAGCAATTGGAAGAACTATTTAGTAAGTGCCAAAAGGTAGAAATTCTATATATCATCAGATCTGACTTCAAAGCAATCAAACTAAACATTTTTTAAGTATATCAGAAATTAAAGTAATTTACACACAATATCTGACTAGTAATGAAACTTCTGAACACAATAATAAGATAAAAACATCAAGTCAAAATAAAGTAGATGCAACTTACTCTCAACAGGCCCAGAATGTGTGTGTTTTATATATATGTGTGTGTGTGTGCGTGTGTGTATATGTGTGTGTGTGTATATATAGATATACATATATATCTATATTTTTTAAAATAATTATTTATTTATTTAATTCCATTCATTATTGTTATTTTTAATTTGACCAGAGAAAGACAGAGAGAAAGGGAAAGTGAGAAACCAAGCTGCCAAGTCTGGGACTAGAACTGCAGTTGGCTATGTGGGAATCCACCATCTATAACCACCACGCCACCTCCCAGCCCCTGGTCCAGAATATATTTAAGGAAAGAGAAAACAGAAGATGAATAAACAAATGTGATTCTCATTTGGGAATCTTGAAGGAAGAGTATATAGGAATTTACATGATGATGATGATGATGATGATGATGATCGGGTTTTTTTGTTCTAGGGTGCAGGCATGTGCCAAAGAAAGATGGGAGGAGAGTGAGAAATCATCCAACAGGGGGATGGCCACACTGAAATCACTTCTCTTCCAGTCTTCTCTCAGGATTTTGGGAACATACACACACACACACACACACAAACACACATGCACAGAATGATTTTCAAGCCATTAGGTCTGGGACTTGAGTCACACAGCTGGCTATGTGAGATCCAGTGCCTTAACCTCCATGCCACCTTCTCTGCTCACATGATTATTTTGAAATTTGTCTGAAAGTCTGAAAATTTTTAAAATAAAAAGTTAATAAAGAAAGTAGACAGAAATAATAAACTAAGGAACCCAATAAAGGAAGTTAAACATAAATGAAAAACAAATGGTTTGATATGTTACTTAAACTGTAGTACATTTCGATTTAGTTAACCATTGATCTAATTAACTAAAAGCAGAAGGATGAGGATGCTGAAAAAAGAGAGTATCCTATTAATTTAGTGAAACAAGTTACATACCCAGAACTTCAAGTTGCCCTCAGCCCTCATGCAACACCTCAAACACCTTCAATGAAGACGTGTTTTAATTTTAGGTTCTAGGTTTTTACCAAGAACCATGTAAGAACCAGTGATGGGAAAAGAATGTTTTTTGTGTTTAGTAAAAATGAAAGAGGACTTAAAAAAGTTTGTGGACAAGTGGAATTAAAATATGAGTTTATTTTGGTTCAAAAATATTTGCAATCGAGAACCAGCAGTTAGCGTAATGGCTATGTCGCTGGACTCCCACGTAGTCGACTGTGGTTCGTGTCCCGGACCCGGTGGCTTAAAACTCACGCCGGGCGCATGTGCGTGCGTGCCCAAGATTCCGAGAGGAGAATGGAGGAGAAGGGATTGCGGCGTGACCATCCCCCCTGGGGGGTGATTTCTCGCTTTCTGTCTCTATGTCTCTCTCTGTCTGTCTGGCGAGCACACGCGCCCTACAGTGAAAATCTCTCCAAAAAAAAAAAATATTTGCAATCCATGCATATACTTTTTTCATAATATGTTTATTTCATGCACTTATTGAAGTACTCTCATATAGACATTATATTGTTTGTGTATGCTTGTGTAAGGGTAGGTACCACTGTAAAATTTCCTCTACATTTTAGTTTAAGGGGAAAACAATGTTCTCTTTCAAACATTTGTATGTTTAGTAAGTGCTGCCATGTGAGTGTCTCCCACATTCGTGTGTTAGTCCCCAGCACAACAGTGTTGAGTTCCATGACCTACTGAAATGGATTCATCCCATTATTTTGAGGGCAGGTTCCTTATCTTGGAATGGGTTCCTTTACTTGGAAGTGGGTTCCTGATGAAAGATGAGTTTTGCCGTCTTCTCTCTCTCCTACAGGCTCTCTTGCCCTCCTGTCCTCAACAATGAGATGATTTAGCAAGAAAACCCCTCACCAGATAAAAGCCCTTGACTTTGAACTTACCAGCTTCCAGAACTAAGAAATAAATCTCAGTTCTTTATAAGTTGCCCAATCTCAGTTATCCTACTACAACAGCACAAAATGGACTAAGACAGTCAGCAACTAAGTTATTTACCTCAAAAAAAAAAAAAAAAAAAAGCTTTCTTTCTTGCTTTGAGGCTGTCAGGGTTCAAAACATAATACCCCAGAAGATGGCTCCTTGGACACTGTAAACACATCAGAAGTAGAAAAGTTATAACCTTCTCCAGCCTTTCTTTTGTTGTTGTTTAAGTTTATTTTTTCAATAAACAAGAGACACAGAGAGAATGACTGAGAGCTAGCACTCTGAACAGGGTGTCAGCACCGTGATCCACCCCTGGATTCAGTCTGTCCTGGGCACATACATACCCTGCATGCTCAGAGGTCACTGGACATAAACCCAGAACTTTCCCATGTGGGTCAGCCTCACAGAGAGTTGAATTTTACTGTAGCACCACTGACTGGCCTTTCCCTCATTTCTGTGTGAGAGCCAGTCATGGAAAGGAGGTCATAAGTTCTTCATGTGACAGGTGTCCTGCTTTATACGTGGAGGAGAGGCATGCTGTACAGAGAGGCCAAGAAGACTCAGACAAACAGGTCTTGCTGAATTCCCCACAGTTTATTACCATCAGATCATGCCCTTTCTGTCTAGTAATACTTAATATTTATACTTAACCATCCATTCTTCATTGAACCTTGACAAAAAAAATACAATTTTCTCCAGGCCTTCATATCCTCATTTCTGAAGGCTTCTGTCATGTAAAACTTTGTTTAAGTAAGGCTGCTACATTTTTTTTTCTTAATAATCTGTCTTTTGATTTTTGTTCATGTTTTTAGTTTTTTGCTATGTTGTAGGATACATGTGCTTAGTGAAGAGACAGAGCAAGAGAGGGAAAGTAAGAAATTGTTTCCCTGAGGATAAGGCCATGCCTCAATCCCGTCTCCTCCATTCTCCTCTCGGGACTTGGGCGATATGCACA
>NW_006159894.1:699017-708301 GCF_000334495.1 Tupaia belangeri chinensis
GCTTGTTTTCCAAGCCACAGGGCCCAGGACTCAGACTGTGCAGTTGGCCACATAGGATCCAACAGCCTAACTACCATACCACCAGCTGGCCCTTATCTTTTATATATGAATTTTTTAGACATGCTAAAACTAAATTTGGCCAAAGTGTGTGCCTACATTATGAGACCTTTTATAGTTGGCTTATGGAGCTGAAATGTAATATATTCATTTCTGGTTTCTTATTTTTCTTTTCTTTCTTTCTTTTTTTTTTTTTATTTAAGGTTTTTGTTATAGGGGTGCGTGCGCTTGCCAGAAAGACAGAGAGAGACAAAGAGATAGGGAGTGAGAAATCACCCCCCAGGGGGTATGGCCACACCACAATCCCTTCTTCTCCATTCTCCTCTCGGGATCTTGGGCACGCACGCATACATGCCCGGCATGAGTTTAAGCCACCAGGTCCGGGACTCAAACTGTGGTCGACTACATGGGAGTTCAGCGACATAGCCATTATGCTAACTGCTGGTCCCTCTGATTTCTTTTTTGATTTGCTTTGGTTTGATTTCCTGCAAGTAGAAAACCTTGGTAACAAAAACTGCTTGCATTTCTTTCTTTTTCTGATTCCAGGCTCTTTAATCAATGTATCCAGTATGAAGGTAAATGCAGTAAATGAATCTAGATATCAGTATTCATAATTGAGTTCTACTTAAGTAGGACTTAGTGTTGTAAGCACTAATAACCTAAAATAAACTTGGATAAAAGTGAACTGACCTCAAAAGTGCAGCAAACTGACTTTAAGAACTGACTTCAAATATCTTCTTAAGCTAGGGGACCAGCAGTTAGTGTTTAAAGTGTACAATTCCATTGTTTTCAGCATAGTAAGAGATCTTTGTAGTCATCAACATTATCAATTTTAGTGTTTTTTTTTAAATTATTTTTATTTAACTTTATTTATTTATTTAAATTTGACCAGAAAGAGAGAAAATGAGAAAGAGAGAGAGAATGAGAAAGCAAGCTGCCAGGTCTAGGACTCAGACCGAAGTTGGCCATGTGGTAGTCCAGTGCCCTTAACTACCACGCCACTTACCAGCCCACGATTTTAGTTTTTTATCACCTCAAAAAAGAAAACTGTACCTACCCTCTAGCTATTGTTGCCTATCACCAACCATACATAACTATGAATCTCTTTTCTTTTTTTTTTTTAGTCTAAAAGTAGTTTATTGGTAGTTAAGGTTTTGTTCTAAGAAGAATTAAATACTATAACCTGAAGCAGTAGAAATATAGATAGTAGCTTCCTGAGCACCAGTGACTAATGCTTATTTGTTTATGTGTTTGTTCCAGACACTCAGTACAACTGAGTGACAATATACAATATGAATCTTTCAAAGTCTGCTTACTTCACTCAATAGTAAGTCTTCTATTTTCACCCATTTGGAGTCAGGTGATAGGATCTAATTGTTTCTTATAGTTGTGTAATATTCCATACTACATGTGTGCCACAGTTTTTCAACCCAGTCATCAGTTTTTGAACACAGATTGGTTCCATGTTTTAGCAGTTGTGAATAATGCTACAATAAACATGGATGTGCAAGTGTCTTTCCAGCTGTTTTCATGTCCTTAGGGCAAAGACAATAAGTGGGATTAATAGGTCATATGGGAGTTATATACGTAGGGTTTTGTTTTGTTTTGTTTTGGAGAGGCTTTTGCTATAGGGTGTGTGTGCTCGCTGGAGAGACAGAAAGCAAGAAATCATTCTCCCCGGGGGGGGGGGGGGGGATGGCCACACCACAATCCTTTCTCCATTCTCCTCCTGGGATTTTGGAGATACACATACATGTGCCTGGCGTGAGTTTGAAGTCACCAGGTCCGGGACTTGAACTATGGTCAGCCATGTGGAGTCCAGCAATATAACCACTATGCCATCTGGTGGTCCCTATATGTAGGTTTTTGAGAAACTTCCATATTGTTTTCCACAGAAGTTGAACTAATTTACATTCCACTCAATAGTATAAGAGGGTTCCCTTTTCACCACAGCCTCATTATCACCTGTTGTTTTTTCTTTCTTCTTTTATACTACCCATTCTAACTGGAGTTAAATGGTATCTCAATGTGGTTTAAATTTGCATTTCCCTTAAGACAAGAGACTTTGAACATTTTTTCATATGCCTCTTGTCCATTCATAAGTCTTCCTTGGAGAGTTGTCTATTCAATCCATTTGCTCATTTTTAAACTGGATTATTCATTTCTTTTATGGGCAATGCTATCATATTATTTTGCTTTTTCATAATTTAAGATAAATTCCTTGCATGTTTGAAAATTCAGAGTATATCTGCTAAGCAAAGTTTGCAGAACATGTCAAGGAAAAACTACTGCTTTAATGGCATTCCTTGTGTTTTCTTTATAAAAAACTTGTCAGTCACAAAGTGTCAGTGATGAGAAAGGGTCACAGGTTGCCAAGCTTACTTAGAATTATGATTCTCATGGGTTTAAAGGTGTGATTTTGAGGACCAGCAGTTGGCGTAATAGCTATGTCGCTGGACTCCCATATAGTTGACTGCAGTTCGAGTCCCGGCCCAGTAGCTTAAACGCACACTGGGCGCATGTGC
The DNA here is from genome assembly GCF_000334495.1 of Tupaia belangeri chinensis. Taxonomy (NCBI): domain Eukaryota; kingdom Metazoa; phylum Chordata; class Mammalia; order Scandentia; family Tupaiidae; genus Tupaia; species Tupaia belangeri. The sequence goes on from NW_006159894.1 coordinate 701,600, forward strand.
ATGCATGCCCAAGATTCCAAGAGGAGAATGGAGGAGAAGGGATTGTGGCATGACCAACCCCCCAGGAGGAGATTTCTCGCTTTCTGTCTCTCTGTCTCTCTGCCTTTTCGGCTAGTGAGCACGCCCTGTAGCAAAAAAAAAAAAAAAAAAACCAAACAAACAAACAAACAAAAACTCCAAAAAAAAAAAAGAGATGTGATTCAGAAGTCAATGTTTTGCCATCTAGTTATTTGATCTTGTCTACTTTTTGTGTCATAAAGGTGGAGGGTAATGGGGACACATGTTTTCAGTTAAAAATATTAGTCTTCCATGATAGGTGTGTGCATGACTCTTGCAATGGACAAGGGAGAGTATTATTTTTTTCTTCCCTACCAGGGTCTACCCCTGCCTCCATCAGTTCATTCTTCATTCAGTAGCAAATGTAACCTTCATTTTCTGATATTAATTAAATTCAGTCCCTCTCCACTGAAGGCCCTCTGAGCATGTCTCCTGGCCCTTAGAGCAAAACATAAATACCTTAACAGAATGGATTAGTTTGCTTCAGCTGCGATGACAAGGTAGGGAGCACATGGTGGTTGGCTTACCATAACTAACGTTTATAATCTCATGGTTCTGAAGGACAGAAGTTTGAATCATGATGTCGGCAGGTTTGGTTCCTCTCGAGGGCTGTGAGGGAGGATCTGTCCCAGCCTCACTCCTGGGCATGTGTTTCTTCACATGGCGATATTCTCTGTGTATGTTTTTCTTCAGGTCCTAATCCACCACTCCCCCTTTTTATAATTTGCCAGAGCTGCATGCACTCACCAGAGAGAGACACAATGACAGAGAGGAGGGAGAGGGAGAAAGCATCCCCACCCCAAGGAGAATGATCACGCCACAGTCCCTTGTCCTTTCTTTCTCCGTCCTGTTGGGATTTAGGGCATGCATGCACTTGCACCGGGAAATGGCTTAAGATCAGGAGAGGGCAGTAGGAATGTAATTCCAAGCACAAGCAGACATTGAAGTCCTTTTTCTTGGCAAAATGTGAAACAAGGAGTCTTGAAAGAAATACAAGAATCTAACTAGTTCCTCTTAACAGTGAACAGGTTTTTAGGCTTCCAATATAACATTACACAGTCATAAAACAGCCATGACTTACCAGTCATCGCTGTTTAATGTTAAAGGAAACAGAGCCCCCCAGAGGTGTGATCCTTTGTAAGGTTGCACAAGAATCAATTGCAAAATGGGGATGAGACAGCAACAGGTGAGAACATGAAAATATCAGATGAAAAAAAAAGTCTATCACCTGTACAGGGCAGGCCTATTTTGTTCAAACAATAAAACAATGAAAGGAGTTGCCTTAATCATATATATATATATACACACATATTATATATATATGATTAAGGCAACTATGTATACACACACACACACACACACACATACACGCACACACTCATGGGGTCTTCAAAAAGAGCATGGGAAATATGTATTATGAAAAAACCGTGCATAGATTTCAAAGGTTTTTTTGCACCAAAATAAGCTCAAACTAACTTGTGATAATGCTCCTGCTCCTTCCTCTTATCAAACAGGGTGAATTTTGTGAGGGTTATGATGGGAAATCATTAGGCATCCACCTTACAGTCCTGATTTGGCTCTTCTGAGTTCTTTTTGTTTCCTAATCATCAAAAGTCTTTAAAGGGCATCCATTTTTCTTCAGTTAAAAATGTAAAAAAAAAGACGCATCCATATGGTTAAGTTCTCAAGACATTTCGTTCCTCAGGGATAAACTAAATAGCTGGTGTCATTGCTTACAAAAGGGCCTCGGATTTGATAGCTGTTATGCTGGGAAATTACGTCGACATTTAAAATGTATCTCTTCATTCCATTTTCCACATTGTTGTTGCTGTTGTTGTTTTAATTTGCCAGAGGGCATGGCATTGCCCTGGCTGGAGAAAGACAGAGGGAGAAAAGGGAACGTGAGAAAGCACCCCGCAATGGGGGATGGTTACATCACAACCCCTTCTCCTGTTTTCTCCCTCCTTTTGGGGTTCCAGGCATGCACACACATGCACCTGGCATATTTCTCAAGCTGCTGAGTCCAGGACTCAGACCGCAGTCGGCCATATGGGATCCAGCCACCTGAACTACCATGCCACTGGCTGGCACATCCATGAGCTTTTTGAAGTCCTTTGCTATGTCAATTGTGTCTAAGAGTTTTATGTATGTTACAGTATGCGACCTGTGTCTGTATCTGTCTGTATGTACATATGTGTCCATATACATATTTAGCTAGAAAGTTTGACAAATGTAGCCATGACAAGGGTACATAAAATGTAGTGGAATAGTGGCTCCACAGCTATTCGAACCAGCAGGCTTGTTTATAACATAACAGATGGAACCACCACTCAGTTTATTTATTGAGTTTGTTTACCACTCTGAGCTCTCTAGCAAAATGACACAGGTAATAAGCTCAAAATCTCTGTCCCAGTCTCATACCTCACCAGTTGAGGCTAAAGGCAGATCTTATAAAAGACATACAAGAGCAATGTGTTATGCAGCTTCCTGGGCAACACCTCCAGTGCCCTCCGAAGTGGGGGCGAGGGGTTGCTCTGCTATCAGCTCTCACCTCAAGGGTGTCCCAGCGAGGAGGTGGCAGCAACCACCTCTTCGTCCCCTGGAGGTTCACTTGCCCAGAAAAAGAGGCCCTGGCTGTCCGTGTTTTGACAAGGCTATTTCTTTTCTTTCTTTCTTTTTTTTCTTTTTTTTTTTGAACAATAAACACCTTTATTACAGAGCGAAGATAGGAAGGTTTATTTGCCTTTCCAGGCTTTGATTTTCCTCAGGTAGAACTCCACCTCCTTGCCCTCTAGTACGTAGCTATCGGCATGGCCGCACTGGCCTGGTCTGGATGCAATGCAGGCAAGCAGCTGGCCCTGCTGGAACTGCTCCTCCAGGAGACTGCTGATTTTGGCTTTCTTTTTCATTTCATCGTATTTCTTCTGAATTTTCTTTGATCGCCTTTTATTTAAAATCTCTTCCTCCTCAGGAGTCAGCTTGGCCCCCTTCTTGCAGCCCAGGGGCAGTGCATAGCGGGACTCCTACCACTGTCGGTATGGTGTGCTGTCAATGAGCACGATGCAGTTCTTCACCAAGGTCTTGGTGTGCACTAGTTCGTTATTGGATGCGTTGTAGACAACATCGATGATCCTTGTTTTGCGTGTACAACACTCTGAGCCCCAAGAAAAGTTCCCGACGTCCAGCCTCAGGGCGCGGTATTTCTTGTTACCTCCCGGCACACGGACTGTGTGTATGTGGCGGGGGCCAGTCTTAGTGCTGGCAGCGGGTGTCCCAGCTCATACTTCTGCTTCTTATGGTAGGGCTTTCTCTTGCCCCCGGTCTTGTGGCGCTTATGCCAGTTGTCCCGAGAGATACCCATCGCTCGGCATCGGCTGGAAAGAGCGACAAGGCTATTTCTGTGAGCTTAGTGTACCTCTTGTCATCATCGGGATATTTGCAGTCTTAGAGCCATGAGTGGTGAGTTGGCCCTCAAACCCCTTTTTTGTCAGGCGAGGTGTTCTGGTAAATCTCTATGATTCTACTGTCAATGAATCTTCAAAGTCACCTCCTTAATTTGGTAAAATGCAAGGACCAGTTGGTTTCTGCTCTACCACGGGAGGCATTTGACCAGCGGTCTCGGGAGCCACTCTCTGGAGACAGTCACCATTCTCAGGGTGGTAGGGGGAGAGGAAAGAGACAGAGAGAAGTCTTAACTCACGCTCACATTTATACGGATTTTTTTAAATCGCAAGTAGCATCCATTCAATTTCTCTAATCAGCTTCAAAGGCCTTGTAAGGCTCCTGTTACCATTGTGTGACTGGTAATTCTGTGTCACAACTAATTACCGCCTAATAGCCATCGTGGGTGCAAAGTCTCTAGTTTAAAAGCAAAGTCGATTTCTTCCTGCATTCAGACTTCATCTGCCCCTGAATGGTGGCGATCACATGAGGTAATACGGCAGTTATTTCTACCTGCTGTAGTTCATCAGCTCCATCTCCAGCTGAGGTAGCCGCCCCCTCCTCCTTGGACAAAGATTATTTGTCATTAAAATGCTCAGGCTTGCTCAGGCTCTCTTTTGACAATCTGGATGTTGCCTACACTTTGAGAAAGGTTTTTGAAGAAAGATTAGCAGGATTAGGAAAGGTTCACATATGTTCAGCCTCACTCTTGGTATTCAAGACATCACAACCCTGCACCACCCAGGAAGCATAAGAAAACAGAGCGTAGGCAGAGGGGAGAGGGGAGGGGGAGAGAGAAGCGGTGGGCTCTCCCCAACAATGCAAGCTGGAGTCAAATGCAAATCTGGGCATGGTTTATACTGGGGAATACCCAGGCAGTTGGCTAGAATTTTTTTTTTAAGTTTATTATTTTTGAGAGAGAGAGAGAGGCAGCACCCCCAAATGAGGTCCTCAAACTGCAATTCACTCCCATCCTGGCCTGGATCATGGGCACATGTATATGTGTGCCTGGCGTGTCCAGGGAAACTTCAGGACCTGGATCTGGAACCTTCCCACGTAGGTCCAGCATTGCAGAAAGCTGCAGCACTGGCTGCCCACAGACATTCTGTGTTTAACACTGTTTTCTCTTTAGTTGCCGTGTGATGTGTTTTCTCTCTTGAGAGCCTGACCAATGGAGGGGCAGGGCTGCATCAGAGGCAGAACACAACCACTGGCCTGTAAACAGGTTTTGAGAACGATGGCTGACTCTACTGCTCATCCTTGGCATTCCTCTCCACAGTTTTCTTGTTTTGTTTTGGGGTTTTTGTTTGTTTGTTTTATTTATTTACTTATTTATTTATTTTTTTTTTTTGTTTTTGGGCCCTATTCACATTCTCAAAAGCCCCAAATGAAGCAAAGGTCATGGTCCCAAAGGCTGTGAGGAAACTTGTCTTCAAGTTACAAGGTTTCATTGAGTCAAACTCTAACCAATCCAAACTGATCAACTCCCTTGGGTGTCATGCCAGGTATCAAGAAGCAAAAAGGGAATAAGAAATGACTAGTCTGTTTTACAGTCTTCTCAAATCTACCCATGAAATAGAAAAAGCAACTAGAATAGCAAAGCCAAAGGGCCATAGACAATATCGACAACAGCACTAGGGAAGCGGCAATCCCCACGAACACCAACCAGGCTCTGAGGTCTGGACAAAGCATCTGCAGCCCAAGAGTGGCACGGTTGTGGTGAGAGTGCTGGGAGAAGGGAAGGGAAGGAATGGAAGGGAAGGGAGGAACACAGTGGTTCTGAAGACGCTGAGAACAGGGAATCACTGGCTCCCCAGACAGTGTTCACCCGAGGGCACAGCAACACAACTTGGGTGTCGCTGCCAAAACCAGGGATGAGAAAGTTCGCAGGGACTGTGAAACGAGTCTGATGGTCCGATGATACTGGAGTAGTTTCAGCACAAACACTCTGAAAGTGAGCAGACGCCCTTCCGCCGCAAAGCCTCGTGCTAAGGAATATCTGAGCAGAGCAGCAGAAGCAAGGAGAGAAGACCCAGATAAATGGGGGGTGGGGGACAGAGTAGTGGAGCAGCTCCCAAAAAGTTTGAAGATTTTTGTTTCAATTTGTTGTAAAAACAACAGGAGAGGGAGCTCTAGAGCCCTTAAACTAGAAACACTGTCCCAGCACACCCTCTGCATCTGAAAGTATAGGAAATTATATTTCATTTAGAAAATGAACAATAGAAGAGCAGTGTGGTGGAAATCCATAAAAGTTATTTTAGGAGAAGAACGAAAGGGGTCAGAAAGTGACATGGTGGTTAGGGCGCTGGACTCCCCCACGGCTGACCATGATTCAAGTCCCAGACCTGATGACTTGCTTCCTCACTTTCCGCCCCCCTCCCTCTGTCTCTCTCTGGTGAGTACATGTGCCCTATAGGAAAACTTAAAAATAACAACAATAATAATATAAAACAATATTTTTTTAAAGAGAGGACTGAAAAAGAAGGAATAAAACAATGAAAACACACCAGGAAGAAATGCCCACAAAACACTGTAAATACTTCTAAACAAGTTAAATAAGATGATAAATGCTCTAAAAGAACAATGTACCTCAGAATTAGAAAAAGCTCAGAAATAAGATGATTATTAAAAAAGTTTAAGAAAAAAGATTATAATTTAGGCAATAACCAGAAAAAAAAGGAAAAAAATGACTGGAGAGACAGTGCTGTATAAATTGGTAGACATATACAGGACAGAGGGACATATGAAATGACACCGACAAAATCTAAATTCGAGAAACTGGGTCAATGACCCAGTTTCTGCAACAACAAACATTTGTGAAGGAGGAGAAGAAAGGAAGGGGGGAACCTATAAATAAAAGAGATTCAGAAATCATATCAAACAATTGCAAGGTAGGGTCCTTACCTGGATCCTGCTTCAAACAAAATATTAAAAAATGTGAAGGAGGAGAAGAAAGGAAGGGGGGAACCTATAAATAAAAGAGATTCAGAAATCATATCAAACAATTGCAAGGTAGGGTCCTTACCTGGATCCTGCTTCAAACAATCTATTAAAAAATTATGGGGGGGGGAAGCCGCGCGGGGCGCCCGGCGGAAGCCGCGCGGGGCGCGGGAGCTCATGCCCCCGGAGTGGCGGCGCCCGCCAACGAAAGAAGGCCCCCGCAGAAGCAGCAACCACGGGGCCCGCCAACGGGAGAAAGCCCGC
>NW_006159894.1:710392-711721 GCF_000334495.1 Tupaia belangeri chinensis
GGGGGGGGCGGAAGCCATTGAGGGCAATCATGAATGTCAGGGACAATGGAGGAGGAAGATGGGACATGGCAGAGGGTGGGGATGGGGAACCTAGGATGGCAAAACAAAAGGCAAGGTATGCAGGACACAAAAATTGGGAAATCATTTGCTGAGAACATATATGTTGATGTGCTTGATTGAGCCAATGCACAGTGTATTTTGGATGGAAAATTCATATGTGTGTTGTGATGAGAAAAGAAAAAAATTTATAATAATAATAAAAAAAAAACATGAAAAAAAAAATTATGGGGGGAAGAGAGTAGCAGGTGGCATGGTGTTTAAGGCTTCAGATCCCACATATCTGACTGTGCAGTTCAAGTCTTGGACATGGTGGCTTGAAAATCATACCGGGCATGTGTGTGTGCATACCCAAAATCCCAAGAAGAAACTAGAGGAAAAGAGATTGTAGCATGGCCATGGCCATCTTCCCTTGGTAGTGGGGGGATTTCTGACTTTTCCTTTCTCTCTCTCTGTCTCTTTCTGTCTGGTGAATGCATGCACCCTATAGCAAAAAAAGAAAAAAAAAGTTATAAAGCACCAGTGATGGCGCTGTGCACTACTAAGGCTAAGAACTCACAGGAGGCCTGGGTTTGAGTCCAAGTACAATGTCAAGGCCAGCACGGTGGCATACACCTATAATCTCACCAATTTGAGAAGTCAGAGGCAGGAAGATCAACAGAGTGAGACCCTCTCTAAAAGAGTCACAGGGGGTGGTACACATCTGTAGTCCTACTGGGGAGGCTGAAGCAGGAGGATTATGACACCGTGAGACCTTGTCTTAAAAGAACTGTAAGACGACCAGGAAAATATGAACATAATATTTAATGATAAGAAGTTATTAATGTTCTTTTAGATGTGATAAATATTATGGTTATGTTTTAATAATGATAATCTATTAGAGATATATTCTGAAATGTTTACAAGTAAAAGCATTTAGAGACTAGGCTCACTACAAAATTATCCAAGAACAGGGTGAGTACATGTAAGTAGGTGAAGTAAGAGTATCCTGTATTGTTACACACCGAAGCTGGTTGATCGGTAATTGATAGTTCTTGTATTTTATGTATGTATATTACTGTAATTCAAAGCTTAATGTACAAACATTAGCACCTGGCACCCATCTGGCAGAAATACCCTGTATTCTTAGAAGGCTGTGCTTCCTAGCTAGGGCCCTCACTGGACACCAAATCTGCTGGCATCTTGATCTTGAACTTCCCAATCTCCATAACTGAGAGCAAGAAATTTATGTTCTTTATAAATTACCCAGTCTCAGGTATCTTGACATATCAG
>NW_006159894.1:711752-719003 GCF_000334495.1 Tupaia belangeri chinensis
ACCCAAGACAATGTCTGGCCTTGTAGCCTCGGAGGCCTTCTGATATGCTGAGCTGCTGACGGCACCAGAGAGAGCAACAGGACTGAGTTCCTCTTGCAGCATTTCCAATATCCAGTGTTCGGCCGATAGACATTACTTAAAATTTAGTATTATATATGTTGGTAATCTATAAGAATAGATAAACATAAATTTTATATATCATTCATTTATACTAGTATTTGCTTTATTTCATCAATGAGGATATTTATTTTATTTTATTTTTAACTTTTTATTTTTTTAGAGAGATATTTTTGCTATAGGGTGTAGAGAGACAGAAAGTAAAATATCACTCCCAGGAGGATGGCCACACTACAGTCCCTTCTCCTCTATTCTTCTCTTGGGATTTTGGGCACACAGGCACATCTGCCCAGCATGAGTTTCAAGCCACCGGGTCCAGGACTAGAGCAGTGGTCAGCCATGTGGGAGTCCAGCAATGTAACCATTATGCTATCTATTGGTCCTGTATTTATTTATTTTTAAATAATTATTTATTTTATTTTATTTATTATTATTATTATTATTATTATTTTAATTTTCTATAGAATACATGCACTCACTAGAGAGAGACAGAGAGAAAACAAGCCATCATCAGGTCCAGGACTCCAATCACAGTCACGTTAGTGTCCAGTGCCTTAGCCACCACGTCACCTGCTGGCCCCAAATGAGGATAATTTAAATACTAAGTATAATCCTTGTATCTTTTTTTTTTTTTTTTTTTTTTTATGGTGCTCACTGGAGAGAGAGAGAGACAGTGAGAGAGAGAAAGTGAGAAATCACCTCCTAGGGGGATTGCACCACCACAATCCCTTCTTCTCCTGGGATTGTAGACACACAAACACACGTGCCTGACATGAGTTTCAAGCCACTGGGTCTGAGACTCAAGCCACAGTTGACCGTGTGGGAATCCAGTAATGTAACTACTCCGCCATCTGCTGGTCCTCATCCTTGTATCTTTTCAGTTGAGAAATAATAGGTTGCAAAGGAAAGCAAGGAATTTTTCAAAACACTAGACCCATGTTCAAATATTGACCCTAAATATTAACTGTTCACATTGTGTAATATGTTTATTAATCATTTTGAGCTCCAATTTTTTTAACAATACAATAGGATTATCAATATCTCTTACAGGCCAATATCCCTCCTGAATAAAGACACACACACAAAACTTATCAAAATAGCACATTGTATCCAATAATACATAGAAAAGAGACTATATCAAGACCAATTGGGGCTTATTCCAGAAATACAATATTGATTTAAATTAAAAGAAATTGGGCCAGCATGTGGCATGGTGATTAAGGGTGCTGGAATCCCATGTGGCCAACCATGGTGTCCCGGCCTGCGGGAACGTATCAGGCAGGGAAACTCGAGCTAGGGGGTGGAGGTCTGGAACCAGCACAGCGTCTCAGCACGGGAGCGAAAGAAGTATCACAGCTCACACAGTGTCACAGCTCTTGATGGTATGAAGGTTTCGCTCATTTATTGAGGGCTAGAGCACTTTCTTATATACACAAGGCAGAGGGAGGTAGGCGGGGTTTACAGCGGACCTAATTGAGGACCTGTCTGTTTTGTCTGAACCAGGAGGTCTGCGTTCCTGGTGTCTGTGTCAAGGTCGCACCGGCCATTTTAAGCAGTGAAGGTCATGGCAGCCATTTTGATGTGGGCGGCTCCCCACACATGGTCTGAGCCCCAGACCTGATAGCTTGCTTTCTCATTCTCTCTCTCTCTCTCTCTCCCTCTCTGGTCAAATTTAAATAAATAAAGTTAAAATAATAATTTTTTTAAAATAAAAATAAATTAATTAAAAGAAATCTAAAGCCAGCAAGTGGTCTGGTGTTTAAGGATGCTGGACTCCCCCATGGCCAACCTCAGTTCTAGTTCTGGACCTGGCAGCTTGCTTTCTCACTTTTCCTCTCTCTCTATCTCTCTCACTCTGTCCTCTGATTAAATTAAATTAAATTAAATTAAGTTAAATAATAAATACAGAAAAGCAGGACTAGCAGATGGCATAATGGTTATGTTGCTGGACTTCCATGTAGTTGACTGTGCTTCAAGTCTTGAACCTGGTGGCTTAAAATTCACGCCGGACATGTGTGAATGCATGCCTAAAATCCTGAGAGGAGAATAGAGAAGGGAATGCAGTGTGGCCATCCCCTCTGGGGGATGATTTTTCTCTTTCTGTCTCTATCTCTCTAGTGAGTGCATGCATCCTATAGCAAAAATCTGTCTCTTAAAAATAAATAGATACAGAAAAGGTATTTGAAAATCAACATGCATTCCTATGCATTCCTCGTAGAAATGAACTAGGAATGGAAAGCAAGTGCCTCAATCTGATAAAGGGAATTTATTTTAAAAATAGCTACCATCATATTTAATGATGAAAATGAATACTTTCTCCTTAAGATCAGGAATCAAGTAAGAATTTCTGTCCTCGCCACTCTTATTTGACATTATACTAGAGACTCTACCGAAAGCAATAAGGCAAGAAAAAGAAATAGGAAGCATTCATATTGAATAGGAGGAGATGAGTGCTTATCTTGTGACTGACTTATTTCTTAAAGATAGCATGATCATATCTGTAGGAATCTAAGATATCTACAAAAAGGAAGGCTAGCAGGTGATTAAGGATGCTGAACTCCCATATGGCCAACCGTGGTTTGAGTCCCAGACCTGGCAGCTTGCCTTCTCACTTTTTCTCTCTCTCTCCCTATCTGATCAAAATAAAATAAAGTTAAATAAAATAATTCTTAAAAAAAAGAGAAATCTACAAAAAGATTACTAGAACTGAATGTGTTTAGCAAGGTTGCAGGATACAAGGTCAATATACAAAACTCACTTATACTTCTGGATTCTAGCAACAAATAATTGGAAACTGAAATAAAATACCTTATGGAATATAATTTTTAGATGTTATGAAGGATAGTTCTGATGAAAGATGTGGAAGACCTGTACACCAAAAACTACAAAACAGTGCTCACAAAAATTAAAGAGGTCCTAAATAAATAAAAAGATATACCATATTCACGAATCAGAAGATTCAAGAGAGTTAAAATATAAATTCTCCCAAACCGATTTATAACTTCTACATAAACTTAATCAAAATCCCAGAAGTGTGTGCCTGCGTGTGTGTGTGTGTGTGTTTAGGTTTTTGCCACAGGCTACATGCACTCACCAGAGAGAGACAAAGAGAGGAAAAGTGAAAAATCAGCCCCTGGGGAGATAGTCGCATGGCAACCCTTTCTCCTCCATTCTCCTCTCAGGATTTTGGGCATGCACACACATGTACCAGGAGTGATTTTCAAGCCACTGGATCCAGTTTTTTAAAAGCCACTGGATCCAGGACTTGAACTTGTCAGCCATGTGGGAGTCCAGTGCCTTAACCACCAGGTTACTTACTGTCCCTACCCACACTCTAAAAGTTTTTTTAAATAAAAATTGACAAGCTGATTCTTTCTCCCTCTCTCTCTCTCTTTCTCTCTCTCACTCTCATCACACACACACACACACACACACACACACACACACACAATTCAACTATCAGACTATATGCATAAAAGGAAGCCTGGATTGATCTTTAGTAAATATTAACTTTGGTTATTTCCAATGGTGAAATTTTGAATGATTTGCTGTTTGTTCTTTATATTTTTTCTCCTGCTTAATTTTTAGAATGAATGTTTCTGGTTTTAATGAACAATTATCAAGCCATTATTAAGAAATGTTCATTTCAGGGCCAGCAAGTGGCATGGTGGTTAAAGTGCTGAACTTCCACATGGTCAACCACAGTTTGAGTCCTGGACCTGAAGGCTTGGTTTTTCATTTTCCCTCTCTGCCTCTTTCTCTGTCTCTCTGGTCAAATAAAAAAATAATAAATAAAATTAAATAAATAATTCTTTAAAAAGAGAGAAAGAATTGTTTATTTCACAGTTTGTTTGCTTTATCTTTGCCATAAACATTTGCTAATCAATCTTTGAATTAACAATAAATAAACATTAAAAGATGCCCAAAGTGAAGACTATATAATGTATTTATGAGAGTATTTATGGGAGTCAACTCTAATTTCTTTCCTTATATTGAGCCAGTTGACCTGGAACCAACCAGTGATTTCTCTGGTTGAATGACCAAGTCATGTTGTTAAATAAGGTTAAACATCTGGACAATAGAAACTAAATAAGTGGGGCCCAGGAGATAGCATAATGGTTATGTCACTGGATTCCCACATAGTCAGTCATGGTTTGAGTCCCAGATCTGGTGCCTTAAAACCATGCTGGGCATGTGTATGTACATACCCAAAACCCTGAGAGGTGACTGGAGGAGAAGGGACTATGGCATGGCCATCACCCGTGGGGGGTGATTTGTTGCTTTCTGTCTCTCTGTTTCTCTGTATCTCTGTGGCTAGTGCATGTGCCCTATAGCAAAAATCTCTCCCTAATAAAAATAAAAGAAAGAAGCTAAATAAGTGTTCTCTGTCAATTGTTAGAAAAGTGATTCCTGGCCATCTGAGAGTAGAAAAAGCTCATCAATGATTTTGCCACTATCTCTAATTGACTTAAGAGTTATGATTTTGATTTGGTTCAGAAAACCTTGCCAATGTGGTAAGCACTAAGGAGTTACGTTCCTCACAGAGCAAGAAAGCTCAAGGTAAGCAGTCTAGGGCTGTGGTAGTTACTAGACCACCCATATCCCACATGCCATTATTTCGTACTTGTGTGTGTGTGTGTGTGTGTGTGTGTGTGTGTGTGTGTTTAATATTTTGCAATTATCTTTTGCTTTTTAAAAATTATTGTATTTAATTTTTTATTATTATTTTTTAATTTGACCAGAAAGAGAGGGAAAGTGAGAAAGCAAGCCACCAGGTCCAGGATTTGAACCGCAGTAGGCCGTGTGGGAGTCCAGCACCTTAACCACCATGCCACCTGCCAGCCTCATACTCTTGGTTTAAAGTGACTCCTGTTCCTCCATTTGTGGTGTCCAGATTTCAGGCAGGAAGAGTGAAAAGGACCTTAAGACTTTTGTTCTTTCTTCCTCCATTTTCATGTGTAATTGGATGCTGTTTCTAGAGTTTCCATCAACACTGCATTGACCTGAAGGGGTCACATGGCCACTCTTAACTGTGAGGGAGTCTGGGAAGATAGATATTTTATTAGGTTATAATGGCACCACAGACAAAATTAGGGTTTGCTGGGAAGGAAGAAGACAGGATGAGCTTGAAGTAAGCAATCAAAGGGTCAGATACACTGGCTAAAATGTTGCCCGTATTGTAGTTTTAGTTTAAAAGTACTAACAAGGGGCCGGCAGGTGGTGTGGTAGTTGAGGCGCTGGACTCCCACAGGCCGACCATGGTCCAAGAACTGGGCCTGGTAGTTTGCTTTTTCACTCCCCTGCCGCCATCTCTCTCTGGTGAGCACACATGCCCTATAGCAAACTTTAAAATAATAATAGTTAGCAAATAAATTAAATATTTTTTTAATGCTAACAAAAATCCCCTGGATATATATTTTGGGAAGAAGAGCATGATGGGAATGTCATATGGAAGAATGAGTTTAAAGCTAGTAGTTCTTGGGTAAAATCTGAACTTTATTTCCCTCATTTATAAAATGGGATTAATAATACATAATCTGTGTAAAACTCGCAATTATAAATTTCACTGGACTGGTGAAAGATAGTGTTATTGGTGAATTCACAGATTAACCTGGCGGCTAGCGGGTCTCATTGGAGCCACAGCTTTTATCAGTGTTGGAGAAGACAGTGTAGTGGAGCAGATTAAATACCACCTGAGTCATCAGATGAAACTAAATCCACTTACCAGCGGGGTATGAAAAACAAAAGTGACACAGCCTTTGTGAGCTTCAGTTTCCATATCTATAAAATGGGGGTAAAATGCCTATCTCATACACTTTGGGGGAAAAAATCAAATGACTATTTCTAGCACTTAGCATAGTGCTTCACACAGTTTTTAAAAAAGATTTATTTAGTTAATTTTATTTATTATTATTATTATTTGAACTTGCTATAAGGTGTGTGTGCTCACCAGAGAGAGAAAGAAAGAGAGGGAAAATAAGAAAGCAAGCCACCAGGTCTGGGACTCAAGCTGCCGTCAGTCAGGTGGGAATCCAGTGCCTTACCTACCACCCCACCTGCTGGTCCCCTGCTGGGCACATACTAAGCATTCGATAAATTAATACCAAAATGAACTCCCATTTGCTGAATAACTCTGTATGCTAGCACCTATATGCCATTTCATCTTTATCTCAACTCCGTGAATTTGGTCCTCACACCCCAAAATTTCAGTTTTATTGATGAGCATGATTCAGATAGATTCAGAAACATGCCTAAGTTCACACAGCCAGTAGATCACAGAAACAGAATCTGAGCCCAGGTCTTCCAGTAACAAGGATTCAGACATTAGTTCCTATCAGCTTCTCAAGCCTTCTCTCCATTGACTTTCTCCTGGCTCCTACCCATGACCCCACGAAGGGCTAGGAAAATGAAGAGTATCAAAAAAGCCAGAACATTTCTTTTTAAAGAGGTTTTTGCCTTAGGGCACATGTGCTCACCAGAGAGAGAGACAGAGACAGTGAGAGGGAAAGTGAGAAATCACCCCCCCACCAAGGGGGATGCCCATGCTGAAATCCCTTCCCCTCCATTCCCCTTCCAGTATCCTGGGCAGGCACACCCACGCACCTGGCATGATTTTCAAACCACCGGGTCTGAGACTTGAACTGCGATTGGCCATGAGGGAGTCCATTGACATACCACTACACTGTCTGCTGGCCCCCCGGCCAGAAAAATTTAATAGCAGTTGCCAGACTATAGCCAGCAACTTATGACCAGGGAATGGCTGGCACATTGAGGGAAGCCAGCTCGGCTTTTATGTCTGTCCATGGTCATTGGTTTGGTGGAAAGGTGCCGGTCTGACTGAACACAGGGACAGCTGTGGGAATGTCTCATGTCAAAATAATTCTAAGCCACCAGGTCTTGGTGGCTTGCTTTCTTTCTCTCTCTCTCTCTCTCCTCTCTCTGTCCCTTTCTGGTCAAATTAAAATAAATAAATAAATAAATAAATAAATAAATATAACTAAAGTTCAATAAAAACTTTTAAATTCAAACAAGAAAAATAAACAAAGTTAAAGAATTCTTTAAAAAAAAAAAAAAAAAAAAAAAAAAAAAAAAAAAAAAAAACAAACCACAAAAAAAAAAATAAAACACAAAAGC
>NW_006159894.1:719059-725390 GCF_000334495.1 Tupaia belangeri chinensis
AAAAAAAAAAACTAAGTGCCTCCTATTTTGTAAACTATCTGAGCTGGATTTTCTCCTCCAGGGTACTAGAAGATTTCAAACTGTTGGGATCAGCAGTTAGTGTAATGTCTATGTCGCTGAACTCCCATGTAGCTGACCGCGGTTTGAGTCCCGGACCTGGTGGCTTAAACTCACGCCTGGCATATGTGCGTGCGTGCCCAAGATCCTGAGAGGAGAATGGAGGAGAAGGGATTGCGGCTTGGGCATACCCCCTGGGGGATGATTTCTCACTTTCTGTATCTCTGTCTCTCTCTGTTTTTCTGGTGAGCACACGTGCCCTATAGCAAAAATCTCTCCAAAAAAAAAAAAAAGATTTCAAACTGTCAGTTATGATGTGAAATCCTCCACTTGAGGAGTTCAGTTCCTGTTTAATATGCTATGTGTGATTTTTCAGACCTGATGATGGGCAATTACAAAGGTTTTCCCTGGAAATCCTCTCAGGGGAAGCCGCCCTCTCCACCCCAGACTTAGTCTCCAGCCAGGACCCTGCAGTATCTCAAGGGACAGGCAGTCACTCCTAGCTGGCTGTGCTCTTACATGTGCTTGCATCCCTAGCCCTAGTGCCTTCGTGCCTAGGTCTCCATCTGGAGCTCTGAGCTGAGGTCTGTATCAGACCTGTCTGCTGAGGCCTCCCTGTGGTGTGGGAGGAATCTTGAAAACACTTCTCCCACTGACTCAGTACCCAGCACATGTTCATGCCTGGTCCTTCTCCCTGGGCCCCCACCCCCACCCCAGGGAGCCTTTGTTCAGGGCTCCCTGAGCAGTGAGAGGACTCTCTGTCCACATGAATCCATCTGACTTTCAACAGGTGCCTGTTCCATGGGGGACCGAGAGAGCAGTCAGCTTCCTCCAGTGTTTGCCTCTTGTACCACTGCAGTGAGCAGTGAAAGCCTGAATGTTTTTGCCTTTGGCTTATTGTTTTCATTGACTTCTCTGGTACCTGACAGCTCAGCTCTCTCTTTCAGCTCAGTGGAGCCCCTGACATCACTCACTCCACTCATACAGTGAAGACTGACTCAGATATGAAGCCCTTAGAAAGGTGGACTCCAGGCATTGTGTTTGCACTCTGGTTTCTCTTTCCCCAAGGTCCTCTGTGGGCTCACTCTCCTCTGTGAACTGCCTTCCTCATCGGGCAGGTAGCGAGATGCCGGGCCCAGTTCTGGACATCTAGTGGGTGACCAAGATTTGCCTCCTGTTCTTGGCTCTTTCTTAGAGTGAGGAAATCTTCCTCATTGGTCCTCTGGTGGTTTCTCTGTGAGTATTGTCTGCAACAACCTCATGAATGACATTAACATGCAGGGGAAATGGGGTTGCCATGATTGGCTTGGACAATTTGGAATTTATCCTCAGCAGGCTATCAGTCACCTTCCCTGAGGGGTGGAAACCTGACCCAAGCTGAGGCTCCATTACTTAGGGAAACAGAGGGAATGGATTTGGGATAACCAACCAACAGCATCTGTCACTCCAACTGCTATCAAATATTTGTTCCCTGCTCCCAATTAATATGTTGAAATCCTAACTCCCAAGGTGATGGCGTTAAGAGGTGGGGTGTTGGAGCCAGCAGGTGACATAGTGGTTAAGGTGCTAAACTCCTATATGATCGACCGCGGTTTGAGTCCCAGACCCAGTAGCTTGAAAATCACTCTGGGCGCATGTGCACGCATGCCCAAAATCCTGAGTGGAGAATGGAGGGATTGTGGCATGGCCATCCTCCCTGTGGGGTGATTTTTCACTTCCTGTCTCTTTGTCTCTATGGTGAGCACATGTGCCCTATAGCAATACTCTCTCTCTCAAAAAAAAAAAAAAAAAAGTTGGGGGTTTGGGAGCTCTTTAGATCATGTGGACAGAGGCCCTGTGAATGGAATTAGTGCCCTTATAAAAGAGGCCCCACGGAGCTTGTTTCCCCTTCCACCATGTGACGATGTAGCAAAAGGCACCATTACTGTTGTTACATGTATTTTGGGGGGCAGGGTCTCCCTGTTGGGATCCTTCTGCCTCAGTCTCTCACCTGGCCCCCTGACATGCTCCATCCACCCCGCTCATTTTTGGACAAGGCCTCACTATGCTGTCCTGATCAGCCTCAAGCTCGCCACCCTCCTGCCTCAGCCTCTCAACGTTACTAGGGTCACTGGCACACGTCACAGTGTTCAACCTTTAGGTTGGACAGGGAACCAAACCAGGGCCTTCCATGTGGTGTCCCGGCAGAGCACAGTGTCTGTGCCACCATGCCTGGGCCAACCAGGCACCATTTGTAAAGCAAAGAGTGAGGCCTCACGAGACATTGAATCCGTCAGCACCTTGATCTTAGATCACCCAGCCTTCACAACTCCAAGAAATAACTTTCTGTTGTTAAGAAGCTACTCGGTTGATGGTATTTTATTAGAGCAACCCTAATGGATCGACATCAACCATGTAGTGACTACAGTGTCTGCTCTTAAATAGGCATACTTGCTGACACATGGTGAAACTCAGACCCCCCCAAAGAGATTAGACACACCAGGAGTCAAGCCATGGACTGGCAGGTGGTGTGGTGGTTAAGGGCGTTGGGCTCCCACATGGCTGACCACGGTTCAATTCCTGGACCTGGTGGCTTGCTTTCTCCCTTTTCGTCTCTCTCACTCTGTCCTTCTCTGGTAAAATAAAAAGAAATAAATTGAGTTACATAAAAAAAAAAAAAAAAAGACATCTGAGCCTTACCAAATGCTATTTCTGCCTGGCCTTTGTGCTATTTAGTGGCATTTGCTGTAAACACAGCTTTGACTGTTCCTGATCTTCCAGATCTATTGTTGATCCAACTATTTCCTCTAAGCAACATCAAGTTGTCCAAGAGGAATTTATTGTATTTACTGAATGTGTTCTTTTTATCTTTTTTTTTTTTTTAAATAGAGGTCTGTGCTTCCTACTAGTTTCTCACAACATCCTCTAGGTCCTCAAAATATTAGTAGGCATGGGACTAGTGGACACAAGCGTCTGAGGAATGCTGTGTTAAACTGTAGATGTTCTACTGTAGGACTCGTTCGAGCCTTTGGTCAACGTGTTATTGTGTGTTGGAAATCTTTGAGAAGCAAAAAGAGAAAGCAGCACTTCCCAAGTGACTTTATCTTCTGAGGAGGATCGTTGTGTTCTGCAAAAAATGCCAGGAGACACTGAGACCATGGTACTCAGTGGTGGTGTTCCTGGAGGAAAAGCCTGTGGCTCGGTGTCACTGGCTTCTTCCAGGGTGATCCCTATACGAAAGCTGCTCCTGGAGCCCAGCACAGTGGACTTGTTGCTCCCTGTGCCAATGAGACAGGGGTCTGAGCCCCACTCATCTGACGCTTTCACTGCCTTCTTTCACTGACTGTCTTCTAGGAGCAATAGCCAGGATTACCAGCTAAACTGAGGTGACCACCAGAGTATTACCCTTCCTCTTCCCGACCTCCAGGAGTGCCACAAACATGCAGTCACACAGTCTCAGCTCAGGAGAGCTGAGCAGGGAACACAGGTGCTGGGTGACATGTGGGCTCCCTCCATGGCAGACGGACGGGGATACAGGTGAGTGGCCCAAGTGCAGACCTGGCAAAGAGCAGGCCGAGCATCCATGCAGTGTCCCTTCCAGAGCATGTCTTGAGAAGAGCGTTGTATGCAGGTAAAAGAACACTTTGAAAAATCACTTGGCATAGTATGGGCTCTAAGGCAATTGTAAGAGTAGTGAAAGAAGCTGGATAAAGGTCTTCCAGAAAGCCTCGGCCTATGAGCAGAAGGGTCTTCGCCTCAGCTTTGTGGTCATCACTGTCATATTCATCACCATCGCCAGTGATGAACCCAATGCTCGTCATGGCTACACATATGAACTCGTGCAATCCTCACACTTTTTTTTTTTGAGAGATTTTCACTGTAGGGCACGTGCGCTCGCCAGACAGACAGAGAGAGACATAGAGACAGAAAGCGAGAAATCACCCCCCAGGGGGGATGGTCACGCCACAATCCCTTCTCCTCCATTCTCCTCTCGGGATCTTGGGCACGCACGCACACGCGCCCGGCATGAGTTTTAAGCCACTGGGTCCGGGATACGAACCGCCGTCGACTACATGGGAGTCCAGCGACATAGCCATTACGCTAACTGCTGGTTCCCGCAATCCTCACACTTTAAGAAGGCCCCTGGTTTTCTACACAGATAGGGAAAGGACAACCAGTACCACAGCCTGGGTTACACAGGGGTAGGTGGTCATGTTGTCCAGCTCCTGAGTCTGCACAGTCAACCACCACACCCTGGCCCATGTGAGGGGTGGGGGAGGAGAAGCCATTGTAGTGCCAGCCAGCTGTCCTCCTCCCCGCTCTCTCCAGGGACTCAGAGCAGGCTCTTCCAGAAACAGAGGAATGACATGGTGTGGAGTCTCCATCTGGCACCGGCCCTAGCAAGGGTTTAGGAAATAGAAATGGTGGTGAGAGAGCAAGATTCTTCTCCCCCCCGTACCTGTGCCTATTGGGATGCTAGTTCCCCTACTGGGGGAAGGAGGTGGGGCCCCAGGTACGTACTTCCAGGGAATGCCACACCTCACTGTATCATAGAGCCCCCTCCTGCCACAGGGCGTGCTGTCAGTTCTGCAACCCAGGAGAGGCTGCTGGCGATTAATTCTTATTACAGGACATAGTGTTAATAATAATGACCACTAGCCATCATCCTTTCCCCACCATCCTTTCTCTATTACCATCATTTTCATTGCCTCCTTTGGGGAGGGATGTGAGACAATCATCCCTTCCCACCCTCATGCACTAGAGTCTGTGGGGCTGGACTTTGGTGACCCAGCCAAGGGTCTGGGCCTAGCCAACCAGGACTCCGTGACTGGTCTGGAATCAGCCTGTATCCTGATTAGACTGAAGAGTGGGTAACTGAAGGGCCCTTTGGAAAGGAAATTCTCTTTCTGTGGAGGTGGCCAGGCAGGTGCAGGGGGAGAAACACATAAGGGAAGCAGAGACCAGGACCTAGGATCAGCAAGTGGGCACTGGGGCTCACTGGGCCTGGTGTGTACACCCACAAGCCCCTTCTTTTGCTTAAGCTATTCAGACGGGGTTATGAGAGAAGGAATTCTGACTAATGAAGTCCTCCCTCCATGCCAGGGATTGAACTTTAAATGCTTTGTCTTTTGTGTTCTGTTCTTCATAATTCCTTAAGCTCCACCTGTAAGGACAGGGACCACGGAGCCTGCTTTGCCTGCCATGGTGCCCCCGGCAGCTGGCACAGCACAGGCTACAGAGTAGGTGCGCACAGATAGTCACAGAGTGGATTACCCTATGGCATAAATCCCCTCTTACATAGGAGGAAACCGAGGTGTCTGAGGTAGCATTAGAACCCAGGGCTTTTGTACCACAAAATCATGCTCCGAAATCTCATGCAATACTGCCTCATGGTCACCTTTGCTGCTGGTTAGGTCAGCTCACCATATGCAAATTGCTACTTGGAGCCTGGGGCAAGGGGATGAACTAAGAGCATCCTTGCACCTGGGCTAACAAGGTTGGTGACGACAGCCCCGCCCTAAGTAGGAGGGACCAGGCTGGGACTCCTTGGTGTCAGTCACCTTACCTCTGCAATCTGAGTCAGGTCCGCACTGAAATCCTAACTCCATTACTCACTATATATGCCACACCGGGCAAGTTTCTTAACAATTCTGTGCCTCAGTTTCCTCATCTGTAAAATTGGTGTAGTACCACTCTGCCCTTTAAAGTCATGTTCGTTCATATATTAATTAATCACAGACTATTATTGGACGATGAAAAGACAGAGTAGAACGTTTACAAAGTGAACCAGCTCCGTGGGTGGGTTTGATACAACCCAGGTTGAGAACCACTGTGTTAGAAACCCTGGTATGAAAGGGCAATGAAGTTGCCCCATCCCATTTCAGGAGGTCAGAGTGGTGGTATACTGGGAAATGTTTACCATCATATTCGTTACCTCCTTTGGGGAGGGATGTGAGGCAATCATCCCTTCCCACCCTCATGCTTCCCAACCAACTTTCCAAGGGAAAAGCGGTGTAGATGCTTCCGTCTTGACCGCTGTCATTACCAGCATGATGTCACTGAATGTGAACCGGGAAGAGAGACACTGATTGGCTCTCCAAGGTGGAGTCAGCCTCCTCTAACACCAGTGGGTCTGAGGGACCTCTGAGAAGGCAGGCCTCCTGTTGGGGGGTGAGCCAAGCATTTCTTCACGAGAATAGTAAATGGGGAATAGCCCAAGCTCCCAGAAGAGCAACTGTGGGATTTTTTTGTTTTTTTTTTTTTTTTTTTTTTTTTTTTTCCTTTGGGGGTTTGG
>NW_006159894.1:725745-731906 GCF_000334495.1 Tupaia belangeri chinensis
TTTTTTTTTGAGAGGTTTTTGCTATAGGGCGCATGCGCTCGCCAGACAGACAGAGAAAGACATAGAGACAGAAAGTGAGAAATCCCCCCCCAGGGAGGATGGTCACGTCGCAATCTCTTCTCCTCCATTCTCCTCTCGGGATCTTGGGCACGCACGCACATGCGCCCGGCGTGAGTTCTAAGCCACCGGGTCTGGGACGCGAACCGCGGTTGACCACGTGGGAATCCAGTGACATAGCCATTACGCTAACTGCTGGTTCCCAAGCAACTGTGGGTTTGACAGACTCTTCTTCTGCTTAACTTGGTTCTGGCTGAGATACTGACAAGGTTGAGAGTAGAGGCTCATCAGTAGATGCTACTTGGCCTAGGCCTCAGCTCCCCTGTCAGGGCATCTCCACATGGCTGCGTAGGCAGGATCATGAGAAAGAATTCATTTGTTGTTCTAAGCCCCTGCATCTTGAGGTGGTTTGCCACACTGTAGCAGATAGCTGAGGTAAGAGTTTTCCAGAATTTACAGTATTGATATATCAAAATTTGGGGCTTTCGCCAAAATCAGGATAACCATCTATTATGACCTGATGCTTGGGCCTGTTTGCAAGACCATGCTATCTTTAAAAAGTGTGGTTTATCCTCAGGCACATGGTTGTAATATGGCTTACTAGAAGGGGAAAAAAAAAAAAGAACTACAGTTTTTCCTAGCAACTTGCCAATAATAATGCAAAATTGAAAGATAATGAGAATTGGAAGTTTTGACACGTTTGTGTTCATCTCTACTTATACTACGCATAAAAGAAGTGAACTTATATAATAATCAATCTCCTCAGTTTATCAGAATAATGCACTGTGGCCAGGCCTGTGCTGGCCTGCCCGGTTATTTTGGAAGAGTGAGGTGGAATGTATGGAAGGCACATGTTTGTAGCGCTCAGTAGAAAGACATAATTGCCATCTTCAGGTTGCCCAGTTCCCTGTCCTTAGAACGAGTAAGACATTTAGAGTCCCGAACTGTTTACGTGACATTTCAATAAGTAATGCAGAGATTTGACAACATTTCCATATTCCTCTTTTAAAGTCTGAATGCCTGTGCCTTAATCCAAGCTCCTTGGCATTTATTACTGTTTGTTACACTAACAAGTAAGATTATGAGAATTCTAATGAAGGCTTCCAGTGAAAAACTCTGTGATTAAAATGCCATAATAACAGTTGCATGCATTTATGTGCCTGATTACCATAATCTATTTAGCACAAGTAAACATACAAACAGAAGGGGAAAAGCAAGCCTACTGCCACTTCAGCTAAAGGAGAATTTGAAATGCAGGGGAGACAATGTAAATATGTAAATGTCTTTGTGTATTCTTTTCATCTCTCTGCTTTCTCGTCCTTGCCTCCCCCCAGCCCCGTTTGCTAATGAGAAGACTATGCCGTCACATGTGCTCCCTGCTCTACCAGGCTGAGGTGCCTTTGGGGCCATCTGCTGAGGCCAGTGTCCTAAACAATGCCACCCAGAAAGCGCTGGATATTTGTAGCCACCTTTGACATCGAGGAATAGAAGAAATGCTATCTCAAAGACTACAGTCTTTGATGTGTTCACTCTGAGCACTTAGTTCAGCTGTTACCCCATTAATGCAAGGCCTGGTCTAGCGCGACCATGCTGCACCCTGCCGTGCCCCCCTCAGCTCTCTTCCCCCACAAACAACACATTGTCAACAAATTAAAAACAATCAAGTCAGGCTTCCAAATGAGTCTCCCCCTCTGTATCTCTGTTGGCTTCATTTATTTTAAATTCTTAATAAAATGTCAGGCAGGAAACTAGCATCTTTCACTTGATAAGGGATTTTGAAGAACTTTTAAAAAAGTGGAACTGAGGGCTGGCAGGTGGCATGGTGGTTAAGGGCGCTGGACTCCCACTTGGCTGGCCACGGTTCGAGTCCTAGACCTGGCAGCTTGCTTTCTCATTTTCCCTTTCTCTTTCTCTCTGTCTCTCTCTGGTCAAATTAAAAAATAATAATAACAAATGGGCTAAGCCGGCGGCGGCGGCAGAGGCAGGCCGGACGCCAAGGCTGCGTCCGGTCACGGGACGTCGCGGGCCCTTCCGGGCTCGGCGTGTCCCCCCTGGGGCCCTGCTAAGCCGGGTGGATACCAGCCCTGCATTACCTCAGGCAAGAACAGGGACTACCCTGCCATTCTTAGGGAAGCCAGACACCAGAGGATAAGTCACGCTGCAGACCTCCACAACACCGTTCCTGCTAACCACAAGATGGCTGCTGTGCCGCATCAACTGATGGTCAACTCTGCTTGCCAGAACTGCCTTCCGGAGACTGTATTCCATGGAGACTCACCTACAGTTGCGGAACTGCACGAGACCCACACTTGATCCAACCTTGAATGGAATCTATTTTCCCTATTGTTAAAAACTTTGGACTCCTGGCCCCTCTCCCTCTACTCGCAGGTATCGCATTTTCAATGACCCCTCTGGAGGATAGCTGTCTATAGCAGAGATAGAGTAATTGGGAGAGGGGGAAAGGGCTGAGGGTCAAACATAGGATAAAAAACATATTTATATGTATGAAAGTAGAAATGGAACAGTATTGGTGACGACATGCTTGATTAAGACACTATGCAGTTTATCCTAGATGGGAAACTACACTTGGTGTGTTGTGATGATACTCAGGGAATGAGTGTTAGGCAATATAATTTAATATAAAAAAATAATAATAAGCAGGAGGAAAAAAAAATGCACATTTGATGACTGAAGAGAGTTGTATGGACACAACTGGGGTCTACTTTATAATATGTTCATTCTACTCCCTGGGGTTTATGCCTAGGATCAGATTTGGATACATGTGTAAGGATATGTCAGCTGTGCTAGCTAGTGGATATACTTAGACTAATTGAGTTCATTGGTAGAACAATTGAATGGGGGGGTGGAAGGCATTGAGGGCAATCATGAATGTCAGGGACAATGGAGGAGGAAGATGGGACATGGCAGAGGGTGGGGATGGGGAACCTAGGATGGCAAAACAAAAGGCAAGGTATGCAGGACAAAAAAATTGGTAAATCATTCGCTGAGAACATGTATGTTGATGTGCTTGATTGAGCCAATGCACAGTGTATTTTGGATGGAAAATTCATATGTGTGTTGTGATGAGAAAAAAAAATTTATAATAAAAAACAAAGTATAAAAAAAAAAAAAGGAGGGAGAAGAGGATAAAGACAGCAGTGAACAATAGAGAGGCAGGATGTTAATGAGAAATAGATATGGTTTATTACCTGTTGATGATGACATGTATAGTATTCTCAACTGAACCGGTCTGGGAAATATTTCATGATGGGTGAAGTCTCTTTAATAAGCAAAATGAGAAATAGTGATTGACTGTTTAAAAAATTATAATAATAATTATTGGGAAAAGCATGGAAAAGATATTGAATGATAAAGCGGGGAGATTGATATCTCTGTATTGACTGACAGGTATGGCATTCCCTTTTGAAAAAGCAATGGAAGTCAATGTAAAGTTATATGTAATCTAGTGTAATAGAAAGAAGATTATGATGATAATAAAATTAAAAAAAAAGGTTAAACTAATATACACTTCTATCTAATAATAATAACAAATGGAATTAAATTAATTAATTAATTTTTAAAAAGTGGAACTGAATAAACTTTAGTTTAAAAGCAGAAATATGATGACCATCTGACAAAAAAACAAACTTAAAAATTTTTTTTCTCAAAGCATAGAAGGGCAAGCAATAGATCTAGCCCTAATGTAGAGCAATAGATTGAAAAGAGTGCATATGGAAAAGCATAGGAGAGTCCATGGCTGCTCTGTTTCATGAAATACAGGGAGACTTGGCAAATTTGTGGGAAAAATGGAATTAAAGTACATGCTTATTTTGTTGCAAAAAAAAAAAAAATCAGCGTTAAAGGCCATTCCCATAGAGCCCTGGATAAGTGCTTAAGTACAGCAATTAGGCTGATCACAGTCTGAATCCTCACTAGCTTGAAAAACACACAGGGCATGTGCGCATGCGTACCTGAAATCCTGACAGAATGGAGAAGCGGAGAAGGCACTGTGGCAAGGCCATGCCCCATTTGAGAGTGATTCTCGGTCTCTGTCTCTTTCTCTGGCTACCGTATCTGCCCTCTGGCAATTAAAAAAAAGAAAAAGAAAAAGAAAAAAGAGAGCTTACAGATGGTGTGGTGATTAAGGTGCTGGAATCCCACATGATTGAGTGGGGTTCAAGTCCCAGACCTGGCAGCTGAAACTCATGCCAGGAGCATGAGCATGCGTGCCCAAAATCCCAAGAGGAGAATGGAAGAGAAGAAATTGCAGTGTGGCCATCCTCCCAGAAGGGGTGATTTCTCACTTTCTCTCTGTTTCTCTCTGTGTCTCTTGTGAGCACACATGCCCTATATAAAAATGTCAAAATGATAAAATTTAAAAAGGAAAAAAATGTTGAAATTCATGCAGTTTTTTCCCTAATGTGTATTTTCTATGAACTTCCGAAGACCTTCCTTATTAGTGAAACCCTAATCCTTTAGATTCGGTACAACTGAGGTTTAAAGATAACCATGTTGGCTCTTGTTTATAAACATATTCCTATTTTATTTCCTAACAAAAATCTGAAGGCACATAAAACCTGATAGTCAGATACAGGGAACATTTATAGCTAAATTCACTGAATCTCTGCTATGTCCCAGGCCCTGTCCCAAGTGCTTCCCACTTACTGTTAAACTTGGCCATCACAATAAATTTGTGAGAAACCTATTACTACAGATGAAGAAAATGAGGTACAAAGTGGTTGAATAGTTTGCCTAGGATGGTGACGTAGTGGTTAAGGCACTGGACTCCCACATGGTTGATGGCAATTCAAGTCCCAGACCTGGCGCCTGACAGCTTGCTTTCTCACTTCCTCTTTCTCTCTCTCTCTCTCTCTCTCTCTCTTTCTCGTGATTGGGTGTATCCTATAGCAAATTTTAAAATAATAATAATAAATAAAATAAATAATTGTAAAGAAAAAAAAGAAGAAATTGGATTTCTAACTTAGTGAACTTAAATCCAGAGTCTGTGCTTTTTTCTTTTTAACTTGAGTCCGCCCAAGCCTGCACTCTTTATTTTTTTAAAGTTTTTGTTGCCATAGGGCACACGCGCTCACTGAAGAGAAAGAGAGAAACAGTGAGAAGGAACGTGAGAAATCATCCCCTGGGGGCATGGGCATGCTGCAATCCTTTCTCTTCCTGAGATCTTGGGCACACATACACATATGCCCTGCAAGATTCTCCAGTCACTGGGGCTGGGGTTTGAATCTCTGACAGCCATGTGGGAATCCAGCACCTGCCATGCCACCTGCTGGCCCTGAGCAGAAAACTACTTTGAAATTTTGTATTCTCCAGAATTTAAAAATTGTTACATCAGGGCCAGCAGGTAGTGTGGTGATGATTAAGGTGCTGAACTCCCACATGACCGATCACGATTCCAGTCCTGGTCCAGGTGATTTGAGAATCACACTGGGCACGTGTGTGTGTGTGTGTGTGTGTGTGCACCCAAAATCCTGAGAGGAGAAGGGATTGTGGTATAGCCATCCCCCTGCAGGAAGGTATGATTTCTCACTTTCTTTCTCTGTCTCTCTGTCTCTCCATCTCTCTTTGTTTCTCTCCAGTGAGTGCATGCACCCTATGGCAAAATCCTAAAAACAAAAAAGGAAAAAACACAAAGAACGGCTCTCTCTTCGAGGCCAGCCAGTGGTGCAGCAGAAATGCAGTGCTAGACCCTCATGAGAAGGTCCCAGGTTTTGTCCAGAGGCCTCTCCGTATACACTGCACATTCATACATGTCCTGTGATGCAGGCTGACTGAAGCTGAAGTGGATCATAGTGTCAGGATCCTTCTGGAGGTGCCTGTCTCTATCTCTTTCTCTCTCTCTGTATCTCTCTCGTGGAAGAAATAAACTTACCAAAAAAAAAAAAAAAAACAAAGAAAGAAAACAAAAAGAATCAGGCTGGCCTTAGCCTAGTGATGAGAGGAGCTGGATCCAACATGGCTGACTATGGTTCAAATCTCAGCCTCGGCAGCTAGAGAAATACACCAGGCATGTGTGCATGCATGCCCCAAATCCCAACAGGATGGAGAAGGGATTGCAGCTTGACCATACCCCACTGGGGGATGCT
>NW_006159894.1:731937-741707 GCF_000334495.1 Tupaia belangeri chinensis
CCCCTCTCTGTCCCTTTTTCCCCCTGTCTCTGGCAAGTGCACATGTGCCCTCTGGCAGTTAAAAAAAAAATCATGTGTCTTAGTGGAGGGTGGTATTCCTCAGAGAAACAATGGGGTGTAGTGCCCGATGCTTACTAAGCCTTCAATACATGCCACTATACCCATTGATACAATAATAATGACGTCGTTACACTTAGACAAAACTGTTATTTCCATTCCCACACATTTCTAACATGCATTGATATATATTTTTCAAATTAAAGTATTTGTAAAGAAATGAGGCCAAAGGGGTGGAGAGAAGAACGTGTATCGCTAAGAGGAAGCAGCCCACTATCCGCCCCCCTGCACCCTGCTCCACACTCCCCTGCACACACAGGGAGCCTGAGAGGCAGCACCATATGCACCAAATAATCACGGGGTGGGTTACAGACACAGCCTCCCCCTAATTTGACCAATTTAGCATTTGGGAAGTAGTCTATCTCTGCCTATCCTGGGAATTTTGAAACAATGGATTGAAAAAGAAATCAGGGGAGGCAGACAATATTTTGGAATCAATCTAATAAACACGAACAGCTGCGATGCGGATCATCAGCACAACAAATGATGGAGTCTTCTTCACGGATGAAGATAATGGTGGTGTCCCTGGGGGTCTGTCCTCTGCCAGCACTGCACAACCTCGCCTACTCACAGAATGACTCCTGCTCATGCTGACGTGCTCTCATGCTTCCCTCCGGCCCTCTAGCTCAGGCCCCTGGACAGCACCAACTGACCACTGGACAGCCCCCTGCCTGTCCATCATGCACACCCAACTCACTGTGTCCAAAACGCCAACGCTTCCTCGTGGATTCTCCATCCCAGCTGACGAGATGCTGTGACACCCATCTATCAAGCCGCCCAAACTTAGAAAAGTAACAGAATCCTATACTATTCCACATCCTACTTACCCATATAAAGTTAGTCCCAAGGTTCACTGAGAGTAACCCCTAGGAATGTCTTCCACCTGTCCCTCTTCTCCATAAGCCTGCCAATCCCCAATGTCCCCAATGTTGGGGTCTGTAGTAGTCCTCTATGGCTGACTTAATGAAGTACCAAAGACTGAGCAGCTTAAACAGCAGAAATGTGTTGTCTCATGGTTCTGGAGGCTGGAAGTTCGAGATCAAGGTGTTGGCCGGGTTGGTTTCTTCTGTGGTCTCTTGTAGATAGTAACTTGTAGAGTAACTTCTGTGTCTTCACCTCATCATCCCTCTCTGCTCATGTGTCCTAATCTCTTTCTTTCAGGCTGTGGCCACTTGCTGAAGAGAGACAGAGACAGAGAGAGGAAAACTGAGAAATCATCTCTGGGGCTGGGTGGCGGGTGAGGTGGCTATGCCTCCATCCCTTTTCCTCCAGTCTCCGGTCAGGATCTTGGGCATGCGCACACACATGGCCAGCATGTTTCTCAAGCACTGGGTCCGAGACTGGAACTACAGTGTCAGCCACGTGGGATCCAGTGCTTTAAACACTACATCACCTGCTGGCCCAATCTCTTGCTCTTAAAAGGATACTAGTCACGTGGGATTAAGATTCTACTCAAATGACCTCACTTTAATCTGATTACACCTCTAATGACTCAATGTCCAGATAGTCACGATGAGGCTTGGGCATCAGGACTTCACCATACCCTCTTCACTAGAATTTGAGGAGGGGCACATTTAGCTCATAACAGGGTCTCACCTTGACTACTATAAAAACCTGCATCTTCCACGTCTTCTACAATTCTGAGACCCCATATTTTCCAAATTTTTGAACAAGGGCCAGGTATTACTTCTATAATCAGAAAAAATAATCGATGAATTATTTTGAAGGAAATCGTGGTCTCTTTTCTACTAGACTGTCCACTGGACAGTTTAGGGCCACCCTCCTTGGTTGTGCATTCCACAGCGAGCAGTGACAGAAACCCTGGTGAGCACAGAGGGCTAGGTGGGGCAGTGAGGCAGGATTTATACATTGTCACAGAACAATGAGAGTCCTTCTGACACTGAAACATAGGCTTAGGTTCTTCAGTGTATACAGTGGATTTTGCGGGTTTTTAATCCGTATTCTACAACTTGGAAAATTTTTGTCTACTACCTATCCTGGGGAGGTCATAGGGACGCAGGGTCTTCTCTGTGTTATCATACCCAGCCCCAGCTTTGCCAGGGAGATGATTCCTCCCTCGGGTTGAGCTTCCAGATGTCAAGGAAGAGCCAATGCACCTTTCTAGATTCCAACAGCATCAGCAAGTACAGCCCTCTAGAGGGTGGACACTGGTTCCCAAACTCTGAAAGAACCCAGGTGCCCTGGGCAGAGCTGAGAAGACCTCCCTGGAATGCTCTTCCTGAAGCCCTCTGCTCTCATGGCCTTCAGACTATACAGAGTTCTTGTCCTCAGGAAATTCACTCTTACCTTCCAAATTTCTACATGTCTACACTGATTCCCACTCTTCTAAACTGAGGAGACAGGGCCCCAGTTAGGCTGCCAGTCAGTGCTCCAACAGGAAATGGCCCAGTCAAGCCAGGCCACTTGGACAAGGGTGAACTTATAAAAGTACTCCTAACTACAATGGGCCCAGGGTGTAGGGGAGCCATGAGGGCCAATGCTTGGGCCAAGAGCTTTTGGCCCAAAATGACAAGTGGAGAGAAAGGTTACCAGTACCCAGAGGAAAGGGTCTTATGCAGAACAGGTTGCCTTAGAAGAGACAGTGACAGAACCAGCAGATGGCATGATGGTTAAGGTGTTAGACTCCCACATGGCTGACTGAAGTTCACATACCAGACCTGGCAGCTTCACATTGCCACACCCAGCACATATGTATGCATGCCCCAAATCCCAGGAGGACAACAAAAACGAAGGGATTGCAATGTGGCCATTCACCCTGCGGGCGATTTCTCACTTTCTCTGTCTCTTTCTAGCGAGCACACATGTGTTATGGCAAAAACCTACATTTTAAAAATTAAAAAGCAAAAGAGACAGTGACCTATTACTGTGGGACATAGCTAGCCCTGGGAGATGTTGCAGGGAGGAAGCAGCAAGACCCACCAGATTGACCGTGGCCAATCCGAGGTTGCCAGGGGCAGAGAGCAGAGTGCAGGTGGTGGAGAGTGGCCCAGGAGAGGCTGTCCCCACTTTATCATCACCAAACTTGCAGCATCATTTCTCCTCCAACTAGCGACCATGTCTGTACTTTGGGCTTCCTGAGCTGCTGAACAAAAAATGCAAACTTGGTAGTGTAAAATAACACATATTTGTTTTTTAGCCTGGAGGTCAGAAGTTTGTTTGAAAGCAAGGTGTCGGCCAGGCTGAACTCCCTCCAAAGGTTCTATTTCTTTTTAAAATTTTTTAAATGTTTCTTCTCATTAAGATTTTAATGTAGGTGTAAATGAAATTGTCATTTTAAAAAAATTAAAGAAAGTTTCCATTCATTTTTTAGAATAAAGATTTAGTGCACAGATATAGCCAAAGCCAACAGAAAAATAGCTTTGCCCTGTCATTTCCCTAAGAAAGCACTGCAGTAACTCAGACAGGCCAAGGCGGGAGGGGGAAGCAATCCTCTGAGTTCTAGGTTTCATGAAAGGACCACATGTTAAACTATGTACATCGATTTGATGTGCAAGTGTGCTGGAGTTGACAGAGGTGACTACCCAGGTCTCCTCCATAAACATCCTCCCAGCGCTTCCAGCACTCACAGTTGCCCTGGAATCAGCCTTAGCAGCTAGAAATAGACTTCTGAAGTGAGTCAAGAATCAGTGGCGATGGCAAATTCGAGTTTCTAGCTTCCAAGATAGTAATTTGTAGGCATGACAGAGGTTGCTGGTTTCCCCCAATAGCCACTCTCCTCTATTTCTTTGGTATTAAAGTCCCTAGTGGGCTCCAGCTAGTGAGAGACACCGGGTCACATCTGCAGACTACATTTCCCAGCCTCACTTTCCTGTAGGCATGGCCATGTGACTAAGCCCTGGCCAATGGAGTGTGAGCACAGGTGGTAGGCACAGTCTCTGGACCCCACCTTAAAGGCAGGTGGTGCAGCTCTACCTTCCTCTGTCCTCCCTGCTGACTGGAGTGCAGACAGGATGGTGGGAGTCACAGAGCCTTCTATACAGGGACGGAAGAAGATGACAAAGCAACAGGCTAGGAGAACACTCCAGAACCATGGTCTCACTGAGGGATGCTGCAAAGACTGTTACATGAGAGATAAATGTTGATGCTGAAATGAGGGCTCATAGGTAAGCAATTTACCCAAAAAAGTGCTTCCGGGGGAGGCTACTAAAGGAGTGGGGGAACCAGGCCAGACAGGAGACCAAGAAAGATTGAGTTCTCAGGCTAAAGATTTGAAGAGGTTGACTTCCGTGTGGACCCAGAGCCTCTGTAGGGCGAACATTGTTAGGGCCAGGGCTAGCCCCACTGTGCAGTGGTTGGGCTCTATGCAGAGGAAGTTGGATCCCACATGGTCACCAGGGTTCCAGTCCCAGCCCTGGCAGCTTACAAGCCAGGTGCATGCATACATATGCAAAAGCCTGATGGGCTGGAGAATGAGAAGGCTGGACATGTGGCATGACCAGGCCCTGTTGAGGAGGACATTTTCTCTCTCTCCCTCCTTCCTCCCACCTCCTTCTCTCTCTCTGGTGCATGTACGTACGCTCTGGCATAATAAAAGAAAAAAATGTTGGGGCCAGACGGTATCACAGAGGTAATGTAACTGGACCCACACAGGAAGGTACTGAGTTTGTCTTCTGAGGGTTCCTGTACACACTGTGCGTGTGTCAGCAGTCTGGGCTGCCTTAGGTTGGAGGTAGATCATGGCACAAGGACACTGGGGGGGTCGCTTAGACTTCTCTGCCTCTCTTTCAGAAGAAATAAAGAAATACACTTTAAAAATGAATTGCTCTATGAAGTCATATTACCGAAGAGCAAGGAACCTTCAAACAATCGTTGTGTTCAGCCCCTCCCACATTCAGCAAAGCCACTCCAGGAGTCCAGGCATGGTCCTAAGAAGACGAGTGGCAGGTGCTGACCATCCAAAGAGAAAGCACATCTCAGCCTGGGGTGCTCGGAAAGGGCAAAAGGGACTCGGGGGATCTGGGAGAGCATGCACACCTCCTACGACAGACACCTTTGTTACATTGAAGTTCAAATGAGACACTGAAAGAGAGAGTGAAGGAGCAGCCAGGACCCACAGCACCTGACACACAGCAGGCTGAGGGAATCCTGAAATCACCATGGCCACTTCCTGTGGGAACCAGGAGCGGCAGGATGTGGCCATTTGCTCTCTCCTGGTAGCCCCCTCTAAGGAGAGACAGGTGCCCAATATTGCAATATCATATGATCCTGGGGTTTTGTTATGATTCTGCCCTGGGCAGTCATTAGGATTCACGCTCAACTGATGTAACAAAGATATCTGCAGCTGACAGAGATGAGCCTCCGGTGTGTAAGAGTGTCCCACTGGAAGGTCGGTTTGGTTATGACTTGAGATAGCTGCATCCGAAAATCCAGACAACGGTGACTGCATTTTAACAAAGCGACAGGGGTTGGTTTATTTGTTTTTCCTCTTATCCAACAGAACATATGACTGGTCCCCAGCAGGTCTAGAATCCCATGATGTCAGGGACTCAGGCTCCTTCCTTCCTCATTTTTTTCCCCAATTCTTTTCATTTTTTACCTTTAAAGAAAATGTTTCTTTCTTTCTTCCATGAGTGAGAGAGAGGAAGAGACTGAGAGCGAGCATCCCCAACAGGGTCTCGATGCTGCAACCCATCTCCAGCTTGAGTCAGCCCTGGATCATGGACACACACTTCCTCAGGGAGGCCTCCCCAGAACCTGCCCTGCGGATCAGCCTTGCAGAGCCTTATGTTACAGCTGCACCCCATACGGCCCCACCTCATGCTCTCTTTTGTGTGGCCTCATGGCCACCTGAGGATCCACAGCAGCTCCTGCAGCCTCTACTGTCGTGTCAGGGTTCCAGCTATCCAAGAGATGAGCAGGGAAGAAGAAAGATGTGCCCCCTGGTTCAAAGAATGCCTCCAGAAGTCGCTGACACCTTTTTTCGTTGTGTCCAATCAGCCAGAAGCAGGTCAAGAAGGAAGCTGGGAAAGATAGTCCTTGTTCTGAGTAATCATGTGCCCAACCAAAACTTCCATTTCCACCCAGAGAGTGGAACAGATTTGGAGATATAACAGCACACGGCTGTGTGACTCGGTGTGCAGCGGGTTACTCGCATGGACTCTGCTCTAACCACCTCGCAAGGCTGGCAAGAGAATCAAAAGAAGTCACAGTAGTGACTGTGATAGTAATGACTTCTGACGTCATGTTTGAGGGCACGAATACTGCTTTATTCACTGTGGGACCCCTGGCTCCCAGGACAGTTCATTGCACTGGAAAAGAGCTTAAAAAATCTTTCAATCATTTTCTTAAGGCTCAACTATTCTATTCTTCAGCAGATATAATACATGAATATACCTTGACTTTCTGCTTTACTCAACTTGGGAAAAATCATTAGTAAATCTCTAGGCTGGAAATGGTGCCAGATGCTGAAATTTATTGTAATGTGTAGCTGCAAAGAGGGAAGTGACATTTTACTAGTCTATCTTGTAGAGCTACCATGGTCAGTCCCATCATCTAGTCTGACATCCGAATGAGAGATCGTAAGGCCCCTGTGAAGGATGCGGGGAGCAAAACAACTAAAATAAAATTTGAGCATCGAATCTAACTGTCAGGTAGTTTCTCTTACATATTGCAACATAACTTCCAACACTTCAGTGACAATTTGGAGACATGTATCAAAATCACAAATGCAGGGACCAGCAGTCAGCGTAATGGCTATGTCGCTGGACTCCCACATAGTCGACTGTGGTTCGCGTCCTGGACCCGGTGGCTTAAAACTCACGCCGGGTGCGTGTGCGTACATGCCCAAGATCCAGAGAGGAGAATGGAGGAGAAGGGATTGCGGCATGGCCATCCCCCCTGGGGGGTGATTTCTTGCTTTCTGTCTCCCTGTTTCTCTCTGCCTGTCTGGCAAGCACACACACCCTATAGCAAAAACCTCTCAAAAAAAAAAAAAAATCACAAATGCACAGACTATCTGACCCAGCAGCTCTGCCTGGGATTTATAAAACACAAGACAGTGCAAATGCCGGTTTACAAGGTATTCTGTTTCAGCATTGTTTGTAACAGTAAAAAGCTGGGAAAATGTCTTTCAGTGGGGTTCTATCTAAATAAATGATGGTAAACCCATATTACAAAGGATTGAAGCTTTTAATGCACTAAGAGTGATCTCCCAGATATTAACTGTAAAAAGCAAAATGGAGAA
The DNA here is from genome assembly GCF_000334495.1 of Tupaia belangeri chinensis. Taxonomy (NCBI): domain Eukaryota; kingdom Metazoa; phylum Chordata; class Mammalia; order Scandentia; family Tupaiidae; genus Tupaia; species Tupaia belangeri. The sequence goes on from NW_006159894.1 coordinate 739,259, forward strand.
CACTGGGTATAGAATGTCACCATTTGCATAAAGAGGGAACAGCTATAATTGCTTGTATTTGTATAAAAAACTTCTGGAAGGATGACAAGAGAATAACTGAGCAAGGGAACTGGGTGGCTGGGGTAACAGGTGAGAAGCAAACTTTTCATTATAGAAAATTTTTACTTATAAATTTTGAACAATGTGAATATAGTACATATTCAAAAATGAACACAAATTAATAACTAATTAGCTTCAGTCAGTGGTCTTATATATAGTCTTTAAAGTACGTCTGTCTAGATCTCTGACTGACTGCCCTACAAAGAGGAGAAATACAGTTGTGTTCCGAGTTACGATAAGAAAATTGTACTTACCTGCAAGTTTCAGGCGGTAGCTAAAAGTACCTTTCCAGGGACATTTTGGGAAAGATTATTCAGTTCAGGAAGCTCCTTGATCTCCAATCATCTGGGGTTCTGAGTGTCCCAACTTCTTTGTGACCCAGAGAACAAGAGAAAACAAACAAACAAACAAAACACTATCAGGAGCCCAGTATGCCCAGACTCCACGCTGTGAGGCATGAGGGTGGGGGTCTACTGGTCCTCCTTTTGATTGGATGGAGGGTTTCTCTGCACCTCTGGCCACGCTGGTGAGGATGCAGATGTACTGTGAATATGTGTTACAGGTGTGCTGAAGTGTGTGCATGTAGGCAGGCATGTGTGTGACTGTGTGGTGTGTGTCTTCTTCAATGAAAAGAGCAAAAGACCAAAATATGAAACAGTGTAAAATCTATTACTACTTGTTAGCAAAGAAGAGAAAGAGAGATCTTTAAGTATATGCTCTGTACATGGAAAGAATATTTAAGGAAAACATGAGAAACTAACAGTGGTTGCCTCAGGCCTGGAGCAAGGAGGTCAGTTGTACCAGAAAGACTTACATCATAAAACATCCTTTATACTGTTTCAGCTGTTGTTGTTTTAATATATATGACAGAAGGTGCAACACTTGTCAGACAGAGGCAGAGAGACAGAGAGGTAGGAGGAAAAAAGCGCCTCCCCCATGGAGTGTGTTCATATCACAATCCCTTCCTCTCCACACATACACATGGCCCAGGTGGGGACTCCTAAAGGGAAACCAGATCTGGGCACAAGCCCCACAGGGGGCTGGACTTGTAGGGAGGAGGACCAAATCTCCTAATCCCCCCCAATGCAACTGTGTGCTATTGAACACAGGTTTTCAGGGGCCCCACCTCTGACCTGCTTGTCCTGGCTGGTCCCAGAAAAAAGGGGAGTAGGCCCCAAAGAGGATACGCTGGTGCAGGTAAAAGAAGTCAGTGGATCTTACTTGATGTAGAAAGACCTGGAAAGGATGCTCAGAAGTGAAAAAAAAAAATCAGATTACAAAGCCTAACACATAGTCTGAAAGGAGCGTCACTAAACTCCTGACAGTGGCTTATGGGGGGTTGAAGGGAGTTTTGGAACAGTAATGACTCAGTATTTCAAAGTTTTGTTTTCTTTACAATGGACATACTTTCTTTTTTTAGAATTACTTTTATTTATTATTATTTTAACTTGACTAGAGAGAGATAAAGGGAGCACTGCAGAGGGAAAGTGAGACAGCAAGCCTTCAGGTTGGGGACTTGAACTGAGGACCATGTGGGAGTCCAGCGCCTCAACCACCATGCCACCTGCTGGCCCCAGGGAGCATCTTTTATTAATTTATATATTTTTAAAGGCTTACTGACTTTTATTTAACAGGTGGTCAAAGGGGTGGGGGTATGGACTAGTCAAATGACTAGGGGCAGGTAGTTGCAGAATCCCAGGGAAATGGCCTCATCTGCACCAGAAGGGGCCTGCGACTGGACCTGGAGACCCCACGGCAACCCTAGTAGACTGCTTCTCAAACCCATTGTGCCTGCACATCCCCGGCGGCGGCGGCGTTGTGAATTGTTTCACTGGGTCTGGGTGGGCCTTAGAATTTGTATTTCTTTTTTTTTTTTAAGAATTATTTATTTAATTTTATTTATTCATTCACTTTATTTTTTAATTTGGCTAGAAGGACACAGAGAGAGAGAGAGGGAAAGTGAGAAGGCAAGTCACCAGGTCCAAGATTCGAACCATGGTCAGCCATGTGGGAGTTCAGCGCCTTTATCTACCGCACCACCGTATTTCTAAGAAGCTCCTCATTCCGGAGCCACACTCAGGGAGGCCTCTTGAGGATGGCGCCTCTCCGATGCCCGGACTGTCACTCCTATAACGCGAGAAAATAAAAAATATAATAGGCATCGGAGAAGAACCAAAGAATAAGAGGGAAGAGGGAAGGCCATGAGAGGAAGAGAGCGTGGAAGGAAAAGGGAGAGAGGGAGGGAAGAAGCGCGGGAGTACGCCGGGCCGCGTCCTTCGCTCCTCCTCAAACCCAGCAGTGAGGCGGGCCCCGCAGTGCGGGTGCTCGGGTTCTGCGGCCGCACTGCCCG
>NW_006159894.1:741841-747857 GCF_000334495.1 Tupaia belangeri chinensis
AGCTGCGCGCCCCGCCCCCCGCCAGCCGGGCGAGGGCGCCAGGCACCATGCCCCCGGCACCCGGCGCCAGCCCTGCCAGGCGTCGGGCAGCTCCCGGATCACCACTGCGTCTCGCCCCGCGCACCTCTTCTTTTTCTGTGGCTTGGAGCTGCCCGAAGCACCTGGGAGACGGCCCCGCGGACCCTGGGCTCCGGGGCTGGGCGCAGGAGGGGAGCCGGCCAGGAACTCCGTCGCGGAAGCGGCCCCCCAGCCGCTCCTGGGCACGCGTCCCGGGATTACGGGAGTGCTGCGGGGCGGCGGTCCCGAGGGTGGGGAAAGCGCTGGGCGGCCGTCGGGAGGGGCGGGCAAGTCGCACACGATCGGGTGGCCGGTTGGTCTGGTGGAGCTAGGGATTGTTACCCCACCTTCAAAAGGCCAGAAGTGATTAGCCTCCCGCCCATCAAGCGTTTTATAAACTGGGTTAACGGGAGCAAAGCTTAGGCCGTTGATGCCGTTGTCTTTGTGATCCGTAGAAACGCGGATAAAAACCGTCGGTGTCTCTAAAGCGTCAGCCTCTGGGTCCTGAGGATGTAAAGCAAGATTGGCCACAGGAGGATCCTAAAAGATCTCACCGGCAAAGGAGGCAGATCCTGACGACAGAGAACGCTGACGAGGTGGTAAAGGTGGTAGCGAGAGCCTGGGTGCCGTAGGGGTTCGAAGACGGCATGGCGGGGCCAGTGGGCCTTTGGGGCCGAGCCCTGAAAGGTTAGCACAAGTCACACAGACCTGTTGGAGGAAGGGCGTGAGGAGGCGGAGAGAGCCGAGATGGGGAGGGGGGACATAGGTGCTCCAGGTCCCGAGAATGTGCGAGTGGGAGGCTCATCCTCCCATAGGGACCAGGTCAGCACCCCGCAGGCCCTGTTAGAGAAGAGGGCTCGTGGATCCTGAAGGCCATGGGAAGACACCATACTGCTATTTATTGCACGCATAGTGTGGACAGATCTCTAAATACAACTTCATCCCCTAAAGCACACAGCAAGGCCGGCGGTCAATCCGATGCTCTGAACTGAGGGGCTACCACCGTCTTTGGGTAGGCGGAGCTGGAAGGTTCCAGGACGTCCACAACCTCCAGGGCCAGCAGCTCCCTTGCACTCAGCTCTGCAGCCCAGAACCTCCTCTCTGTTGTCCCCTATCGGTAGCCTAGAGTTGTCGTTTTTCCCTGAGATCAAAACCTCAGCCTCCCCTTAGCAAGGGTCTGCTGTAGCCCATCCCCATAGGACTTTCTTAGTCCACTTTATAATTGAATGAAGGCTTGCCTCCTAAGGCCTGCCGCCCCTCCAGGGGCACCCTCATGGGTGCTCCCTGATCTGTACTGAGCCCCAGCCTTCTGGATCATTCCTGACCCTGGGAAGGGGGTGACATCAAGGTGGGTGGACAGCCGGTGGCAGTTATATATAGGCAGAGTCAAAGCAACAGTGTGAGCCAGTGTCTCCTAGGTGAGAGAGAAAGGAGAGGATAAAGGTGTACAACCCAGGGACTTAGGATCTGGTGGACTGAAGATCGAGCTGGCTGGCGGCGTTGTAGTTGGAGCACTGGATTCTCACATGGCAGACTATGATTCAAGTCCTGGACCTGGTGGCTCTCTCTCTCTTTCTTCAAATTAAGAAATAATAATAATTAATAAATTTTTATAAATAATTCTTATTTTAAAAATGAAAAGACTGAACCCTGCCCTGCCATGATTTCCCATGTTCAGTACCTTCATCCGTAAAATGGGAACAGCATGTTCCTCCCTAATCACAAATGGGTTGTTTGGGAGTTTGGGTGAGATAAGAGTTTGTAAACTGAGTTCAATTAAAGTTTGTTCCCCCCCCCCCCCACACACACACACACACAAAAAGTTTGTTCCACCCCCCCCACACACACACACACACGCACACACACACACTCCTATCCCAAAGTCCTACTCTAAACTGGAGGGGGGGGAGTGACCTCAGTGGTGCTGATCATTAGGAGCAAATGGCTGTCACAGGAGGGGAGGGTTATCCTTATGGAAGTGTTTGGGGAGGTGTTACTGGTTTCTATTTTTATAGGTTGCTGTTTTCTTTGTTTTCTTTCAGCTTCCCTGGGTGTCACCCCTATCTTTAAGCTCTGAGCATTCCTCCAAAATTCTCCTTGGGGCCAGCTGATGCTGGCACCCAAGCCTAAGCCAGGCCAATCAGGGGGGGTTCTGAATTCAAATAGCTCACCATCACTCAAACAGCTCCAGTCTCAGCAGAACAGAGACATCGCAAGGGAGGGCGTTACTGGTCCACCCTGTGCCTTTGCAACATCTCAGTAGACACATCCTGAGAGGCAACGTGTAGTTTCTAGAAAGTCATTTTACAAATGAGAACCTGAGGCCAAGGAGGGACATATCTCTGCCGCTCACATTCCTCCCTGCTTCCCCAGCACCTTCGGCTGTCTCCCTGGACTCCTGCCTCTACTAGCAGGTGGGCAAACGTGCACACCTCTTGGGCATCCGCTTCCTCTCTGTAAAGTGGAAGTAATACTTCCCTCCTAGGGCTAGTGAGAATGAACTAAAACGAAATTTGTCAAGTGCCTGGCGCAGCTTAGGTTGCCTTTAAGTGGCTGTAGTTGTCATTACTTGGCAGTACCCAGAGCTGTCGTTCTCAAAGCCCCCATACACCCGAAACCCAGACTCCGAACCTCACAGTTTATTGTGTACACCGCATAAATACCTGACGCACCTCTGCTGGCTTATGTGATTAGCCCCGTTTCGCTCCAGGCGGCGCGCACATTCACACACGCGTGCATTACCAAGCACCTGCCCCGTGCCAGGACCCTACTTGGCGGCAGGGTCCGGGATACTGGTCTGACCCTGAACGACTACCGGGGCTGAGTTTTGCGAGGAAGATTGGCCATTTGTTTGCCGAGTTCTGACTTCGTAGGGGCGTTATCATCGTAAGCGTTAGGGTGCCAAACGCTGCCATTCCGCCACCCTCCTGGTTTCCGGACCAGCAGCGAGAGCTGGAATGCCTTTTTCCTTCCTTTCCTGTGCTGTGCTGGAGCCTCGCCTCCCACCGCCACCCCCGGCGGGCTCTGCGCAAGGACGCCGCTTTCCTTGGCAGCAGGGCCGGGACGCCCTGAATGTGGCAGGAACCTGGAAAGGAGACGCGAGCGGACAGAAAAAAAGGCCCAGGAAGCAGTGGGAGGTCCGAGCCTTGGAGCCCCGCGCGGGTCCTCGGGGCCCATTTGGCACAGGCTTCTCCCGGGCCACCAGGCGGCTGGGCAAAGGCCGCCCGGACCCGCTCCCGGCCTTTTGTAGGAGGGAAATACAAAGGAAAGGGAAAAAACGCGTCTTCCGTTTTGACTGAGGAGGCCAACAGCTTTAGGACGCCGGGACCAGCCGGAAACTCCCGGAGCCGGGCCGATTAGCCTCTGCCAGGGAGCTCGTAATTCCCCGGGAACAGGCGCAGGCCCAGCTGCGCGGGCTCAGGGAAACTGCTGTGTCCTGGACCCGTCCAAGAGTGGACGTGGATGCCAGGCTCTGGACCCCGACAAGTGCCCCAGGGGCTCACGGGGGCGCTGGTTGCCGGTTATTGGAAGGGGAGCGGTGGTGAGAGAGTCAGTGAGAGTCTGTCCCTGGGCTAAAGGAGCCCAGTAGGACACAGACAATTCCCTTTCTTTTCTTATTTTTAATAATTATTTTATTTAACTTTATTTGTTTATTTATTTTTTAATTCGACCAGAGAGGGACAGAGCGAGAGAAACAAAGCAAGAGAGAGAGAAAGTGAGAAAGCAAGTTGCCAGGTCTGGAACTCAACCCTGCGTGGTTGGCCATATGGGACTCCATCCCCTTAGCCACTACACCACCTGCCAGCCACCAGACGCTTCCCTTTCAAGCAACTCTGGTAAATGGACGATGTTGGGAAGAGGCTGCTTTTAGAAGGCGCCTGCAGCCCAGAGAGGTCAGCCCAAGCTCTGGACTTGGGGAGTGAGGTGCTTCAGAACAGTTCCTGGCTCTGTGGTAGAGGCCGGGAAGGTCCTTGTGGGCGTCCACGAGGGAACCTAGCGAGCAAGCCAGCTCTCCTGCCTCCAGGGTCTGCCTTATGGGCTCCAGGCTTGTACCTTGGTGGGGTGTCCTCTCTGGACTTTTGACCCTGCCTGCAAGTCCATCCCCAGGATCAAGCCTGCCAAGAAAGGGGCAGGCACTCCCACTCCCGCAGAGACTAGATGCAGGACTGACACCAGTGGGGAGCCCTGAGAGTACACCCAGGCGCAGGCCCCGTGCCAGCAGTCGGGTAACCTCAGCGGCTGCAACCAAGGCGTGCACGCTGTGCCTGCTGGTGCTTATTAGAGACACTGGCAGGCACACAACTGCACACCCAGCTGGTGGCCCCACAGCGCGCACCTCCGCACAAGTCCTCAGGAAGGTTGTGAAGAGACCCAGCCTAGTGATCCTTAAATGCCCTGAGCTGCTGCGGACTCCTCCCACCCCAACCGGGCTCCATGCCTTCCTCTTTGAGACAGACTCTACTAATTGAACGGTTATGGGTCAACCTTGTAACCGTTGGGCGATATATCACCACGCTTCAGCTCTTCGTGTTTTAAGTGCATATTTAAGGGATGGTTGCAGAGCCAGCTGGGGAACACGCGGGTTGAAAAATAATGCTCCAGAAGGCAGAAGATGAGGGCAAAGGCGATAGCTGGCTTTCTAGAGCAGACCGCAGAGGAAGACATCCCAGAACTGGGGGACTATAACATGGGTTTCTTTTTGTATGTATTTCGTAACCTTGCTACTTGAAGGCCAATAACTGTTCTTATTTGTTTCCTTGCTTGTTTTAAAAACCCTATGTGCACATTAAAAATTCTCAAACAAACGAGATAACCAGATGACTTATAGTACTCTTTGGGAGAGAAGATTGAGTGATGCCAGGGGTGGGTGTTGAAGTGTGCAGTGTGAAAGGCTAGCTAGCATCCAATCACGTTGGTATTGGAAACGTATGCTGTGTGAAACTCAGGGACAATGTAAGGGGCTGGGGAAATGGACATCCGCCTCTAATGTCAAGAACTACCAAACCCTTCATCTGGAGCCCAAGCAAACCTGCTCTATAAAGGCTTAGCCAATTTTTCTGCAGGCTTGCTGCAGATACAGTGTCGGTTTTGGTTTGTTTTTTTTCATCTGAAAACTGGGTGAATGTGTAGGTACTTCTGAACTATCTCAGGTGCTTCTTCAGATCAGGTTTAATTTGGAACGGTCAAGAGTTCCCAGATTTTTGCGTAAGGCTGTGATCAGTAAAATGTGTCCGAATGTCGCCATGAGCGGTCTCTCACCACCAGTCCCATGGTGTGCAAATTCGCAAACAAATCGACATTGCGGGCTACCTTCCAGCATAACGAAGATCAGGAAGGTGCTACAAAATTGCTACCGCCTGGCTTCTCCGCTAAAAAATGGAGCTGGGTGTTAAACTCTCAGCAAGACTGCCCTTGTGTTAGTGCAGTTACACGGCAGAAATAACCAGACCGCGAATCTACCCCATCCTCAACTTTATGAAGAGTTGCCCCTTCTTTCAAAACACCCTTCTATGTCAGTGGGCCAGCTCCTCACCAGCCCTTAGCCCGGCAAGGCCTTACCCCCAGGTGGGGGCGCTATCCGCCGCCCGCGGCGCCGCGGCAGCCTCCACCTCCTGGACTTGCTCTAAGAGCGCGAAGAAAGTGTGGGCTTTGTGCCTGTAATCCTTTACATTTGGAATCCCAAATACCCACGTGTTGGTGAAGCCCATGAGCCAGGGGACCGGCGGCGGGAAACCAGAGGAAAAGCTGGCGAAAAGGCTCCAGTCTCGAATCCTGGGTAGACAGGGTTGTCCCCTCGCATCCCAAAAGACCTGGCTAGTTTGGGCGGTTGGTTAGTTTGTCCGTAGAGTCCTCAGTCCCCCTCTGTCCCCCAGCCTGACTCGGCGGCGACCATATTTTACAGAAATTTGACGACGCTACTTCTCTTTCTGGATCCTAAGCGCGCTAGGCCCTCTCTCTT
>NW_006159894.1:747894-749524 GCF_000334495.1 Tupaia belangeri chinensis
AACGCCTCTCGGTCTCGCCCCTCCAGGCCCCCCCCAAGAATCCCCCTGCCGCGGGCGCCCATTGGCTGTACAGAGAGAGAAGGCGTGTGCCGGACCGGGAGGGTTTCATTGAGCGGAATTAGCCCGGATGACATCAGCTTCCCAGCCCCCGGGCGGGCCCAGCTCATTGTGCGGATGCTTATTATAACCCGACCGCGCACCAGCGCCCAAACCAGGTTCTCCGCAGCGGCTTTTCAGAGCGAGCTCTCCAAATCCGCATCCACAGTAAGTGTCCCCGCCCCACAGCGGTCCCAGTCTGAACCCAAGGACTGATGGCCCCCAACTCGGCCGCGTCCCAGGATGCTCTAGTAGAAGGGTCCAGGTCCCGCCCCTGCTCTTGCCCTCTCTACACTCACCCAAGCATCCTCTCTGCCCCAAAGCGAGAAATCGGAGCGACCACGAACAGCTCCCTCTGCTCGAGTCGGGGTCAGCTATCGCGCTCCCCCGGCCGCCGCGCGCTGTCCCGGAGCTCTGGGCCGGGCGTCGGGGTTGGGTACGCGCGCGCGCGTTAGCTGCGCGGTGTCGATGGAGATAAGGTGGACGCGTTTGAGGAACCAAATAGTTCTTCGTTTAGATCTCCACCCTCTCCAAAGAAAAACCCTCACTTGCCACTCGTTTATTCCAACCCTGGAGACCTAGCTTTCCCGTTCCTAACCGAAGGCACAAATCCTCCAGAACGCCACCCTCGCGGAGCATGCCGCTGCTCCCTGGAACTAAGCAACCTGTGGGTGGGAGCGGAGAGAGCTGCTGGGGGGAGGGGGGAGATTAGTTACGGGTACCTGGGCGCCGCCAGGAGGAAATCCGGGGACAGCAGAGAGGTGGACTCGAGCGACCGGCTCGAGTGGACTCCGTGCCGACCCTGCGCTGCGCTGCAGGCGGGAGCAGCTTTTCCGTTTCCCTTATTTAGCCTCTCTCTCTCTCTCTCTCTCTCTCTCCCTCTCTCCTTGCTTCCCGCCCTCTCTTTTTCTCCTCTTTTGGAAGCTCTGAGGCCGAAAGAGGGAGGACTTGCGAAAGCTGCGACTATCCCCCCAAGACCATGGACTCGGACGCCAGCTTGGTGTCCAGCCGCCCATCGTCGCCGGAGCCGGATGACCTTTTCCTGCCAGCCCGGAGTAAGAGCAGTAGCGGCAGCGGGTTCACGGGGGGCACCGTGTCCTCGTCCACGCCGAGCGACTGCCCGCCAGAGCTGAGCGCCGCGGAGCTGCGTGGCGCCATAGGCGCGGCCAGCGCGCACCCCGGGGACAAGCTGGGCGGCGGTGGCTTCAAGTCATCTTCATCTAGCACCTCGTCGTCCACCTCGTCAGCGGCCGCGTCGTCTACCAAGAAGGACAAGAAGCAGATGACCGAGCCAGAGCTGCAGCAACTGCGCCTCAAGATCAACAGCCGCGAGCGCAAGCGCATGCACGACCTCAACATCGCCATGGACGGGCTGCGCGAGGTCATGCCGTACGCGCACGGCCCGTCTGTGCGGAAGCTCTCCAAGATCGCCACGCTGCTGTTGGCGCGCAACTACATCCTCATGCTCACCAACTCGCTAGAGGAGATGAAGCGACTGGTGAGCGAGATCTACGGCGGCCACCACGCCGGCTTC
>NW_006159894.1:749706-753983 GCF_000334495.1 Tupaia belangeri chinensis
GCCGCTGCTGCCCCGCTGGGGAGCGGGGGCGGCGGCAGCGGGGGCAGCGGGGGCTTCCAGCACTGGGGCGGCATGCCCTGCCCTTGCAGCATGTGCCAGGTGCCGCCGCCCCATCACCACGTGTCGGCCCTGGGCGCAGGCAGCCTGCCGCGCCTCACCTCCGATGCCAAGTGAGCCGGCCGCGCAGAAGGGCTTTGGCGAGCAGGGGGCCAGAAGGCCGCGGGGAAGCGAGGACTGTCCGGCGCTGGGGCTTGGGAGTTCTTGTTTTGAGCAGGACCATGGACTAGGGGTGGGAGATGGTGGGGATTCCGGCACCCCAAAATCGAAGCGAACGCAGAGCAGTGGGGAGCGAGAAGGGGCAATCGCTCTGAGACCTGATGGAGCCCTCTGCGGCTTTAAACTGTGCTAGGCCAGGAAACACCATTTTATAAAAGGCATCGCGTTGTGCGTCCTTCACTCCAACTGTCCTCCTCACGCCCCCAAGACCCCATTCCCGGGAAAGACTCCAAACTAGTTTATCCGAGAGCACCACCTGACTCCGGGACTCTGCTAAGGCACTTGGAGGGAGGGGGCACATTGGGGCCTTTTCCTTCCTCCGTTCTTGGGCCGTAGGAAATTTTGGAGAGCCCAGTTGCAGAAGAGACCCTGGGCCTCTCAGGGACGATGTGTTCGTTGAAAGCCGGTATTTGGCACCAGAAGCACTTAAGATCGTGCCCAACCTTGATCTCTGGGTAAACCCACACGGTCTAAGACTGTGAGTGGTCCTCCCTGTCTCTCCTGTTGATTTGGGGGTTCGTGGTTTTCTAATAAATCCGTGGCTGTTCCTTTTCAGCAGAATGAGCCAGCTTTATAGACACTCAGAATTGAACCACTTGTGGATTGGAACGCCCTGAACTGCCAATTTGGGGAGCGAGTTTTTTTTAAAGCTATTTTAAAATAGAAATTATACTCCCCATTCTTTCCACCCCTGAGCACAAAGTGATTTGGTTTCTTTCCTGATTGGGGGCAGTCATTTTGGTACCCAAGGGCTTGACAGAACTGAAAGGCAGTTGCTGTGAATATAATGTGAGTTATTTGGGGGGTTCTGTTGGCTGTTTAAAATTTTCCTTCTTGAACGTGTACATATAATGTCAGTGGTGAGGTGAGTGCACATGCTATTTGCTCACGTGACTGCCAGCCCACCGGGGTATAAACCGGTTTCCCTCTATATCGGTTTCTTTTTGCCATGTTTAACACAAACGGCGAACTTCCCCACGTGCTTCTGCGTCCGTCCGCACACTGCCGGGCGCGGCCTGTGTTGCAATTCTGGCTTGGGAGCGGCGCGGTGTAACGTCCCCCTGTGTTCTGCCCCTCGCAGAGTGTATCATCTGTTTTATTTTTGTAAAAAAAAAAAAAGTGCTAAATAATATTTATTACCTGTTTGGTTGCAAAAAAAAAAAAACGAAATAAATGATCGAGTGCTGAGATTTTAAATAAAATTAGAAGTCGGTGGAGCATTTTCCCTCCGTGAATGGGAGGAGGTGGAAGGAGCTGCCTGGGAAAGGGAGTAGAGTTAGGATCCCTTAGGGCCGGATTTGCCGATCATTCTGGGGTTCTCCCTTGAAAAGGATAAGGAGGGTGTTTGTTTAACCTCTCACCCGCCCTTATATACATTCTCTTTAAAATTCCTTCGAGGGCATCCTCAGGTGTTTCTCACAACTTCCTTGTCCTTATTTTTATTTTCTGATTCATAATTCGAAACTCGCTTTCCTTTTAGTTGAAGACTGTACTAGAGTTTAAAGTGAATTTTGCATTCCACTAGCGTTGAACTTTACATCTTTCAGGGGTGAAAACCCTGTCTTCAGTTGGGAGTTCAGACTTTATTTTGTATCTGCTTTGAGGGGATCAGGAACCCTACCCACTCCCCAAGGGTTCCCTTGGCTTCAGCTGAGGATCAGCCACTTGGGACCCCCCAGTCCCGAAGAGCCCTGGCATTATCTGACGGAGTGTTTGGTGCAAGGTCCACTAACTCATCTTTCTCCTCCCCTGAGCTTTCTACCACACTCCTAGCACTCACCCCAGCGCTCACCCCTGCCTTGAACTACAAAGGGTCAGGTGTTAGGGACCACAGAGAAGTAGCAAGGCTGGGCTTGCTGGTCTCGCTGGGGCCTCTGCTCTTTCCCCAGGTTACCGCTGTCTTCTTGCGGTCCCTGGGTTCCTCACAATCCCAAACTGTAAACAAAGTTAGAAAGTGGGTGATAAAGTCGTTTCTGAGTAGAAGCCTCAGCCTCCCTGGGCAAGAACGAGCTCAGATTCTGTTGCAGTCTCTCCTCCGGAGGGCAGGTCCCTGGAAGAACAGTCTAGTGCTGGAGTCGTAGACCTACCTGTTCCCTATCCAGGCCCCTCACCGACATTTTTGGTGGCCACAAAAGGAAGGCCCTTGGACCTGGAAGTGGAGAGGATTTCCCTGGTTAGAAGCTAGTTTCTTTAGTCTGACCCCTGAGCCTGCCCACGAAGGTGCCCCTTGCCCAGGTCTGAGTGCAACTCCATTCCCAGCTCTCCGATGGGCACTTCCTGCTCCCAGTGAGTAAAGTTGGCCACTGACCAGAACTGCAGGCTCTCTGGAGATCTGTTGCTGGAGGCTTGGCTTTTCTCTGATGGGCTTAGCTTTTTACTACTGTCCTGGAGAGATCTGAAGAGGGCAGAGTGACCGCGGAGAGTGGTGGGGAGAAAGGGAGACCAAGCAGCGCCAGGCGAATCCATGAAGTGGAGAGGGCAGGGTCTAAGCATTTTTAAACATTATTATTCCAAAATCCCATTTAAAACAAAACTTGCAAATTAATCACATCTGAGTCCAGCTCCAGTCTCAGAGACGTAAAGAGACAGAAAGCTGGGGCTCTGGAGGGTGGGAACCGGAAGCTGGTGGAATGGAGGCTCTGTTACTGGCCTTGGCTTTCTCACCCCCACGGGACATGCTGGCCAAGGCCTCGCACGCGCGTGGTGCGCAGAGGGCAGTTCCTGAAAGGAGATAAATCAGGTCTCCCTCTTCACGCCTGTATCCGAGCTTTAATCAGTGCCTGCTTCAAGCTAAGCTAGATCTGCCCCCCAAGGAAGGAGGGCCTCTGTCCCGCCAGGATCTGAGCCTTTCCTGAGGCATCTCCCTAAACTGAATGTCCACAGTGTGACATAGGAGCCCGGTCCCAAGGCCAAGAAGGCACACACGGCTGCCCTGGGTGGTTTGGTCCTCACCAAAGGTGGCTCCACACTGTCTGGGGTCAGAGTGAAGGTCTCAGACCTGAAGCTGGGCTTTGAGGTGCAGGAGACCAAGTGCAACCACTTTGACTTCGATGGTCCCTAGATCAGAAGCAGGCTCCTAACTGAGAGAGCAAGGAAAAGAAGCCGGAAGGAAGCACCTCCACAGTGGGTCCCTACTGGAAACATAGCTGGGGGTTCCAGCACTGGGCTTCTGCTGGACCTCCTCTACCCTAGTCCCACCCCTGCAGGACCTCAGGACTCCCCAGCTTTCAGCTTTGTGGGAGTCAGTGACTTGACAGATCTTGATGCCTGCAAGACTCTTCCTGACCCTCCTTAAGAACTGGAAACTCGGCTGACAGGAGGCTGAAGGGGCAGAGCTCTGTAGACAAGCCCTTCTCCACTGGCCTGGGAAGCCCAGGGCACTGCCCCAGCTTTCTAGTCTTTCCTATAAGCAGAGATCACAGAGAAGTGGTGATTTTCTGGGCAAAGTTTTGAAGGACTCAGCAAAAGTGCCCAGTGCCTCTGATCCTCCTAGAACTAGATTCTCATCCCAGTGTAGTGACACAGGGGGTGAAGCAAACTGCAGGCCTAAGGAGCTCAGTGGGAGGATGTGGTGCTGAGATCGGAATCAGCACACTCCCAGCAAGCTCGGACTCTGACCTGGCTGCAGGAAGATGGGGAGTGAGGGGCACATGCTGATTTGGAGCTTTGACAGTCACTTACGCTGGGAACTGCCCACGGAAGAGCTCGGCACGCCGGGCCAGTGTCTCGCATTTCAAAGTATCCTAGATGCACACTATCAGGGGTAAAACACCCCACCTCTGGTGAAAGGGGTCTCTCATTATGGCAGAAACAGCCTAGCAGCCTGTCTGAACACGCTGTGTTAGGAAAACACCCGGATGCTGTCCTAGGTCATTTAAGGCAAAGGATCTCTCTGCCCTAACTTTTCTCTCTCGCTCTTTTGCTATAGGGCGCTTGCACTCGCCAGAAAGACGCACAGAGCAAGAAAGAAATCCCTTGGGGGGGGGGGGGGATGGCACTGC
>NW_006159894.1:754265-767031 GCF_000334495.1 Tupaia belangeri chinensis
GGAAGAGCTCCGGGCCAGTGTCTCGCATTTCAAAGTATCCTAGATGCACACTATCAGGGGTAAAACACCCCACCTCTGGTGAAAGGGGTCTCTCATTATGGCAGAAACAGCCTAGCAGCCTGTCTGAACACGCTGTGTTAGGAAAACACCCGGATGCTGTCCTAGGTCATTTAAGGCAAAGGATCTCTCTGCCCTAACTTTTCTCTCTCGCTCTTTTGCTATAGGGCGCTTGCACTCGCCAGAAAGACGCACAGAGTAAGAAAGAAATCCCTGGGGGGGGAGGGGGGAGATGGCCATGCCGCAACCCCTTCTTCTCCAGTTTTTCGGGATTTGGGGCATGCACACATATACATCTGGTGTTACTTTTAAGATTCCAGGTCCGGGACTTGAAACACACAATCAGCCATGGGGATCCAGCACCTTAACCTCCATGCTGCTTGCTAGCCCCCCTCACCTCTCATTTTAAGTCCTTCTTTTTAAATTACAACTTTTGTTTGTTTGCCAAATCTCTCCTCCCCAGTGAGTGTCCCTACACCAAGGGTCTCATGACACCTGCAGATTACCACCCCCCTTTTTGGCATTTCCGTAGACCTGTAAGGGAGACCAGAGTAAGTGGTAGCTGTGCACAGTCCCCCTGGCAGCAGGTGTGGGCTAGCTGGGCCACTCCATAGTTTGGCGGATGAGAGCAGCTGTGGGCTAGACTTGGGGGTTAAGTACCCCGTCTGTAGGCAGGGCAAAGGTGGGGTACCCCTGCCACTCCTACACACATCCCTACCCCCCCCCTCCTAGAGGCTGTGTTATAGCTACACTGCTGCTTGTCAGACTGCAGGTTAAAGGGGCAAGGAGGACAAGAAGGTTTCTGCAGTAACAGATGTGGAGGAGCTGGAGGGAGGCAGGGTGCGGCTCCACCTCTGGGGAGTTCAGATATTAGGTATCAGTACTAAGTGGAGAAGGCTGGGAGAGGAGGCGGTCAACATTTACTGAAGGCTAGTCAGTGCAAGGCAGGTCACTGGGAGTTCAGTGTGCCAATTCATTCAGTTCTCAAGGTAGCCATTTGAGGGGTTATTGTTATTCAGTTTATGAGTGAGGAAACTGAGGCACAGAGCTGGTAAGTGATTGGCTCAGGGGCACAGCCAGTAAATGGAGGCAGCACCCAAAGGTTCCCTAGGCCTCCCTCCTATGCCAAGAGTCCACAGAAAGTGGCCCAGCCGCCTCCGCAGAAGTCTTCACATCTGCCACGCGCTCCCCATGCTCCTGTTCCTGTGGGAGACAATGCTAGAGCTCAAGCTAGTCCTCGTTCGGTGCCTGGCCACCATCTGCGAGGCGGCCAGTACCCACAGGCTTTAGCAACCAGCGCGTTCAGGTGCGCTCGCGTCGCGGGCGAGGGAAGGGCCCATGCAGATGAACAGAGGTGGTCCTTCGTTAGGACGACAGGCGGCAGCGTGAGGGACATTCTGGTAGGACAACTGTCGGCCCCACTAGCCCCTGGCGGTGGTTGAGATCGCCCGCCAATTGTGGAGATCACTAACTAAACCGCCTGTAGGGCCTGAGCATTAGGTAGCCATTTGAGGGGTTATTGTTATTCAGTTTATGAGTGAGGAAACTGAGGCACAGAGCTGGTAAGTGATTGGCTCAGGGGCACAGCCAGTAAATGGAGGCAGCACCCAAAGGTTCCCTAGGCCTCCCTCCTATGCCAAGAGTCCACAGAAAGTGGCCCAGCCGCCTCCGCAGAAGTCTTCACATCTGCCACGCGCTCCCCATGCTCCTGTTCCTGTGGGAGACAATGCTAGAGCTCAAGCTAGTCCTCGTTCTCGGTGCCTGGCCACCATCTGCGAGGCGGCCAGTACCCACAGGCTTTAGCAACCAGCGCGTTCAGGTGCGCTCGCGTCGCGGGCGAAGGAAGGGCCCATGCAGATGAACAGAGGTGGTCCTTCGTTAGGACGACAGGCGGCAGCGTGAGGGACATTCTGTTAGGACAACTGTCGGCCCCACTAGCCCCTGGCGGTGGTTGAGATCGCCCGCCAATTGTGGAGATCACTAACTAAACCGCCTGTAGGGACTGAGCATTGGACTTGGGCGCCAGTTGGGCTAGCGCGCAAGGCAAGGGAGCAGCCCCGGGCTGCTGAGAGTGCTCTACTGTCCTCCCCAGGGACTTTAGACCCGGTCTTACAACAGGCCAGGGGTGGGGGTGGGGCACTGAAGTGCTGATGGGCCGAACTGGACTGTGGACTTTTCAGTTTGCAAATCCCTGGAAGCAGCCCACCAGGAACAGCAGGCGCTGCAGAGTTTGGAGGCTGCTCTTCATTTAGGGTCCTCCAACGCCCCAGGTCTCAGGAGCCTATTCTGAATGGTGCACTGGAGTGCTCTCTGCCCCTTGCTTTGTTTATCCCGCGCCTGACTGAACCAGAGATGCGCTGGTCCGCGGGAAAGACGAGAGAAACCGGAAAGACGCAGCTGTCAGCCCCGCGGTGCCCACCAGGTGCCCCAGCGCGCCTGCACTGGCCCGCCTTGAAGTGGCTGGCTTGGATGACGCTGGGCGGCCCTGAATCCAGTGGTTATGGGAGGGGCTCGGGTCTCCCCGAAAATAAAAACACAGAAGTTCCCGTATTCGTTGTGCGTGGTGGGAGCAAACAGGCACTCGTCTGGGCTGCATCTGGGCCCACTGACATGGGTCCAAGCCGGCAAGTTCAACCCAGCCACCAGCTTTTCCGCACAGCCACATGCTCACAGATCCGTGCACTTGTGTGGGCCTGGAACCTCAGGGCAGGGGCCTCTTTCAGGAGGCCCTGGGGACCCTGTGAGCCAGCCTGCAGCAGCCCTGGTCTAAGCTGGTCCTTGGCCTGCTGAGAACTGCAGTCTGTCCCTCCCGGAGTCTTTCAGGCCCTGCAGGTCCCAGTCACCCACCTTTTCTCTGCTGTCCTCCCAGAACAGCCAGGCTGGGCTTTGCAGGCCCAAATTCTATACATCTCAGGGCAAAACCCAGCAGAACAACGAAGCCCAGGGGCTAGAAACAGGGCCATGAACAACCCCCTTCCTTTGACCACAGATCTTGGCATGTCTTGAAGAGCAGGGATGGAGTGGCCCCTCAGAAGACGTGTGATGCCCTTCATGAGCCTCCTTTGAGCCTGGGTTCTCATGACTGTAGAAAAGAACTAGGTTAGAGGATCTCAGAAGCTCTTGAGTAGATCGGGCTTAGCCCTGGAACACTCAGACCAGGAGTGCTGGAGCCCCCAGCTGACAGGGAAGACAGCCCTCTTTGGTGTCTAGTGTATGCAGGAAAGAAGTTCTCCAGCCTCTGCTGAAGTAGGAGTGTAGACATTCTGGAAAAACCCTGTCCTTGGGTGAGCTTCCCCAGAGTAGAAACTGTGGTTTGGATTTTTTTTTTTTTTTTTAAATCTGGACTGTGCCTTTTGGATGTCAGAGTCCAAAGAAACAAATAATAATTGTTATGGTAAGAGTCAATGGAGGACTTGGAAAAGGGAGGTTTGAAGTGTAGGGAGCAAGACGGGTAGAAAGGCTGCCAGAATCCTGTACTGACGGGGCATTGAGGCCTGTATGTGCTTCTAGAGCCCAAAGACTCAGGCCTATACTACAGAAAGCCCCTGAGCCTCTCCCTTCATGTAAATAGAATAATTGTACTGACAGTTGTGTTGTCAAGAGGATTAAAGGAAAGGTTCATGCTTCTAAGGTGTGGCAGCTGGTGGCTTCCACATCTGACCCTCCTTTACCTAAGGGGTCAGGAGTATGTGTGTGTGTGTGGGGGGGGGGTGTTGATCACCATGGAGACCATGAGGGGCAGCTGGATGTGGGGTGGTATGCTTCCACCAGTTGTGTGACCTTGGATCACTAGCACAGGCTTTCTGAACCTCAGCTTTCTGATCTGCAAAATGGGGGTGATGCTAGCACTGTCTTCATAGGACATCGGGTTTGAAAAGGAGAAACTGGGCCCTGGGCCTGATGACAATGCCCAGTGTGGCAGAAGTGTGCCTTGCTACATGGCTGTCATCTCATCAAGTCTTCTGAGAGGTCCTACAAGGTTGGTCTCTGTTACCCTAGGTTACCAGATGGGCCCTGCACGAGCTCCCGAGGGGCTTGGATGCCTCAGATCCCCCAAGGAGCTGTTCAGCAGTGTCCTGAGCTCTGTGCAGAGGTCACTACCCAAACCCCCTTGTGCAAGGCCAGGCCCTAATCTCACCTTTGCCCACCAGGGGTGCCTGACACCTGATGCACGGTCCGTTCATGATGAATATTCTCTGCACTGAGTAGACAGGGCAGGTGCACGCACTGCACATAGAAACCAGAATTGGATCCTTTTACAGAAGGGAGCCAGGATCAGAAAGGAATTAATTAAAGGGAAAGCTGCCTGTGAAGCCCAGGCCCCAGCCTCATTTCCGCCCTCCTCCTCCTCCCCCTTGGGGAGAGCTCTCCTTCTTACAGCCTGGCCTGCCGGTCTGCCATCTGTGACCCTCAGATACCCAGTGCGAGGTCAGCTTGAACTGCAGTTGGGGGCCACAGGGAGAGCCGAAGTAGGGTCTCCTGCAAGCTGGGCTGGGGAAGAGGTGGTTTCCATCACCCCCAGCTGCGACCTCTCAGGGCTGTTTGGGCCAAGGCAGGGCTAGTGAAGACTCAGGGAGTTCTGAGTGCGTTAGCCAGCACAGGAAGGAAATGACTTAGTGCAGCCTGGGTGGGAGCTGGCAGGCTGCAGCAGGGGCAGGGAGCCCACAGGACTAGGACAGCCAGGAGGCTGCTCCTCCTCCCCTCCCCAATCCCAAGGCCGCCCCTAGGACTGGGCTTACCCTCTTCTTTCCAACATGCATCTCCACCAGCAGCATCTGGGTCCAGTCCCACCCACCCACTCAGCACTGCCTATCACCCACTCTTTTGAGATGAAGCCATCAGTATATTTTATGCCATTCACTTGTTTGCTTTGCTTTGTTTTAATCAAGACCAAATTTATATAACATGAAATGACCTATTTTAAAGTGAACAATTTGGTGGCACCTGCAATGTTGTAGTCACCTCTTTAATCTAGTTCTAAAACATTCTCATCGTGGCAATGTCAAACCCTATAGCCACTAAGCCCCTGACCCTGGCCACCACCAATCGGTGTCTGATTCACCTGTGCTGGACACTTCTATGAATGGAGTCAGTGGTGTGTGACCTTGTAACCGGCTCTTTCACTATGCACCATGTGTTTGAGGTTCATCCACGTTGCATTATTATGTATATTATTATGTATTTCAGCTTTCTTATAGTTGAATAATATTTTGCCGTGTGTATATAGTACATTTGATTTATGTTAATAGTCTCATTCACTCCTTTTTAAGTTAATTTATTTATTCCTTTTCTTTTTAAAAACAATTGTTTTATTTAACTTTATTTATTTACTTATTTTAATTTGACCAGAGTGTGACAGAGTGAGAGAGAGAGAGAGAGAGAGAGAGAGAGAGAGAGAAAGTGAGAAAGCAAGCCACCGGGTCCTGGTCTTGAACCATGTTCAGCCATGTGGGATTCTAGCGCCCTTAACTACCATGCCACCTGCTGGCCCCCTAGTCCTTTTCTTTTTCTGTCTTACTTTTTTTTAATGCCCAAATTCTCAACATTTAATAGCCTATAAATATTTCCAAAGTTACCCATTTTAAAAATTGCCAGCATCTTTTTACTTTTCAAAAAGTATGTATTTCTAAAATTTATATTTAATCACCGTGTAGCTTTACAATGTATAACATGGTTTTTCCCAGCATAAATATAGTGCGTATTATCAGGCACATTATCATCAACAGATACTTTTCACTTTTGTCTATGAAATGTTTTGTTCTTTTTCCCTGATCCCCTCCCTCCCACCCTTTACTCCCCACCTCCTATTACTCACCCTCTCCTGTACTGCCTCGTACCTACAGTTACCCTCCCTTCTACCTTCCAGTCTTCCTGTTTCTGGTATCCAGTGTATATTTCGTATATATTAAGTGGGGACATGGAGTGCCCGTTTTCCTCGTCTGGCTTGCTTCGCTTAGCATTAAATCTTCCATAGTTGTCCACTTTGTATCAATTGTCAGGGTCTAAGTTTATTCATTTTTTGCATGAGGGAGAGAGAGAGAGGCACCCACAATAGACTCTTCATGTCATGATCACCCCAGCCTCAGCCACCCCAGATGATGGTGCACACCTGGTGTGCACAGGAGGTCTCAGGATGTGAACCCCAGACTTTCGCAAGTGAGTCAGCTCACAGAGTGTTGTGCTATCACAGCACCACACTGTGGCTCCTGTCTCATTCACTGCTGAGTAACTCCTCAAGACTTCGTATGCGATCTGCCATGGCGAAAAGAGGCTTGAATCAAGAGTCAAAAAAATCTAGGTCCCTGAGCAGGCTGGACATCCTCAGCAAATTGCTTGATCTTTCTGGACCTTGATCCACTCATCTATAAAGTGAAAACACTGGCAAGGCCATTTCAAGTTGTGGTCCTCTGTGACTTCTCTTGTAGTGGCTTTAGATTTTAGGAAGGTAGAGTCTTAGTGAAAAGCTCAGCTAGAGAAGGCAGTGTCTTGAGAATTATTTACTTATTTGGTATCTGGCCAGATCCTCGTCAATTGTCACTTGGAAATGAAATACCTAGCTTACTTGAGGCATTTACAGAAGATCATTATAAAATACTTAAGAGCCACATTTTAAAAAGCAGACATACAGAAGGTGAAGAGACTCATAAGGGCATTGATAATCTATTCCATGAAATCCTGCAAGAAAACTTTCCGAACCTAGAGATGCACTCAAAGATCCAGTCCCAAGAAATACAAAGGACCCCAAATAGAATCAACCCAAGAAGATCTTCTCTAAGACACATTATAGCCAGATTGACCAAAACCATAGACTAAGATTGGCAAGACAGAAACGGCAAATTACCTACAAAGGATATCCCATCAGACTAACAGCAGACCTCTCATCAGAAACAATGCGAGCAAGGAAAGAATGAGAAAATATATTCAAAGTGTTAAGGGAAAAGCAATTGCAACCGAGAATACTGTATCTGGCAAGATTATCCTTCATATGAAAAGAAAAAACAAGAACATTCTCAGATTATCAAAACCTGAAAGAATTTACCAGCACCAGACCAGATCTCCAAGAAGTTCTCAAGGGAGTGCTATTTCAGGGAAACTAAATGTAGTCACACAGAAATAAAAGTTCAAAAACTAAGAAAATGGCCAACTTAATTGTAGGGACAAGTCTGGAGTTGAACATTATATCCCAGAATTCAATCGAGAAGATTGAACTACAACAGAAGATAGATTAAGTACATGAGTCTGAACTGGTGAAATAGCATTCTGTGACTTTTGACTAAAATATTATGCTTTTCTTCTAGGCTTTGTTGTCCGGTTTCAAGAGTTTTTATCCTGTCTTGAGCTGTCAATAGGTTCATATACCCACTATTTGAACAGAATACTAACTTGTTTCCAGGCTTTAAGTTTTAAGCAAACTTCCTTACCAATTCAAAACTGCTTTTTTTTAAATTACCAGCTGAACTTGCTATTGAAAGTAGTTAGGTTATTTAAGAAATTGTGTGATCAATAAAAAGTGGGAGGGAAAGAAATGGATGACAATTGTAGACACCAGAGATAGTGTGAGAAGAGGCTGGGAAAGGGCAGAGGGTCAGACATAGGGGTAAATATATATATATGAAACTAGAAATGGAAAATTATTGATGATTACATACATGATTAAGCCACTATGCAGTATATTCTGGATGGAAAACCACTTTCTGTATGCTGTGACGATGATTAGGGGATGAATGTACATTAATTTTAAAAAAAGGTTTCAGGAAAAAAATTCATATTTGATGACTACAGTAAGCTATATAGCCCCAGCTAGGTGCTACTTTATAGTATGTTCATTCTACTCTCTGAGGTTTATGCCTAAAGTCAGACTTGTGTTCATGGATATGTATATATCAGCTGCGCTTGCTAGTGGAAATATTTAAATTAATTAAGTTCATTAGCAAATCAATAAAATGGGGGGAAAGGCATAGAAAGCAACCCTGGATACCAGAGAGAGTGTGGGAGGAGGGTGGGGCACGGCAGAGGGCGAGAGATAGGGAACCAAGGCTGGCAAAAAAAAGTGCAAAATATACAGGAAATAAGAAATGGAAATATTCTGGTGATGATAACACATATGTTGATGTGCTTGATTGAGCCAATATGCAGTGTATTCTGGATGGGAAATCTCATTTTGTATGCTGTAATGATGTATAGTGAATTAATAAAATAAAATAAAAAAGCAGACATAAAACTAGATCATGAGGAGTTAACATAGCCCTGGGAAGTGAGGGTGCTATCCTGACCCGGTAATTTATCTTCTCCATCTTTTATTCAGCACGCATGTAATCTGCTGGGGGGTGGGGAGTTTGGCGCGGACACATGTGCACGTAGCTGGACACTGTATTAGCCCATGTCTTGCTCTGAGCAGGTTAGAAACCTACAGAAAAACAGAGCCAAGACTCATGCCCTTTTTTACCCTTTGTTTATTTAGTTTAGACTTTTGCCATAGTGAGAAGACAGAGAGAGACAGAGAGAGGGAAAGTAAACTTAGGACTTCTCGGAGGGAAGACCACATCACAATCCCTTCTTCATTCTCCTCTTAGGACTCCAGGCAAGCATGCACATATGCCCAGCGTGATTTTCCAGCTACTGAGATTTGGTCATTGTCGGCCATGTGCAAACCCAGTGCCTTAACCCCCATGCCACCTACTTGTCCCTTTTCTTACCATTGAAAAGCTTCGAAACTGGACCAGCAGCTGGCGTAATGGCTATGTCACTGGACTCCCATGTGTTGACCACGGTTTGAGTCCCGGACCCAGTGATTTAAACTCACGCTGGGCACACACTCCCTATAGCAAAAATCTCTCAAAAACAAAAGCTTTGAAACCTACTCTGATCAGAAGAGGGTGGCCAAATGATATTTTCTCTTTACAATTAAACTTGGGGCAGGGGACTTTAATGTCTGGATGGTACGATTAATCCAAATGATTACTATTGTTATTTTAGTATGGAAGCTGAGTAAATTGAGATAGTAATTTCACCTCCTTCCTTTTACTAGTCTAACTCCTTTGGCATTTTCAATCTCCTTGCCCTCTTCCGTCCTCCTTTCTCCATACTATATTTATTATGGATTAATGTGTTGTCGTTTTGTCCTTGCCCATCCCGGCCACCCAGCACATATTAAATGCTCAATAAACTTTCATTGAATGAATGGATGAACATAATAAATGTATACAGATGACTTTAGCCATTGGGCCACTTTGTAACTAGAATGAAAGGGGTGTAAAGCTTCACTGGGACACCCATGTAAAAAGTGCAAGCAGTGGAGCCAGCAGGTGGCATGGTGGTTAAGGCGCTGAACTCCCACATGGCCCACCACAGTTCAAGTCCCAGACTTGGAAGTTTGAAAATCACACTGAGTGCATGTTCATACCTGCCCAAAATCCCTAGAGAAGAATGGAGAAAAAATGATTGCAGAATGACCATTCCTCCAGAAAAGTGATTTCTCATGTTCTCTCTCTCTCTCTCTCTCTCTCTCTCTCTCTCTCTCTCTTCAGTAACCATGTATACCTTGTAGCAAAAAAAAAAAAAAAAAAAACTTAAAAAAAAAAGGTGCAAGCAGAATCTGATCTCATGAAAAGTGAGTATTGAAGTTTAAGATTACCTTAAAATAAAATGGACTCACAGTTGGACAATCTGTTCTTTGAGAGAAAATACCCTTGGATTTAAAAAATAGACAAATATTCAATTAGATGACTCTGATGAGCTGTATCTTAAAGAAGAAAAATGCCTCCTGGTGAATTAGCAGCTTCTACAACCATCCACGGCAGTGTCGTGGACAGAATGGGAGAGATACCGAAGGGGGAGGAAGGCTGACGGCAACCTTCCAATTCAGACAGCTAGCATAAACCTGAGTGTTAAGCATCCTACAAAACAATGACAAGACAATAATCCTCAGTGGTGGTATTTATCCTGAATGCAAAACTGTTTTCCCTTTGTTGAGGTCGCTGAACTAACTCAGGCCGAGAACAATGTTGAGGCTGCCGGAGGGCCATGTGCTAATGTGCTCATGCATTACAGTTCGCAGCAGATGGCTGTGAGCTCTCTCGCCTGCCCGGCCTGGGTCAGCACTCACAGCTCAAGCCTCCCAGTTCTGTCTGATTATCAAGCGCTGCTTCTCTTCGCAGAGATGATGGCTGTCCTGGGGGAGACTGGCCACGCCTGTTCTACTCAATTCCAGGGCAAAGGTGCCAAGGAATAATGATCAGGGTCTATTTGCTTGTTTGTTTGAACCACGCAGCCGAAGAGGGGTGGAGTAGTGGCATGGCGAGATGCCGTGGCCAGTCTCTCCCTTTCTCTCTCTCTCTCTCTAGCCATCTCACAGTGTAGCCACCTGCTACAATGTGGCCATCGGGCATTTGAAATGTAGCCAGTGCCACTGAAGTTTTCGTTTTATTTCATTTTTACGAGTTTTAACTTGTGAAAGATTTTAACATTAGGAAAGGAAAAGAAACAAGGCAAAAATACACTAGGACCCTCCATACATTATCACTGCAACTGTCCTGTGCATCTAAAAATTATTCCATACTGAGAAACTAATTCGAAAAATAATATTTTGAGGGGCCAGCCTTAGAGTACAGTGGCCAAGTGCTGTGTGTATGGAGTTGCACGCCACGTGGCTGACTGCAAGTTGAATCCTGACCTGGCCACTGGAAAACCATGTCAGGTATATATGCATACATGCCAAGACCCTGACGGGGTAGGAAATGGAAGAAAAAGGATTGCGGCATGACCACATCCATTGGGGGGGGGGGATCTCTCCTCTCTCCGTCTTTGGTGACTACATGACTACAATAGCCACATGCGGCTATTGGTTATTATACTGAATAGCGTGGGTTCTAGAACAATAGGCCACAAGTCTACAGACCTGTTTCTCTCTTGTGAAAGAAACAAGAAAGAGAGCGAGAGAAGAATAAGAAGGGGAAAAATCCCATCATCCACAAAAGACATTTAGCACCCACTGGAATCCAACTTTCTCACATTCAAGATGAGGGACGCAGAGACTGAGTTATGATAACCAAGATGTGACAGTTTATTTCAAGTCTAAGAAGATGGCCAGGATCAAGCCATGCTTAAAGGGACTTTAACCAAACACAAGGAAATTCATGTTAGCCTGAATCACTAGGACCTAAAATCTTTTTTCTTCTTGCCTAGTAACAATTTTAAAGGATTATTTATTTAATTTTATTACCACCATTACTTTTTTTTTTTTTAATTTACTAGAGGGTATATGCATTCACCAGAGAGAGCTAGAGAGAGAGAAAGTGAGAAAGTAATCCACCAGGTCTGGGACTCGAACCACAGTCAACAATGTGGGAGTCCAACATCTTAACCACCACACACCTGCTGGCCCCCTGCCTAACAAAAATTTTAAACCTGTTTCCTTTTTTTTTCCTGATGTGCACTCTACCCCCATACCTCATCACTTTGTCAGGCTTATCTTTAAAAGTTTTCCTCTGCCCAGGAACCAGCAGCTAGCGTAATGGCTATGTCGCTGGACTCCCATGTAGTCAATTGCGGTTTGCTTCCTGGACCCGGTGTCTTAAAACTCACGTCACGTGCCGGAGATCCCGAGAGGACAATGGAGGAGAAGGATTGTGGCGTGACCATCCCCCCTGGGGGCTGATTTCTCGCTTTCTGTCTCTATGTCTCTGTCTGTCTGGCGAGCGCACGCGCCCTATAGCAAAAATCTCTCAAAAAAAAAAAAAAAAAGTTTTCCTCTGCCTGAGAATGATATCCCATCAACCATTTTCCTCCACTTCTTGAATTTCCAGGCCAGGGACTACCTGGTGTATCCGGAGGGGTTCTGTTGGCGGACTGGGGTTCCGTGGTGCCCTGTCCTGGTGGACAATCTGGACACGCAGTAGGAAGGCTCTAGACTCTCATGGCTGTTGTCCAGTAGAACACAGTGTGACCACGGCTGGGTTCTGCATCTGTGCCATCTAACAGGAATCCACAGTCCGAGTCCCAGCCCTGGTGGCTTACACGGTGGGCACACACACACACACACACACACACACACACGGTCAGGGTCCCGAGAGAGTGGAGAATTGGAGTAAAAAGGATTGCAGCATTACCAGGCCCACTGTGGGACTCCTCTCTCCTGTGTGAGTGTATGCTCACACACACATCTTCTAGCGTAATAAAAACATAATAAGAAAGAAAGAAAAAAGTTGTATTGGGTCAATAAGGGGTTGGCCCCTCCACTTCAGGGTTTCTCAATAGAGGCACTATCAAATGTGAGGCCCAATCATTTTTTCTTGTGGGGGATGTCCCAGGTGTAAAGCGTACTTAGCAGTATCCCAGGCCTCTACTCACTAGATGCCAGTCGTACTCTGTCCCCAGTCAGGACACTAAGAATGTTTACAAGCATTGCCAAGTGTCCCCCAGTGGACACAATTACCCCAGCAAAACCCTTCACTTCCACTTAGCACTCGCACTGTGAGCTGAAACAAGAGAACTGGGAGGGAAAAGCCACGCCCAGCAGTACCTTAGATCCAATTCTGACTGCCTCACACCTGTCTTATTTCCAGTTTCCATTAGCAGTGGAGTTTTGCCTCTGGACTCAGAAACAAGAGGAGAAGAGGATATGGTGGTTTTGCCTAGATAGCTCTGGAATATGCTTTGGAACCAAGAGAGGTCTGAACATGTAAGGCACTTGATTCATTTTGTTCCCTAC
>NW_006159894.1:767062-787728 GCF_000334495.1 Tupaia belangeri chinensis
ATATTTAAAAGGAAGAGGCAGTGCACTCTGATATGACTCATCAACTGTAGACTGGATCCCCTTTAATAAGAAAAGTCCATGGGCCGGCAAGTGGTGTAAAGGTTAACACGCGGGAGCCCACATGATTGACTGCAAGTCCCGGACCCAACAGCTTAAAAATCGTGCTGGGCACATGTGTGTGCATGCCTCAAATCACGAGAGAAGATTGGAGGAGATGGGATTGCATTGTGGCCTTCCTCCCGAGTGGGCGGAGGAGAGATTTCTTACTTTCCCTTTCTCTCTCTCTTTGTCTCTCTCTGGTGAAAGAATTTAACTTTTTAATGTCTAGGAGAACATGTAGTCACCAAAGACGGAGAGAGGAGAGATCCTCCCCCACAATGGATGTGGTCATGCCGCAATCCTTTTCCTTCCATTTCCTACCCCGTCAGGATCTTGGCATGTATGCATATATACCTGACATGGTTTTCCAGTGGCCAGGTCAGGATTCAACTTGCAGTCAGCCACGTGGCGTGCAACTCCATACACACAGCACTTGGCCACTGTACTCTAAGGCTGGCCCCTCAAAATATTATTTTTCGAATTAGTTTCTCAGTATGGAATAATTTTTAGATGCACAGGACAGTTGCAGTGATAATGTATGGAGGGTCCTAGTGTATTTTTGCCTTGTTTCTTTTCCTAATGTTAAAATCTTTCACAACAGGTGTGTTTTTCACAGGGAAGGAATTAGCCTGCTTATAATGGTACTGACTAAGCCTCAGACTCTGCTTCACCAGTCTTTCCGCTAACACCCTTTGTCACTCCAGAGAAGAGTGGAGAAGACAGGGCGTCATCCTGCATTTAGCTGGCGTTTATTCTTAATGGTGTTGCCCAAATGGTGTTGCTCCTCAGAGCCCATTGTAGCTCCGATCAGTTACAGACACGAATCCTATAGAAGAGGTTAACCAGAAACTCCACCGTTGTGAAAAGATGGACGTAGAGAAAGCGAATCACGCCTGTATTATGATTTGGTGAAAGGAGATTTACAGGATTGGGGGGGAATCAGGTGAGTATGGTGCCCTGGGAGGAAGTATTAGCATCCCTGCGAGTGGAAGAGGGCTGCAACACCTAAGGGAAAACATAATTAAAGCATAACAGATGACAATCCCCTGGAAAAAGATGGAACAAAAAAGAGAAGCTCAATAAGGCACTGATCAAAGAAGTGAAGGGTCCATTAGACAAAGTGGCACGAGAACGGAGCGCCCCCCCACCCTCCGTCATTGTTCATAGCCTCACTGCCTCCATGACTTTTGCTGAGTGACTCGGACTTTACATGGAAAAGTGAAAGGAAAGAAGAGAAAGACAGAAGCTATGCATGAATGTGTCTGTACAGAAGAGAAATGTGCATTTCAGACCGACCGGCTATCAGAACAAGCCTCGCTTTTGTAATCAGAGAGAGCCCAGCTCCACCTGTTCACGGTGGTGTACACAGGAGGGCGTTTCTGAGCAATGGCTGAGTCTGCACGGGAGGCCAGGGCTTGGTTCTCAGCCCCACCTAAGCAGGTCAGGCACAGTGGCGCCAGTGCTTGTGGTCCCAGCTAACTAAGAGGCTAGGCAGGAAGATCACAATGGGGTGAGACCTCGTCTTGCCTGTCTCTCTCTCTCTCAAAAGCAAAACAAAACAAAATCTGGTTGCTTCTAAATCTGCACCATAAATATTCAGAATCCATCTTATTAGTGCTAACAGACAAGGCATCTTTACTTACCGGCACTATTGAGGCACCTCACTGAATCCTTAGAAATTCAGTGAATTCAGTAAAATTCTGCTAAAAAGCAAGGATTAGACACCAGACTTCCACACATGCAAGATAACATACATATTTCTCTCTCCAAAACATCTCATTCAGGCATTCACTCTCCTGCCCCCACCCACCATGTCCATGCTGAAACTGGAATTTACCATGATTTTCAAAGACTATGAAACAAAAGCAGAGAAGAGAAGTGACACCAGGACGGTGGGGAACAAGGAAACATGATACAGCAGGAAGCAGGCTCCTCCGTGTGGCATATGGCTTGCTCCTTTCACCTGCCCACCCCAGCCCCCCAACTCTGTCCCTACCCTGCTCCATATGTATGTCCCCAATTTAGAGGGTTAATTCCTTTCCATTTTTCCCCCCGGGACTAGAGAGTGTAATAGTGGGTAAGAAAACCATGACTCTTGCCGGTAGAGCGCATGTCACATAGTCTTCTCCAAATCAAAGCAGAAGGTTTCCAAAAATCCATACACTTTGAGAAGCTTAACATGTCGTAGAATGCACCTAACCCTAACTTACAGGCTAATGAAATCACAAAGAATAAATGCACAGGAGATTTGCATGAAGGTGACTAAAATTAATAAACTAGATCATGCCCCACTGGAAGGGATCGAAGAGCAGATGCTAAGTGAGCTAAAGTGACAATGAGCGAAGCAGTGATTAGCTGTCCTGCGCTGACTTGCTGACCTGGCACACGCAGTCTGAGTGCAGTAACCACAGTGTCAGAGCTGGAGGGAGACACGGCTCTCCCAACAAGGTTCATGCCCTTCTCTCTGGGAAGACCAGCAAGAGAGACGACGGGGTGGATGATGACACCGAATACTGCTGTTCTACATGTATGAGACAACCGATGTGTCCTGGCTGACTTAGGAGGTGGGAAGCGAAAGGACAGATGAGAGCAGCAGTCCCCAACCTTTTTGGCACCAGGAACCAATTTCATGGGAGACAATTTTTCCATGGATGGTTCCGGGGGATGGTTTTGGGATGATTCAAGCACATTACAATTATTATGCACTTTCTTCTGTTATTATTGCATTGTAATATAATGAAATAATTCTACCACTCCCCATAATGCAGTATCTGCACACTCCCCAGCACTGGCAGCACCACCTTGGCTCCACCTCAGCTCATCAGGCATTAGATTCTCACAAGGAGCATGCAACCTAGGCCCCTCGCATACATAGTTCACAACAGGGTTTGTGCTCTTATGAGAATCTAATGTCACCGCTGATCTGACAGCAATAGAGCTCAGGTGGCAATGAGAGAAATGGGGAGCAGCTCTAAATACAGATGAAGCTTCACTCACTCACCTGCTGCTCACCTCCTGCTATGGGGCCCAGTTCTTAACAGGCCACAGACCTATAATGATCTGTGGCCGAGGGGTTGGGGACACCTGGACTAGAGGCCTAAAAGGGGTAGGAATGTAAGCTGTCCCTGAGAGATGAATCAGATATGAGCAGGAATTGAGGGATCCTGAAAGTTAGACTACCCTGGGGCTTATTCTGAGAATTTGGGCATCCTTCTGCCTGTTGGACAAGCAAAGTCAGCTCATGGTATGGAGCATAATCTGGGCTTTAACATCATGGCTCATAGATCTGGCTGTGCACCAGAACCACCTGGCTGGGTGGCACGTTTGTTTTTAACACCCATGCTAAGACCAGACCCCAAACCTAATGAATCAGCATCTCCAGAGGCTAGTTCCGGCATTGTATGTTTGCAATCACCAGATGACTGCGATCCAGTGAGCTAACCCAATGACCCCATCTCAAAGATGAAGAAACCGAGGCCCAGAGAAAGGATGGAATTGGCCCACAGGGCACATTTTGTGAATTCACTCAGTAGGTGATTTTACAAGCATTTTCCTAACCTTCTCTACTGATGGTATACTCTAAAAATCCCCCTGCAGAGGCAAGCAGGTGTAACCCTAACACCTCTCCACAGCTGTCTCCCCTACTGGATCCAGAAAAGTGTGAAGGTACCTTATAGCTCTGTGCTTCATTGTTTCATCTAGAAGAAAAAGAACCAAGTTTTTTTCTTTTTTTTTGAGAGGTTTTCACTATAGGGTGCGTGTGCTCGCCAGACAGACAGAGAGAGACAGAGAGACAGAAAGCCAGAAATCCCCCCGCAGGGGGCATGGCCACGCTGCAATCCCTTCTCCTCCATTCTCCTCTCGGGATCTTGGGCACGCAGGCCCGGCGTGAGTTTTAAGCTACCGGGTCCGGGACACGAACCGCAGTCAACTACATGGGAGTCCAGTGACATAGCCATTACGCTAACTGCTGGTCCCAAGAACCAACTTCTTGATCTACCCTTAGAAGTGGACCACTTGTTCTTAATGAGGGGAAGGGTAGTTAAAAAAACAGAGAGAGATAAATAGATGACATGGATATAGATAGGTAGATCTCTCTATCTCTATCTATCTCTATACCTATATCTATATCTAATAGATATAGACAGATAGATGATAGATAGATAGATGATAGATATAGATAGATATATGATAGATATAGATAGATAGATGATAGATATAGATAGATAGATATAGATATAGATATAGATATAGATATAGATAGATGATAGATATACATAGATAGATAGATAGATAGATAGATAGATAGATAGATAGATAGATAGATGGTAGATCTGACTTTATATGAGTTTTGCTTTCTCTAGCCCCAGCTACAGATCCAAATGTCTCTAAGTAAAGGATGATGTCTTGCCCCTTAACCAAATCTTATTCCCTCCAAAGCTTGCCATTGGCCAGTCTATAACTGGAGGGGTTTGTTCCCCATTCTTAGGAGGATGTGTGTGAACATGCAAATCCTGCTCTGTTTTAGCCAGACAGACAGGATCATAATCCTAGCACCTGTCCCTGCTCCTGTAATATGTCATCCCACTCCCACTACAGATTCCTTTCTAGATGTTCTTGGATCCCTAAGTCAGATTGCCATCCATTTCTACTGGGCCACACGGCCAGCCCAGTTGTGTGTGTGTTTGTTTGTTTGTTTTACCACAATTAAAACAAGAACAAAAACCTAAGAGATCTCCTTCCAACACTCCTCCCCTGAGTAAAACAGGTCCACTCTACCATGAACATTAGCTCATGGGCGGTGCCAAAGAGGGACCATTTCCCAGCTGCCAGACTGACAGGAAGGAGCCAACCAGGAGTGAGGATGGGCCAGGGGTCCAGGGTACAAGGTTAGGACATTGAAGCTGCCTTCTCTGTGTGTGTAGGGACAGGGCCGATATGAGACAGACAAGCCACAGCACCCTACCTACTCGGCCAGGCAAAACCCAACCACAGCCAGAGTTCTCACACACACCTCCCTGCAACACTTCCTCCCATGAGTCTTTGCAGCTCCTTTAGGTCCTGCACAAATCTGTTGCCCAATTGCCTTCCTCATCCAGCACCTTCACAGGCATCTTTCAGACCAGCTTTCATCTGTCTTTAAACAACTCCAGCCTTTCTCTAGCTTCCCTGCTTCCATCCCAGTCCGCCCCAGGATGCACCAGCCAAAGAGGACTCCTCCCAGGTCAGGTATCTCTGGCCACCTGGCCCTGTGCACACTGTCCTCCCCTCAGTCCCCTGCACTGCTGCCCATTGCTCCTGGCATCTTAGCAGCTTAGCTAGGACAAGGATCTCGGGCAAGAGACTGATCACCCATTGATTTGATTTTTCCTCCTTCTCATGAGCACTGAGTAATCCATCAGTCATCACTCATTCAGCAAATACTTGTGACTCTCCCTGAGGTAGCTGGGAGGTTGCTCTGGCTCCATAAATGGTAAGGTCCCCCAAGACATATAAGAAGATAATTTAGAAATAAAATTTAGAGTTGCCTTCAGGAGTGAATCAAAGAATCTGAGTGGCCACAGTCTTTTTATATTTTTGCAAATGGACAATGATGAGACAACAAAAACAACAGGAACACATCACTAACTCTACATAGGCCCCAGGAAATGGGATGAGTCATAAGTAAGGCCTTAGGTATGGAGCCTAGTTTGGTTCCATTCATTTAATAGACATTTAATTGCTTCCATTGTTGAAAGATCCTTTTCCTTAGGGTATATCCATGGCCTGTGAGGTCACAGTAATGGGTCCTAAAACCACACAGGTCTGGGACCAACAGTTAGCATAACAGCTATGTCGCTGGACTCTCATGTAGTCAGACATGGTTCGAGTCCTGGAGCCAGTGGCTTAAACTCACGCCGTGTGTGTGCGCGTGTGCGTGCGCGTGTGCGTGCGCATGTGTGTGCGTGCCCAAGATACTGAGAGGAGAATGTAGGAGAAGGGACTGTGGCGTGGCCATCCTCCCTGCAGGGTGATTTCTTGTTTTCTGTCTCTCTGTCTTCTCTGTCTTCCTGGCGAGCGCACGTGGCCTATAGCAAAAATCTCTCCAAAAAAAAGAAAAAGAAAGAAAGAAAACAACACAGGTCTGAAAAATTTCTAGAGATCTGTTGTATGATGATATACTACTGAACTACCCACTTAAAAATGTTTTAAATTGTAAATTTTAGGGTGTGTGTGTGTGTGTGCATGTTAACCTGTGAATGTGTATGATTTCCTAAGAGAGACAGACAGACAGGGAGAAAGTATCCACACCCCAATAGGGCATGGTCACATCATAATCCCTACTCCTCCATTTCTCCATGATGTTGAGATTTGGGGCACACACACACACACACGCACATGCCCAGCATGCTTCTCATATAGTAGGTCATGTGAGACCCAGCTCCCTTAACTACTGGGCTACAGGGCCAGCCCAGTTATGTGTTTTGTTTTCTTTGTTTGTTTGTTTGTTTTCCACAATTAAAATAAAAACAAAACCCCAACAGGTGTCTTTCCAACACTCCTCCCCTGAGTAAAACAGGTTCACTCCCACGAACATTAGCTCATGGGCAGTGCCAAAGAGGGACCATTTCTCAGCTGCCAGCCTGACAGAAAGGAGCCAACCAGGAGTGAGGATGGGACGGGGCCCAGGGAACAGGGTCAGGACATTGAAGCTGTCTTGTCTGTGTGTAGAGACAGGGCCAATATGAGACAGACAAGCCACAGCACCCTACCTGCTCGGCCAGGCAAAACCCAACCACAACCAGAGGCCTCAATATCTAGGCAAATGCTAACCTAACCAACACATTTCTTTCTTATTTACATAGCAGGCATAAATCTTCTATCCTTACTTCTCTCCCCTTCGCCCCCATCCAAAGCCTGTTTCCAACATGGAGCGAGTTCTAGTCACAGATGGACACTTGAGTGTGCATGCAGGGAAGGGCAGGTCTATACTTTCAGTGAGAAAAGCACCAAAAAAGTCTCTAACCACAACTGCCAGTGTTAGTGGCCTTGCACTGCTCTTGAACTTATTCTGTAAAGGTGAATAAGCCAACTCTGGAGCCAAATCTAGAGCCAAATCTGAATTTTTCAATTCATTTCCTCTCAACTGAGTATACATTCTGGGTTCACGGACTGTATAGAGATTAGAATTTAAATCTCACCCTCTGTCTCCTTCCCTTCCCCCTTCTCCTCGCCGAGGACAAGAAATGGTTCTTGGCAGGGCTGGTTTCACGGGTGTGTGACCCATTCGGTTAGTTGTACAAGGCTCCTTGCTTAGCGGAGCCCTGAGCTTGGTTCCTTCCTCTACTATCATCATCTTAAAATTCCTAATGATTATTAGTATTATTGTTACTTAAATAATTATTTATTTAATTTTATTTACTTTTATTAATTTTTAAAAATTTGCTATGGGGCACATGCATTCACCAGAGAGAGAGAAAGTGAGAAAGCAAGCCACCAACTCTGGGACTCGAACTGCAGTAGGCCATGTGGGAATCCAGCGCTTCAACTACCATGCCACCTGCTGGCTCCTAGAATTCCTAATTATTTTTTTACACTGAGCTTTGTAAATTGTGGAGCTGGTCCTCCTTTTTGTAATGAAAGCTACTCTGAGGTTGTTTTCACCATTTTCCACATTCCAGCCACTAGTATCACAACACTGCCCTCACTTCCATGACTGGTGTCCAGGTATTTTTTTGTTTGCTTGTTTTTTCTGGTCATAATTTTGGAAAGCAAGAAAAATCACTTCTTAGGTTCTAACCCAAGATAATATTTTTTCCTGTTAATAATTACAGTCTAGAGCCACTCAATAACAGTGGTTAAAAGAGTCAGATCCCACATGGCAGACTAGAGTCAAGGCTCTGGGGACCTGAAAAACACACCAAGATGTGTGTGTATGCTCAAAATTCTGACAGGATGGAGAAACGGAAAAGAGACTGCAGGGTGACCACACCCCACTGGGGGAGAGCTTTACTCTCTCTTTCTCTTTCTCTCTCTATCTCTCTGATGAGCACAGGCACGGGCTGTCAATAAAAAAAAATTAAGATATATTTTAAAGTAGCAACATGAATCTCAAAATGCATACAGTATTTCACTTCAATGTACTAAGATGATTCGGCTTTAAAGAAAACAAAATTTCTCTTTGAGTCCCAATTGTGCTAACGTAAAGGAAGGAACGAGCCGGCTAGCACAAGAAAAACATACTCCTTAAAACCCGCGAAAATGTGGCTCCCACGCAGCGTACGCTCTACCTCTGCTAAGGTTGCACGAGATATTTACAACTTCCATGCCAAAAGTCCTAACTCACGAGAAACCACAGGAAAGCATGTTACACTGAACGCCACAACCACCCAGCCGATATTCACTGAGATCTCTCGACCCCATGCCGACTTCCACACCCATTGTAGGATTTAAAAAAAAAAAAAGCAAAATATTTTTGTGAAAGCAGCATTTGTTTGCTTTTTTCTTAAAGGGGTGACAGTGCGGGACCTAAATCAATTCTAATATATTTCAAATATATTCATTATCATGCCCTAAAAGCGAATTCCCATTTTTGTGGTTCTCCAAGGAGAGTGACAGGGCCTTGTTTGTAACAGCCTCGGGCATAAGCAATCATTGTGTAGCTTAATTAGATATTCCCTGTGCTAGTGTGAGGGACATATGTCCATTCACTGTAACAAACGTGAAGCGCGGCCGTGTGCTTTCACGCTCCTGTTATATGCAGATAAAGGCAGCGCAAGTGCAAGCTCTCCCAGGGACCTGCGGCCCCAGCCACCCCGGCACAATCAGGCGGCATTCAGCGATTGGTTCCAGTGTATTAACAGCCTATGAACTTCTCATCTGCTCCCAGACCGGTTAGACTGTCACCTGCAAGTGCCAGGCAGAGGCCGCTTTTCTCCTCCCCGAAATCGAAGCCACTGGGTCTATCGGGCTGCTGCTCTGTGTCTCCCAACACAAAGGACAATGTTCTGGGGGGTTGGAAACCAGGAGAGCCGGAAAGCAGATCCCCTCTAAGGTAGCTCCAGACAGGAGGGCCACCCCTCCTAGTCAGAGCAAAAGCAACCAGAAGCTAAACAGACTAGGCTAATTTGAAAAGCTGTGTAATTCTTATATTTTGATGTTTTAAAATGATAACTTTATGTACTGAGGATAGGGGATGGTACCAGCAGGGAAAAAGTCTTGTCCTGTCTTACCTTCTCTTCAAAAAAAAAAAAAGAAAGAAAGAAAGAAAGAAAGAAAGAAAGAAAGAAAGAAAGAAAGAAAGAAAGGAAGGAAGGAAGAAAAGAAAATGAGTGACCTGCTACTATGGTTTAGATAATGATTTGTCTCTTGAAGGTTCATGTTTTGAACTTCAGTGACAATGGCATGTGTTTAAGAGACATGGCCTAGTGTAGTGGGCGGTGTGTTTGGATCATGGAGGGATCACACTCATGCATGGATTAATGATGTCTCCTTAGAGTGAGCTCCAGCTCTTGTCAGGAGGGGTTAGTTCCCATGAGAGCAGGTTGTTATAAAAAGAAGACTAATCCCCCCCAGGTTGGCCTCTGCACATGCCTGCCAGCTTCCCTGAGTCTGTTGCCCACATAGAGACAGCACCAGAGGGCGGCCTGCTGTCAGGCCCTCATCTCTGGACTTTCCAACCACCAGAACCACAAGCCAAATAAATGCCTACTCTTACAAATCATGCAATCTTAGGTATTTCTGTTAGGAACACAATAGCAGACCCAGACAGTCCAATACTTCTCTTCTGTACCGACCTGGTGATGTGTGCTTCTGTCCCACCTTCGAACAAACTCTAGCTTCCTTCAGCTGAAAACCATTTTGATCAGGAAGTCATCCAGGCTTTTTTCCTCTCTAGGGAAACATGTGTGAGTAGCTAAGACTGTAAAAAGGGACCACAAACTGGGTGGCTTAAATTAGTTGGGAAATTCAGACAAGTTTTGCCCAAAGCTTGGGAGCAATTTTGATAACATATTTTAGTAGAATGAGCTACCTCTGAACTTAGTGCTTAAAATCACCATTTTATTCTTTCTCAAGATTCTGAGGGTGAGCAATTTGGGGAACGTACGGTGGGGGGGATACTTCTCTCTGATATGCTGACACAGACATCCAAGATGGCTTCTTCTCCAACATGTCCAGTGCTCAGCTAGGATCAGATGGGGTATGCTTGAGTAACTGGCACTTGTGACTTAGAAAGATGAAGGTTGGCTGGTTTTGCTTGATGGGGGCAGTTACATGATGGTGGTCTTCAAAAAGTTCATGGAAAATGCATGTGATGAAAAAATCACAGGGGTTCCCAATTTTCTCGTACCCAAATAATCTTGTACTTTAATTCCCTTTTTCCACAGACTTTTGGACACTCTCATCTGTCTACAATCTTGAGTTTCCTAGCTGCTCCACATAGACTCAGAGCGACTCTCTCCATGTGGTCCCCTTAGCTGAGCTGCCAAAAATCCCAAAGTGCAAGCTACCAGAATTCCTTAAGACTTAGGCCTAGGACAGGTGTAGCTGCACTTCCGCATTCTACTGGCTAAAATGTGTTGTGTAGCCCACCCAGATTCGGAACGGAAGGAGAGTTCATGCAGGTATGAACACTAGACGCCTTGGAGGCTGCCTTTGGAGACAAGCTATCTCAGGAGCTGTTCCTTCTGCCTCTTCCCCCTTCAAGGACCCAGCAGATCTGTCCCCATGTTTGAGTGGCACTCCCCTGAGAGTGGCACCTGGGAGGCTGGGTCTGCCCTCCCACAGGCATTTATTCTCAGCCACCTGGGAGAGCCAGCAATGGACACATATGGAGACACCGTCCATTCAAGGGTGAAAAATCTCCCTGGTGCAACAGTGGACAAAAGCAGTTTGCAGCATGCAAGCAATTTCTCAAGCCTGATAACAGTCTCACGGGGAAGTCCAAAATGAGAAACCAGGCTGCCGGTCTCTGCAGACTCTTAATGGCAACTTGCACATGTCTGGCAGAGAAGGATGGAGGATCTGAGCACCTCTGCAGACAGGCTGCTGTCGATTCTTGCAGGGCTTGGCACAGGTGGTAGGGGAGGTTGACTGCACACGAGCACTGTCCATCAGAGGCTGTGAGGTAACTCAGATGAGAAAGCAGTCAACAAGAAAAGAGAAGCAGAGTGAGGGAACAGGGGTCAGTTACTATAACCACCGTGGGCACTCGGCGTCCCTAAAATCACAAATGCCTCTGTTAAAACATGTGCAGGAAAGAATTCTCTTTATGTAGCCGAACGGTCTGCAGGTGACTAAGGAGCATGATGTTTGGGAGTCATTCATTCCTTCAGCAAGTTCTTAGCCAGGACTTCCATGCTCTGGGCACAGTCTGTGAGGCTGACTCACGTGGAAGGTTCTGAGTTCCAGTCTGAAGACCTCCCGCAGTACACTGGGCATTCATGTGCTCATGATCCGGGGCTAGCTGAGGCTGGGGTAGAGCACTGTGTTAAGAACCTGTTGGGGGTGCTATCTCTCTGTCTCTGTCTCTCTGTGTTTCTCTTACTCATAAAAAAATAAATGAATAAACTTTAAAAATGGAGAAAGGGGGCCAGCAGGTGGTATGGAGGTGAAGGTACTGGAGTCACCTGGCCAACTGCACAGTTCAAGTCCCAGACCCAGTGGCTGGAAATTACATTGGGCTTGTGTGTGCATGTCCAAAATTCCAAGGAGACTGGAGAAGGAATTGTGCATGGCCATATCCTCGGGGATGATTTCTCTCTCTCTCTCTCTCTCTCTCTCTCTCTCTCCAGTGAGCACACATACTCTATAGCAAGATGGAGAGAGGAACCAGAGAGATGGAAAAGTGGAGAAGATGGAAGGAGAATGAAAATTAAAATTGGTGGTAGATGTTGGAGAAGAGAAATGGCTCATGGGGAGTCTGGGTAGGCAGGGTTTTTTTATGATTATTTTATTTAACTTTATTTATTTATTTTAATTTGACCAGAGAGGGACAAAGTGAGAGAGAGAGAAAGTGAGAAACCAAGCCTCCAGGTCCAGGACTCGAACCACAGTCAGCCATGCGGGAGTCCACTTGCTGGCCCCTGGGTGGGCAGTTTTTGAGTGTAATATGTACAGTGTGGACTTCTAAGGCCCATGACTGTGTCTTGAAGCCACACTACTGAGGATGTGCCTGGAAGCAGCACAGAGTGAGGTGTGACAGGGAAGAACTGCACACAGAGGCCATCCCAGAGCCTCCCCTGCAGTGGCGGGGGACCCCTGTGTCCCACTGTGTCATCCCAGCTCAGAGCAGGCAGGGCCTGGGACACAGGAGACTGAGAAGCCAGTGCCGAGGGGCCCAGCTGACTGGAACCGAGCCCAGGGCAGGCTCGGCAATGGGAAGCTCCTGTCCTGGCCAGAAGCACAGTTCTGATCCAGGCAGAGGAACGGAGGAAGGGAGGGGACGATCTTATGGCTGGAACAGAGAGCGGGAGCCGGGCGATATTGCTGATAATGCTAGGCAGGTGTCCCCAGAGGTGACTTCATATCCTCAGATGGATTTCCGACACTCGTTCTGGCCAGATTCTGGGACCTGAAGAGTCAGTTCTTCCCTTTGGTACAGAGAACATAAATCCTCCTTTGTTGGCAAGTTGGTGATACTGGGGGCAGGTCCCTACCCTACCCACATAAACGAGAACTCACCCTACACAGTCCCTGTAATTTAAACAGACCCGCCGTTAGCACTGGGAAGAATCAGGTGAGTTAGTAACGGCGTGGTGGCCTTTGAGTGTTAGGAACGGTATGCTACCTCCTTCTCCTCTGGCGGCAAGCAGCTGCCATGCTCCGGGGAAATAAAGGTTACCATAAGGGGGGAAAGAGCATGAAATTGGCCCTGACCTTCGTCTCTGTGCACGTGGGAAGCAGCACCAGGTGCCACAGATGCACCCCTTCCCCTCCCATCATTGGAGGGGAAGGCTGCTGATGGGAGGCAAAGCCCACTTTCAGAAGACTCTAGAATATTCTGGCATTTCAGCACTATTAGGCTAGACTGGCTTCCATCCTGCTAGAAAACTTTGATCAAGATCATCATTCCGTAAACTTCCTGGGAAGCTTTTCCTGAAAAGGCACTGCTGGCCTCCAATCCTGCACACGTACTAGCATTGAGACAAAAGGTTGACATGCAGCTTGGGCTCTGCAGCAGGTGAAGCTCGGTTGGCCGCTGACACTCTCTGGGCCTCCTCAGCTTCCTCACCTGCAATGTGGGCAGCTACCCCCCCCCCCAGGGATATCTTATGGCTACAGTGAGATATCAGATGGGAAAGGGGTTTGAAAAGAACAGGTGTGCAGCTCTTCACCCACAGAGAACACCCTGTCACAGCTGGGTAGGACAGACCACCACTGCAGAGCATCTGCCCCAAGCCCCAAGCTCTGCAGGCAACACCTCCTGCAGACTTTGCTGCTGCTGCCTGCACAGAGCCGCCGTTGGGCAATCTCAGGTTGCCACATTTCTGAACACATGTTCAGACCAGAGGAAGGCGGTGTACCCATGTCTCAATCCTTCCACGAACTGCCTTTAAACCAGATGATTACAGGGAGGGTGCATGTCATGGTGGGTGTAGCCGTAGCCGGGCAGTTTCCCCTGCTTTGCCTCTCCTTACCCCCTCCATCCTGCTCTCACCTCCATTTCAGCCATAAGACTGTGTCCTCCCTTTCTCACTCCATCCCTCTGCCTGTCTCCTTTGCAGTGTGAGCTCTCCCACCCCCTGCATGTCAATCCCTCCTCTAAGATGCCTCAGCAGCAAGCAACCTCTCTCTCTCTCTTTCAGACCTCTGCAGTAAAGCTGTTCTCAGAACACTGGGTATCAGCCTGGCAGCATCTGTGTCACTAAGACATGTGGTTAAAACGAGAACCTGGGGCTCCACCCAAACCCACCAAGCCAGGCTCTGCGTTTTAACAGCAGCCTGGGCACTAGCGTACTCCAGTCTGCAGCTGCTCTGATGACCTCCCTGACTCCACCGCAGAGGCAGAGGCGTCACCACTGGCTCTTCATGGTAACCTGATACTGCTAGGCAGGTGTTCTCAGAAGCATGTTGTATTCTCAGATGGGCTCAGATAACTAGAAGGCAGGGAGCCCGTGCTTTCTCCAAGTGCCTGGCTCAGGGCTCTGCAATGGATTTGGCTAAGCCAGCCTGGATTCTTCCTCTTCCTTCCTTCCTTCATCCACGTCTCTCTCTATTTTATGTTTTTAATTATTTATTCCTTTTGAGAGTGGAGAGAGAGACCTCCAATAGGATCTTCATGTGGCAATCCATCCCCAGCCTCAGCCTCTGTCCAGACCACAGGTGAGCATGTGCACCCAGTGTGCACAGGGGGACACGGACAGGGGCTAGGACTTTCCCCGAGGGTTCAGCGCCGCAGCGTTTGCGTTACCACTCTGACACTGCGGCCGGCCCACTCAAGTCTTTATTGAACACTTCGGAGCCCACCCGTGTTCAAAACACTGGAGATCCAGCTAAGAACATACAGAAGAAACAGACACAGACACGAGCTGGCAGGTAAGGGAGAGGCCGTTTTAGCCACAGCTAAGTGCCAGGAAGAAAACAGAGCAGAGGAGGGTGCGGAGGGAAAGGGGGATGCCTTAGGCCAGATTGTCTGGAGACCTTTGGGGAATTCTTATCTTCTCTGAGAGCCATGCACCTTCCTGCCTCATCCATCCACCCCCACTCTTCCATACATACACCCTCCTGCCTCATCCATCCACCCCCACTCTTCCAGGGCAGGACGAGTCCCAGGTCTCAGGCTCCCCCATCTGTGTTTGTCCCCCACACACCCTGCAGAGCAGCCCATCCCCTACACACCCTGTAGGGCAGCGGCTCTGCTCACTTCCTCAACCTGGCTCTTCAAACATGGTGGAGCAGTCCATCACACATCTGTGCTCCCAAGCGACGTAGGTAAGGAAACAGGGCTCCTTTAAAAAAAGAAACAAACAAAAAACACCCATCCTTAACTCAGTCTCATAGCCCCTGATAGGTCCCCCTGGCCCTTGCTGCTCATACTGGAAATGTGGCCCCGGCTTCACCTGGGAGCTTACTAGAAAGACAGAATCTTGAGGGTCCGTGTTGGCACACAGTGACACTACCGGTCTCACATGCAACCAGGACCTCCCTGGGCGTGCTGGTGCACATGCCAGTGGTCTGGCTGGTGGACACGGGAGTGGGTCACTGTGCTAAGGTGCTGTCGGGTGCTTCTCCCTGTTTTCACCTGCAAAGCAAGGATAAAAATAGAACTTGTCTCATAGGATTGTTCGTAATGGGGACTGAGTGAGTTGGTATCTATAAGGCAGATCTAAAAAAGTCTTCAAAAAATAAATAAAAAAAAGGAAAGACGTACAGAGTTTGGGGCTCCACTCAAGCCTACTAACCCAGAGCCTGCATGTGAACCAGACCCCCAAGTAATGTGACCTAGAGCAATTCTGCCTCCAGACCCCTCTGTCCCTGGAAACCACCAAAGCCACATAGAATAGCCAGCGTTCCGGTGAGCTGGACAGCCACGTAATGCTTGGTTTAAAGAGCACACGTGAGGCCCTTAGTTCTCTTTCCCACCATACAAGATGGCAGGTGGAAAAGCTGTGAAGCAGGATACTCAGGAGAAGAACCCTGAAGCCAAGAAGGCTGATGCCAGTGGCAAGGTTAAAAGGGTGACCCCAAGGCTAAAAAGTCCAAGAAGGGGAAGCCCCATTGCAGCTGAAATACAGTCCTAGTTGGGGGCATCGGCAGATACTCCCGGTCTGCCATGTATTCCAGGAAGGCCATGGACAAGAGGAAATACTAGGCCACTAAATCCAGAGCTGGAAAGAAAAAGGAGAAGGTCCTTGCCACTGTCATAAAACCAGTTGGGAGGAATAAGAATGGTGGTACTCAAGTGGTTAAAGTTCACAAAATGCCTAGGTATTATCCTACTGAAGATGTGCCTCGAAAGCTGTTGAGCCACGGCAAAAATTCTCTCAGTCAGCCTGTGAGAAAGCTGCAAGCCAGCATCACTCCTGGGACCATTCTGATCAGCCTCGCTGGACGCCACAGAGGCAAGAGAGTGGTTTTCCTGAAGCAGCTGAGCAGTGGCTTGCTACGTGGGACTGGACCACTGGTCCTCAATTGAGTTTTACTGTGTAGAACACACCAGAAATTTGTCATCGCTACCACCACAAAACTTGATATTAGCAAAGTAAAAACCCCAAAACACCTTGCCAATGCAAGAGAAAAAAAAGCTGCAGAAGTCCAGACAGCAGGAAGATGAGATTTTCAACACAGAAAAAGAGAAATACAAGATTTCAGAGCAGCGCAAAGTTGATCAGAAAGCTGTGGCCTTGCAGATATTACCAAAACTCGAAGCTGTTCCTCAGCTCCAGGACTACCTGAGATTCGTGTTTGCTTTTACACATGGAGTCAATCCTCACAAATTGGCGTTCTAAGTTTCTTGCCAAGAGCCTAATTAAATAACTAATCACATTCATATATGTACACGTGTGTGGCTAGTC
The DNA here is from genome assembly GCF_000334495.1 of Tupaia belangeri chinensis. Taxonomy (NCBI): domain Eukaryota; kingdom Metazoa; phylum Chordata; class Mammalia; order Scandentia; family Tupaiidae; genus Tupaia; species Tupaia belangeri. Next base: position 783,658 of record NW_006159894.1, read on the forward strand.
CCACCATGCAGCAGTTCGGCACGCATAGAGGAAGCCAGATCTCACACGGCCGACAGGGGCCCCAATAGGGGGGAAACTGGCTGAGGTGCATGTTTGTGCCTAGGATCCCGAAGGATGGAGAATCAGGAAGAAAAGCACTGCAGCATGACCAGCCCACGTGGCTCGCTCTCACTCTCTCAGGCATGCATGTGCCATCCAGCATTAAAAAAGAATACCTGTGAGGTCTCAGCTGCAGTATCTAGCACTAGTAGAGGCAGCTGTTCTGCAGGCTGAGGAAACATGGGAGGCCTGGGTTCAACTCCTGGCTCATCTGGGTGTGGTGGTATGCACCCCTAGTACCAGCTATGAGGAAGGTTGGGGCAGGAGGATCACAATACAGTGAGACTTTGTCTTAAAAAAAAATCCAGGGGACCAGCAGTTAGCGTAATGGCTATGTTGCTGAACTCCCATGTAGTCAACCACGGTTCAAGTCCTGGACCCGGTGGCTTAAACTCACGCCAGGTGCATGTGCACGCATGGCCAAGATCCCGAGAGGAGAATGGAGGAGCAGGGATTGTGGCGTGGCCATCCCCCCTGGGGGGTGATTTCTCGCTTTCTGTCTCTCTGTCTCTCTCTGTCTGGCGAGCGTACGTGCCCTATAGCAAAATCCTCTCCAAAAAAAAAAAAAAAAGGTGTGTATATATATATATATATATATATATGTAGTTACGAGTTTTGTTTTACAGATGAATTTAACTGAAGCACAGAGAAGTTAGGTTGTTTTTTTGTTTGTTTTTAGAATTATTTTATTTAAGTTTACTAGTTATTTTTTCGATTTGATCACAGAGAAAGAGAGAGGAGAGAGAGAAGTGAGAAAGCAAGCCACCAGATCCAGGACTCCAACCATGATCAGCCATGTGGGAGTCCCGTGCCTCAACCACCATGCCACCCGCTGGCCCCAGAGAAGTTGAGTTTAAGCCTAAGTTCATAAACTTGTAAACGGCAGGGCTGACCTTGAGCCCTGAGGATCTCACCACCCAGCCTGTCCCCCAACTACCTCCACATTTTACATGGAGAGCCAGCTCAGCGTTGTTGGGGCTGCCATACCAGAGTACCAAAGCCCGGGCAGCCTGAACACCAGACGGCATGGTCTCGCGGTCCTGGAGGCCCCAAGGCGAAGAGCAAGGCAGCAGGTCGGCTCCTTCTGAGGCTGAGAGAATCTGTCCAGGCCTCTCCCCCAGCTCCCGCTAGGTCGTTGGCAATCTTCGGCGTTCCTGGGCTATCGATCCACCACTGCCTACGCGCCTTCATCTTCATGTGGCGTTCTCTGCGTGTGTCCCAGTCTCTCCTTTTCAGAAGGACACCAGTCACCCTGGATTAGGCCCACTCTACTGCCCTCGTCTCCATAACTACATCTGCAACGACTCTACTTCCAATAAGGTCACAGCTGGAGAGGGCTCGGGGTTAGGACTTCAAGAATTTTGAGGGCGCCAATCAACCTATAGCAGAGAGTAACAAAACGACCACATCAGGCCCAGCTGCAGTGGTGCCTGCTGCTAAGGCACTGTGCTCTGCCTGCTGGGACCACACGGGAGGCTTGGGTTCAACTCGTGGTGTAGTCTAAAGGCAGAGCTTCGTGACCCGGGCGGTGAGGCAGGAGGATTGTGACATAAGGACCTTGTCTTAAAAGTACTTCTGCTAATGCAGAAGTACGATGTGTGACCTATGCCCATCTGAAAGGACGATGAAGTTCAGGTCGTGCGAGGAACTATAAAGGGCAGCACACTGGCAAAGTGGGCAAGTTTACAGGAAGAAATATGTCATCTGCACTGACCAGGCGCAGCGGGGAAGGCGAATGGCACAGCGGTCCATGTGGGCATTCACCCCAGCAAGGTGGTTATCACTGGACGAAAGCTGGACAAAGACCGCAAAAAGATGCTTGAATGGAAAGCCATGTCTCGCCAAGTAGGAAAGGAAAAGGGCAGATATAAGGAAGAAACAAGAAACAAGAAGATGCAGGAGTAAAATAATCTTATATACTATTCTTATTAAAAACTGCTAAAATGAAAAAAAGTAATAATAACGACAGCTAACATTGTGTCCATGCATTATTCTCAGTGCCTTACAGATATCCCCTCATTCAATCCCCATCACAATCCCACACGTTCTATTTTCACCTTTGTTTTGCAGATGAAAGAAACTGAGGCACTGACAGGTTGTGTGTCTTGACCCAAGTCCTACAGATACTGAGGGAGGGAGCTGGGATTCAAACGCAGGCACTCCGACCTCGAAGCATGCTGTAGGTTCTCTCCACTGGCGTTTAGAATTATACTGAGCTCACATCCTACACTTTCCTCAGCAGGTCATGGTTGGCGTTTTGGGTCAGTGGGGCCAGGGCGGCATCTCTGAAAACAGAGCCCTATGGGAGAATCCCTGACACTCAGCAAGTGCAGGGACAGAAAGGGCTAGAAAAGTATATTTTCACTTTTAGAAGTTTTTGCTATGAAGTATGTGCACTCATCAGAGAGACAAAGAGGCAGAACACAAGAAATCTCCCCCCAGGGAGAATGGCCATGCCACAATCCTTTCTCCTCCATGTTCCTCTGGAGATCTTGGGTACACACACACATGCGCCCAGTGTAAGTTTCAAGCCACTGGGTCCAGGACTCAAACCACAGTTCGTCACTTGGGAGTCCAGTGCCTTAACTACTATGTTGCCAGCTGACCCGTCAAAAAGCACATTTTCTTTTCTTTTTTTTTTTTTAATTACTTATTTTAATTTCTTTTTGGAGAGGTTTTTGCTGTAGGGTGCATGCGCTCACTCAAAAGACAGAGAGAGACAGAGAGATAGAAAGTGAGAAATCATCCCCCAGGGGGATGACCATGCCGCAATCCCTTCTCCTCCATTCTCCTCTTGGGATCTTGGGCACGCACGCACACCCACCCAGCACGAGTTTAAGCCACCGGGTCCGGGACTCAACCCATGGTAGACTATGTGGCAATCCAGTAACATAGCTATTATGCCAACTGCTGGTCCCACTTATTTTAAATTTAATTTATTATCATTATTCTTCAATTCTGAGCAGAGAGAGCCAGACAGAGAGAAAGGGAGAGTGGGAAAGCAAGCCGCCAGGTCCGAGACTCAAACCGTGGTTAGCCATGCGGAAGTCCAGCACCTCAACCACCATGCCACCTGCCAGCCCCAAAGTACATTTTCTTGATGCAGAGAAAGCATTTACTTCAAAGCCAATAAAACTGGGACATGGCTTTACTCTGAAGAAAACGAACGCTAAATGAAGTATCTTTCTGCAGCGCGTGGCATCTAGCAAGTACTCGGTATTAGCACTATTACCATCTTACTGAGCAATTGCAATGCGGGGACTCTGGCCTGCACCTTTTACATTTCCTTCTAATCTTTGTAACAAGTAGGAGGTAAACGCTGGCATCTCATTGTAGAAGAGGAAACAGAGGCTCAAACGAGTGTAGTGAGCTCTTACTCCTGGGCCTGGGATGGGGACTCTTTTTAAGACATAAGCGGGCTGAGCCTTTGAGCAGACGAGCCTTGGAACATTACAGCAGAGGAGATTTGCATGTGTAACTGGGATAGTGTCCACCGCCGGAGTCAATATTTCCAGGTCAGAGCGTCTTCGGGAAAGGAAGGCGGCGTCCTCGGAGCTCCGGTCTCCTTAACTGCACCCTGGGAAGCCTTCACACAGCCTTTTTTCTTCCCCCCGGTGGTCTAATCTGGAGTCAGATCCAGCCGCTGGCTCTTACAGACCGGGAAGGACCGGGAGCCAACAGGAAAACAACAGGTGAGCCTGTGAACAGGCCCCTTCTGTGCCTCGGGCAGGGTGTCTGCCTGGGCAACTGCGGGGCTGCGCTGACTTCCAGAACCTTCTGCCTCTGCAGGTGTTTTAGGAACTCGGCCTCAGCGCTTCAGTGACCCATATTTTATTACCTTTCAGGTTTCTATAATTCATCATTCACTCCTTTCTGAAAACCTAGAATGAAAGTTTAGCAGCTCAGTGCCCTGGCCTCTCTCCATTCTCTCCCCAAACACATCGGCCTGTTTGTTCTCTTTCATCCCCGCTC
>NW_006159894.1:787998-795263 GCF_000334495.1 Tupaia belangeri chinensis
ACCGGATGGCTGGACCCAGTGCGGGGGAAATGACTTCAGAGCCACCTTTGTTTCCCCTCATTCCTTTGAGCACACTTGGCCCCGCGTCTCTATGAAAGAGCTTGTTTGAACCATTTGGAACATCCAGCAAGCGAGAGATGCCACCGCCAGAACCGCTCCATCCTTTCAGGCTGCTTAGACTCTGAGTTAAACTGCCAAATTTTTTGCAACAAAACTAACCATGACATTGGACATTGTGTTATAAATTAGCCACAGCCTTCCAAGCAAATTGTCTCTTTTTATTGTATCAGTGTAAGTCTTTGGAACAGTTGGCTTCAGCTCCTCACTTTAGGAGGGGCCCAGAGAATAGTTTTGTTTTGCTACAAACCAGCCCTTCGGATACAAAGTCGCATGGGCTAATATACCATATCTTAATTCAGTTATTCTTACCACACTCACTCAGAGGATCTGTCCGTTCCATTTCTTTTCTCTGCCTAAAATGACACCCATCTGCTTTCAGGTTTTCATGTGGCACAACTATTTCCAACCACTTTAAAAGAAAAAGATGTGCTTCCCTTTTTATAATGTATTTCCCTGTGATCATTTATTTGAACTCTCTGGGAAAGGATAGTCCTTTTCAGATATACAGTGAGGTATTAACGTGCATTTCTATAGAGAACTGTACAACTTCAGTATCTGGTACACACAGAAACAATGACATTTTCTGCTTCTGTTATGGCACCCTAATTTGGAAGAAAAAGGTAGGTGCCCATTTTTGAGCTATGTCACCAGGAGACAAATCAAGCTTTGTTATAAGGAACCTCCCCACAAATACTCAGATGCCACCTAATTTCCTTGCCTATTTTTTTTTCTTTTAACTTACTTCCACAAAAGATCCCACAAGATAAATGAAGGCTCAAAAATAATCTAAGTATAAACTGTTAAAATAGTCCAAGTGACATTTATTTTTAAATGACATAAAATAAACCTCCCTACGATATTTGTGAAGTACATGTACTACATGTAATAATCTTTGGTATCGTAATTAGAACAGAGAGTACTTACTGCATTGCTGTGTCTATGCCCCTCTGCACTGGAAATAAGGACAACTGTCGTAATTACACAGCGTAAACATGACACCATAAGAAACCAGAACCAGCAAATCAGTTTTAACGACTTGATGAACTTGCACTCCATTTTGAAAATGAAGACGATTCATATTCTTTTGCATATCCCTAGCAGGAATCTTGGTTAACCTGAACTGTGTCAGAGTGTGACTGATTCTCGAGAGATGGTCCCCAGATGAGAGGGGACAGAGTGTCTCTAAGGAATTTCTCTCCACCTAAGAACAATTACTAAAGGGTAACCCCCATTCTCCTCCCCACTTTTTCTCTCTGCTACTACTCCATTTTACCCAGAAAGGAGAAACTCTGAAAGATGCTAAGTGCCTCTCTCTGGGGCTGCCTCCCTGCCTTCATGTTCTAGGTGGGGTTCCATTTGGAAGGGATAGGGGATCCTGACACAGGGAGAATGCAGCTGCCACTTCTCATGGTGATGGCATGAGCTTCAATGCCTCTTGGGTAACTCACCAAAAGCTGCTGACCTTCTTAGAAGAAAGTAGCAAGGTCAGCAGGTGCTAGACTCCTACATGGCCAACCATGGTTCGAGTCCTCGATCTGGCAGCTTGCTTTCTCACTTTCCCTCTCTTTTTTTCTCTCTGTGTCTGTCTCTGTCTGATGTGCCCTGTAGCAAATTGAAAAATAATAATAATGATAAATAAAATTAAATAAAAATAATTCCTAAAAGAAGAAGAAAGTAGCACTTTAAGAAATAAAATCCAGGGGTCAACTGGTGGCATGGAGGTCAAGGTGCTGGGTGCATGGCTAACTTTGTGGTTCAAGTCCCATCCTGGTGGTTTGAAAATCATGCTGAATGCTTGTGCATCCCCAAAATCCCAAGAGAAGATTAAAGGAGAAGGGATTGTGATATGGCCATCCCTCCTGGGGGGGGGGCTGTTTGTCACTTTCTCTCTCCCTGTCTCTCTCTGATGAGTGCACCTGCCTTATAGCAAAATTTAGGGGAAAAAAGGAAGGAAAGTGAAATCCTTTATTTCATTACAAGCCTAAGCTCCAGCCAGTTTAAGAGGCATAGTTTAGCAAAAACAACCTTTTGCACTTAGCTTCCCCTGTGCAAAAGAACCATCTCTTGGGTGACAGGAAAAACCTTAAAGCAGGACACAGGCTTTGCAGGGCACAGAGGAGATAGATGATGCTACGACCCAAATCCACACACTGGAAGCACCAAGGCTTCCAGCCCCCATTGTCCGCCATTGCAAAGGTTTGAGCTTCTTAACCCAAAGCAAGGGTGGGCGGCAGGGTTGGGGAAATGGGCAAAGAAAAGAAGCCACACACACACACACACACACACACACACACACACACACACACACGGACCTTCCGGGAGAAGGGAATCCAACACACACACATACGCCCCTTCGGTAAGCCCCTTTGGGCAAGACAAGAGCGGGTGTTAGGGAGGACGCAAGTTGCTCCCCAAGTATGTCCTGAATGTGGGAGGCCCCAGCAGCTGCCTCCCCTTGAGACAGTCCATGGGGTGACTGCCAGCGACCACAATGACTTGCTGGCCCTTGCCAGCTGTCACGCTTTGCATGCCGCTGGAGCTCCGGCCAGCACAGGGGCCATCCAAGTCACCAGCTCCGACGGGCGCCAGATCCTGTGCCCATGCTGCATCCGTACGGCCACCCAGAACTCTTTCTGGGGCCTGCACTTAAATATACACTGGCCAGCAGACCGAGGACAGTGCTCTCCAAGGAGGAGAGGAGGGGACATCAGAGCTAAAGAGATCCCACAGGACCCACAGTAAAGAGGGGTGCCCTGAGGGGAAAAGCAAGGTACCAGTGTCCATCTCCTTGACTGCTGGGCGCCCCACCTGTGTGGATGGGAGACATGCAGGGTGCAGTTTAGGCCCCTCCACCCCAGACTTTAGGCTCTTCCTCATCCACTTCCTCTCCCGGCTGGCAGGGTAAGGCCCCAGGGCCCTGCCTGGGAGGTGGGGGGTGGGAGGGAGCAGAGGGGAGGTGGCTAGGGCCTACCCCAATATAGCACCTTAGCTCTATGACAGAGAGTGAGGGTAGGCGCTGCTAGGGGCCTGGTGCAAGTTTTGTGGCAGTGGGATCCTGGGAACCCTCTCCTCAGGAACATGGCTGGAAACCATCAAGGCGTCCATACTAGCTTGGCCTAGGCTGGTCCCTGCATCCTCTCACCCAGTCCCCAGCCTTTCTCATCACAGCCCCTTCTTGGGCCTCCTGGAAGACTAGCCTCACTGGGTGGAATTCAAGAAGCCAGTCACTAGTGGTGAGGCTCTGCCTCTCCTGCCTCAGGGCACACAGCACCCGCTGCCCCCAAGAGCCTCAGTTTTACCAAGTATAGCAGGGATCAACCATGCCCAGCTCACAGGGGTCCCGTGAGCACCACATGCAGACGAGTCTGTAAAAATGCTTAGAAAGCAGATTGCTTTGACGAAAGGGACAATGATTAGTGAGATGCTAAATTGTATGGCTTGAAATCTTCAGAAGTATTTTGTTGGTCTCTCCTTCCTGCCTAGGACTGTTCTGCTTGGGGACTTAGCACCTTCCTACCTGGGCCTCCTTCTCTCTCTCTGAGTGAGGCTCCCATCCAGGTCCAGTCAGGTCCCTTGAGGGTCAGGAGGTCCTACCAGGTTCTCTCTGTCTCTCTCTCTCTCTGTCTCACCTGTGGGAAACTGTTGGGAGTTTGCACACTTTAAGGTTGAGCCTGTGAGCTAGCAGAGAGCTCAGACCTATCCTTAGGCACCTCCGGACCCATGGTGGGCACTGGGCTGCGCTCTGAGAGCATGAAAAAAAAGAATGCGTACATAGTCTTTGCTCTCAGCTACTCCATACAATCTAGCTATGCAGACACGCTGACCACAGGGAAGATGAGAAACCACCAAGGCTTCCAGAAGGAAATAACGTGGGATCTGAACCCGAGCCCTGGGTGGATGTTATAGGTAGAGCTGGAGGTTGGAAGGAGTGAGTCTGTGAGGTGAGTACCGGGGGCAGGAAGACTAGCCGGCCCTAAAATCAGCGAGCACAGCTAATGGGCTTCTAGAGCAGAGATCGGTTCCCATGGTAGACAGGTCTCTCAGTTGTGTCTTTACACCAAAGAGCACCACAGTGGCAGAAGCACACTTTCCTTCTTTTTCTAGAAGTTATGTATTTATTCGTTCATTCGTTTAGTGAGGGAGAGAAAGAGAAAAAGAGGAAGAGAAAGAGGAGAGAAAGCATGCAGCCACCCCCAAACAGGATCCCGACACCACGATCTACCGCCAGCCTTACTCAGCCGGGATCCAGGCCGCACACATGCCCACTGTACTCAGCAAGGCCTCTGGACATGGACCTGAGCCTTCTCCTATCGGTCAGCCTCTCAGGGAGCAGCGTTTTCCTGCCACCGTCCTGTTCCAGCCTGTTCTTGATAACACTGTAGACCAGCAGCGCTCAGAACTCTCGGAATGGTGACGTCCTCCCTCTCTGTGCTTTCCGGTAGGGAGCCGCAAGCTACCCACGGCTACTAGGCAGTGAGGCAATGCTAGTGCAACCGGAGAACTAAAATTTCAACTTTCATTCTTTACAGAATGATATCATTTTATTTATTATTATTGAGTTTGCTATAGGGTGCACAAGCTGCCTGGAGAGAAAGACAGACAGGGAGAGTGAACAAGCAAGCCACCAGGTCCAAGACTCACACCGTGCTTGGCCACGTGGGAGTCCAGCACCCCAACCCCATGCCACCTGCTGGTCCCAATTTCATTTTAATTTTTATTTAAATAGTCACTTGCGTCTTGTGGCTACCCCACTGAACAGCAGGGCTTTAGTTACTAAAAGGCCCTGATCCCTTGGGAACCAGCAGTTAGCGTAATGGCTATGTCGCTGGACTCCCACGTAGTCGGCCGTGGTTCGTGTCCCGGACCCGGTGGCTTAAAACTCACGCCGGGCGCGTGTGCGTGCATGCCCAAGATCCCGAGAGGAGAATGGAGGAGAAGGGATTGCGGCGTGACCATCCCCCCTGGGGGGGGGGTGATTCTCGCTTTCTGTCTCTATGTCTCTGTCTGTCTGGCGAGCGCACGCGCCCTACAGTGAAAAAAAAAAAAATCTCTCCAAAAAAAAAAAAATGGAAAAAAGGCCCTGATCCCCAGCCACCAAGTAATGCTATTTGGAGGAAGACAAAGATTCAGTCCCAACTCAACAGATAGGAATGTGTGGGTGCTTTGTTTTACTTATTTTTTGTTACAGCAAGAGGCCAGTTTCTGAGTTTTGCTTAGGACAGTAGAGTCAATGATAGAATGAACACATGTACCTTATAGGAAGGACAGAAACTAGACTCCACCCACAAGGTTTTCTAAGTCCCTAAAGACCTTTAAATCAGAGTGATGGGTTAGGGTGATCGGGAGTAACCTGGCTAACACTATTAGTCATTTAGCCCAAAAACTCAGTTATTTGAGGCTGGCAGAAAAATTAAGTATTTAAAAAAAAAAAAACCCTATGTTGGGACCATAGTTGGTATATGGCTATGTCGTTGGACTCCCGTGTAGTTTTCCTCGGTTCGAGTCCCGGACGTGGTGGCTTAAATTGACCCCAGGCACTTGTGTGCGTGCCCAAGATCCCGAGAGGAGAATGGAGGAGAAGGGATTGTGGCGTGGCCATCCCTCCCCTGGGGGGTGATTTCTCGCTTTCTGTCTCTCTGTCTCTCTCTGTCTGGCGAGCACACGTGCCCTATTAGCAAAAACCTCTCAACAAAACAAAACACAAACACCTATGTCACACCCATGCTCGTAGCAGCATATTCACAACAGCCAAAAGGTGGAAGCAACTCAAGTGTCCATCCACAGATGATTGGGTAAACAAAACATGGTCTGTACATACAAGGGAATATTACTGAGCCTTAGAAGAAGGAATTCTGACACAGGCTCCAACAGGGACGGACCTGGAAGACACTATGGGAAGTGAATGAGCAGGTCTCTAAAAGACACTCTGTGTTCCTGTAGAACAGATTCATGGCAACAGACGTAGACTGGTGCTCCCCAGGAGCACGGAGTTGGCTGAAGAGTTTCAGGGCTGCCAGAAGCGTCCTGGAGACTGGCTGCACAATATGAAGGTATCTAACACTACTAAACTGTATTCCTAATGATTAGGGAGGACAATTTTACGTTGGAATATTTTACCACAATTTAAATAATGTACATATGTATATATATTTGTTTTTTAAGTAGTGGCAGAGAGCAGCCACCACCCTCTTCCTCTTTCTCCTCCTCCAGAACAGCCGCACTCCTCTCCAAGGCTGAGCTCAAGAAGCTGGGGAGCCCACGAGTTTTATCCTCACTCATGCAACAGCCGGGCTTCGCCCCAAAAGACGCCTTCTTACCCTGGGGGCGGGTGGGGCGTTACTGGTCGGTCTACTTTCGCAGAGGCGCTCTCAATTACTTCCTTGAGGCGAGCCAGCAGCACCTCGGCGCCGGCCGCCGCACGGGCAGCCAATGAGCACACGCCTTTGACCCGCCTCGCACGGCCATTGGCCGCGTCCCTTCGCCCGCGGCCCCGCAGGTTCCCAAGCCGGGTTTAAAGAGGTCGGTGCCGGCTGCTGCCCAGCCATCGGCTCCCCGCTCACAAGTCCGCGGGGAGGGGCGGCCTGCCCACCGGCCCACCCCGGGGCGTTCCTGCAACGCGCCCTCGGCTGCCCCCCTCCACCCCCCAGATGTACTATGCGGTTTCCCAGGCGCGCGTGAACGCGGCCCCCTCGACCATGCTGCGGCCACAGCGGCCTGGAGACGTGCAGCTCGGGGCCTCTCTGTACGAGCTGGTGGGCTACCGGCAGCCGCCCTCCTCCTCCTCCACTTCATCCTCCACGACGGTCCCCCTCCTCCCGAAGGCTGTGCGCGAGAAGTCAGAGGCGCCAGCGGAGCCTCCCGGCACGGGGTTGGTGACCGGCGCGCACGCGGGTGGCTGCGCCCGGGCGGACGCCAAGGAGGAGCAGCAGCAGCAGTTGCGGCGCAAGATCAACAGCCGCGAGCGGAAGCGCATGCAAGACCTGAACCTGGCCATGGACGCTCTGCGCGAAGTCATCCTGCCCTACTCCGCCGCGCACTGCCAGGGCGCGCCGGGCCGCAAGCTCTCCAAGATCGCCACGCTGCTGCTCGCCCGCAACTACATCCTGCTGCTGGGCAGCTCCCCGCCGGAGCTGCGGCCCGCACCG
>NW_006159894.1:795290-845042 GCF_000334495.1 Tupaia belangeri chinensis
GCGCTCGGTCCTGGCGTGCCGGCCCCTGCTCGCCGCCGCGCCGGGTTCCGTGCTGCTGGCGCCTGGCGCCGTAGGGCCCCCAGACGCGCTGCGCCCAGCCAAGTACCTGTCCCTGGCTCTGGACGAGCCCGCGTGCGGCCAGTTCGCGCTCCCGGGCGGCGGCGCGGGCAGCCCCGGCCTCTGCACCTGCGCTGTGTGCAAGTTCCCGCACCTCGTCCCTGCCGGCTTGGGCCTGGCCGCCATGCAGGCACAGTTCTCTAAGTGAGGGCCCGCCCGGACCTGGGGCGCGACCTCGGCCAGGCCTCCCTCCGCCCAACTTCCCCGCGCCCCCGCGTCCTGCGTGCGGGGGAGCCCGGCAGAGCAAGGATGGCGTTTGGAACTTACTTGCCCTGCGGAAGGGACTATCCCGGGCCGCCTCTTCCCCGACCCCACCCCGGGAAATGAAGTGAGCCGCTGCTGGATTGAGCGCCGGGGCTGTCTGGGGGCTCTGGGTCGCTTCCAGCTGCTTTGGTGGGTTTGGCTCACCTGAGGGGGCGAGAGGCCAGATCGGAGCACGACCTCCGGGGAACCGACCACGTCCTCTCCCAGGGCGAGGGGCTGCACTTGGAGGGCGGGGAGTTCGGGGAGGGAGAGTGGTTCTTTTCCTTCTCCTCGGCCGCAGGCCAGAGGCGCCCTTCTTGCCACCAGCCAAATCCAGTCGAAGGAGGCTGCGGGACCTCAGGAAGCCGGGGAAACCAGTTAGTCGGTGCAAACCGTGCGTGTGTCACAGACAGACTGACCCTGGGCGGCCAGACGGTGGGCGTCGCTGTGCCTCGGACGGGGGCGACGACAGCGCCAGGGTCGCTGGGCGCGCTGGGTGGGAAGTCGCTTCGCTTTTGTACCTGGGCCGTTGGCGTGGTATTTGCGAGAGTCGCTAAGCCAAGGTGTTTGTGGGGAGGAGGAGAATTCTTTAAATCCCGGGGTCTGTTTCGCGAGGAGAATTCTTTAAATCCCGGGGTCTGTTTAGAAGGACAGCTTAGAACTTGCGGTTCGCCCTTTGTCTCTCCCTCCCCAAAGGTAGAGTAACCAGCATTTGAGCTTGCTCACAAAGAAAACGCCAGCCACCCTCCACGCAAACAGCGTTCCCGACGACTGAAATAGGTAACAGGCACTTCGCAGTGCCCTCCTGTCCAGACCGCTAATTAACGTTCTCATTAAAGACGCCGAGGCCCGGAGCCCCACACCGCCGCGGCTCGGCGGCTCGGCAGCTCCGGCGCGGTGGCGTGGGCCGGAAGGCGCGTTCAGGGCTGTCCTTCCCCCGCCGGGTCCTCAGCCCGCGCGCCGCAGGTCTTCCCCGACGCTCCGCGGTGGGAGAACTACGTAGACCACCGGCCTTGATTTGTTAAGGGGTCAACGAGTGACTTCAGCGAAGATTGCCTCCTGGTTTTTCAGCAGCTTGCTTTGGTTTTTACGCTTAAGGGTTTTGTTGGTAGTAGCCGAGTTTAACTGGCAGTTTATTTGATCTCTAACTTGGTTTCCGTGCTCTGTATAGAATCCACAAAATAAAACATTTTAAGTCTGATTTTTACATATTTCGTCTGATTCGTTTGTTAATGAAAATGCCCCTGTGGCCTGATGGATTCCGACCTCGAGATGAAGGCGAGTCGTGAAATAACTGCGTTCCACATTTTAAAACCTCACTTCCCAGATTTGGAGGATAATCCAAGTAGCAAGCAACTAGTCCAAGTTCAGGTCTCAGCTGACAATGTATGGGGGTGTGTGTGCGTGTGTGTGCGTGTGTGTGTGTGTGTGTGTGTGTGTGTAGGGGTCTGAGAAGGGAGGGGCAACTCCAGGAATTAGTTCATAGCCCACCTTCCGGAACGGATCTCTTTGAAACATCCTCTTCGGAACAAACGGGTTAAGTAATACATTTATCATGTGGCTATTTTATCTCTCAACATCTCTCGCAGAATTCCGCCTTTTCTTAGTGGGCACAAACTTAATACTGCCCAGGTAGGCGCCCCCTTCCTCCCCAGTATAAAATAAGGTTGGTGAGAGCGAAGTGCCCATAAAGGAAGCTGGAGTTGTGTCCTCTGAAATGAAGACTTCAGACTTCATTTCATTCTCCTCAGAGGTAAAGGAAGGCAAAGCTCTTCGGTCCAATTAGTGATGTGAAAGAGAATGTGAAATATTGACTTGCTCGCATGCAATATCTAAGCATTTCATAGTCATTAATGAAATCAACTGCTGCTGAAATGCGTGCAGGGCTGCAGGAGCAGTCCGTCCTTTTAACCCAGGGGAAAGGTCAAGGAAACCCAGATGAGGTGACTTACTTTTTCTCCACGTGGGTTTATCTGGGTCATGTGCTCATCCAGGGAAAATGAGCATTCATTCTGGGGACTCATAGAGAGGAAAATGATGGAACGGCTTTGCTACCGTGGGGGCTACCTCTGTTTCACTGAGGGGGGGCAGGGGAGGCCATAAAAGAAAAGCTGTAGCTGGGACTGCCAGCCCACCCCAGGGGTGAATTCCTCACTCTTCCCGGACTCTGCCTTCATAAAACTCACTGGCTTCTGCGAGTCCATTTGAACTGTGGCCTACTGTTAATTCAATGCCTGTCCTTGCTTACCTTGTGTCTTGGCAGGGGACAGGAAGTAAAGTGACAATCAAGTAAATCAAAACCAAACCACATTCTTAAACAAAAAATCTATGTCTAGGAGATTAGAGAGAAACAATTTCACCCACCATCCTAACTCCAGCACCTAGAGGCCACCGTCATTCCCCAAAACACTGCTTTTATTTTTTGAAATGTTTTCTCTTTTTATAATTACTTTATTTAACTTTATTTATTTATTTTAATTTGACCAAAGAGGGTCAGAGTGAGAGACAGACAGAGAAAGAGAGAGAGAGAGAAAGAGGAGAAAGTGAGAATGCAAGCTGTCAGGTCCAAGACTTGAACCACAGCTGGTCATGTGGGAGTCCAGCGCCCTTAACTACCACACCACCTGTTAGCCCCAATCTCTCTGTTTTTGAAAAGAATTATCTATTCTAAATTTTATTTATTTATTTACTTATTTTCCAAGTAACACTTTCCTATTTCTCATTTTTGATTTTGCTGAGGAAATCTCAGACTCTCACTGTTTTCAGAACTGCTAATGATTGAGTGAATTTAGCTAGGACATGCAGGGCTATTATGGTGCCATGAAAATCTTTACATTGTCTACCTGTATGCAGCATCTTACTGGCCATTGGGCCAAGCAACATTAATAGACTTGCTCCTAGAAAGAGCTGATAGCCTTAAGACATCATTAGCAGGCATTCAGAAACCCTATAGGGTAAAACAGATAAAAGGCAGTAACACAGGGTGTCAATAACACAGAGCTGGGCCTCTGAACATCCTGGGTGGCCTGGCGATGGCTTCCGCACACACCAAAGATTAAGCTGAGACATGCATGGCTTAGAGTGTGGCATTGCATTTTGAAATTGCAGTGCTTGGGACCACCAGTTAGCATAACGGCTATGGCACTGGACTCCCATGTAGGCGAGTGGCTTAAACTCATGCCGTGCACTGTGCGTGCCCAAGATCCTGAGAAAGGAGAAGGGATTGTGGCGTGGCCACCCCCCTCCCCTGGGGGTTGATTTCTCGCTTTCTATCTTTCTGTCTCTCTCTGTCTTTCTGGCAAGCGCACATGCCCTATAGCAAAAACCTCTAAAAAAAGAAAGAAAGAGAGAGAGAGAGAAAGAGAGAGAGAGAGAAAGAAAGAAAGAAAGAAAGAAAGAAAGAAAGAAAGAAAGAAAGAAAGAAAGAAAGAAAGAAAGAAAGAAAGAAAGAAAGAAATCGCAGTATTCCGTCACACCAAGAAAAGGAGCCAACGGAGCTGCCCATCTTGCTTGGTTTTAGCTACAGTGGGCTTTGTGCAGAAGAAACGAGTTAGAACTGGTCATTGAAGGGTTGGGAAAGCAGAAAGGGGTTTAGGCAGGCTCTTTGAAAAAGGTACATTAGGCCTGAGACTCAAGATGAGAAGAAACACATGGCTCCTTGCCAAGAAAAGTCCCTGCATCCAGTGGAACGGCGAAGTGCGGTCCCAGCAATTAGAGGGAGCAGAACCTGGGGGAGAGCACGCGAGGCCCTGAGCAATGATGTTGTTAGACTCGGTGGAGTCCAGGTGAGCAGTCAGTAAACAGAGAGCAGGTTAAATGCACTGTGGGATTTACCTAGCCCACAGTGATCTATTTACAGATGTTCTCCTCTAAGGGAAACCGCTTATACCAGGTATGAAAATAGAACCTTGTGAAATACGTAACTCAGAGAGCAAGCGGCCCTAGCAAGAAAGAGGCTGCGCTGCAAACAGAGAGCACTTCAACGTCTCCAAGTCCGCATTGTGAACCCAGTAGTCCCGTGTTGGCCATCTAGCTCAGGGGTCTCCTCTTTGTGGATGGCTGGGGAGTGCAGGCGAGGCCGGCCGTCAGTGGGCACCTAGAGCCCCAGCTTGCTGGCCAGACCTGCAGCTTGCTGCTGCTGAGGAGGGAGGCCCACAGAGGAAGCCCACCAAAGCAGAGCTTGCTGCCACATGAGGATTCCGTGTGCACTTGCCGAGAGAAGGCGAGGCCTCGGAAAAGCCCGGAAAGGATACGTTTTCTCCCCGTGGCATCCAGTGCATGGTTAGGAGAGGGTACTCCTTTCAGACGTCATCTCTTTGGCCATTTACCACCGCTTCCCTCCTCTGCACCCAGTAACTATTCTGCAGGATGAGTACCACGTTTCCTGAAGCAGGCTCACAAAGCAACAGGTTGAAGATGTCATGTTTCTCTAAAAAACAAATTCACTTTTATCCAGTACATTTTATTCAGAGGAAAAGCTGTTTGAAGAGCTGTTTGCAAGCAAGGTCCACTTTTCCCCCCCAAATGTGAGGTGCGAAAAAATAAGGTAGTAAGATGTTCCAGACCTACCCACAAAGTAGTCTCATTATTTGTGGAGATGATGCAGACTGATTCTTTTCCTTTCCTTTTCTTTTTCTTTTTTTTTTTTTCCTTTTCTTTCCTTTATTTTTCCTTTATTTTTTTTTTTGGAGGTTTTTGCTATAGGGTGTGTGCACTTGCCAGAAAGATAGAGAGAGAGACAGAGAGGTAGAAAGTGAGAAATCACCCCCCAGGGGGGATGGCCACACCAGAATCCCTTCTCCATTCTCCTCTCAGGATCTTGGGTACACACGCGCCTGGTGTAAGTTTAAGCCACCAGGTCTGGGACTTGAACCACGGTCAACTATGTGGGAGTCCAGCAACAGAGCCATTACGCCAGCTGCTGGTCCCATATGCAGACTGATTCTTGAAGCAGCTGACATTCTGTCACTATGAACTAAGCCCAGTGAAATAGCTACAATGCCTGATCAGAAGCCCACCACATTCCTTCTGCTCTTACGGGATTTACAGTTCCATGGAGAAATTTCCCCTTTGCCTCCTGCCAGTCTCAGTGGTCAGGCTTTGAGTTCAGGACAGGCAGCTCGGTATTCCAGCTCCTACAGCACTGCGGGCAGCATGCTAGCCATGCTGTGGCTGTTAGTCCAGGACAAGGGCCATGGGTGCCATATCGTCTCTGTGCCCCCTCAGAATGCTTCCAGGCAAGGGAACTCACGTGTCATTCGTTCACCCTCCTTCCTACTGAATAAGGCAGCTGAGGCCCTGCTAGGTGAGGAGCTGCACTGGGACCGCACAGGAAGATGCAGTGCCAGGGCAGTACTTGCTTTGGGGAGGTAAGAGCTGCTTCCTCAGGGTGTCTTGGTGCAGCAGGAAACAGGAATCCCGGCAGGAGGTCCCCCTGAGCCCAGCAGGCCCTCCCTGCCCCTAGGCAAACCTGCAGTCTCTGGCCTTTTCCCCTGCTCTGCTCAACCTGCAGTCTGGGCAGGAGGGCGGCCTCCAGGAGAGACAGGCTCAGGGCCAATCCCTTGCTGGCTGACCTGGCTGTACCAGAGTCACCTGAACCTTCTCTGGCAGCCTCACTCCTAGTCCCATGGGAGGCCCAGGTTGGTGACAGGGAGCGGCAGATGCAAGGCAACCCCAGTGAGAGATCCTCTGAGGGCTATAGGTTTGTCACTAGGGTTAGCAAGGGAGCAGACAGCTGATAGACAAGGGCAGCGGGGCGAGGAGGGGAAGCCTCGCCTCAGGGACACCGTGAGGGATTTTCTCTTCATGGCTGCCTTTCAGCATGTTCACATAGACACGAAGTGTTCTAACCCGGATGGTCCCACCTTTCTCAATGTCGTAGGCATCTTTTTTCCAAGTATTTTTCATGGACACAAGCGATTCTTCAAGAGAGTCTGCAGCAGCAGTGAACACTGGCAGCCACCAGACCCCCAGGATGAAGGACAGACACTCCTGCTAGTGGACCCTGTGCCTGGAGTGCCAGCCAGAGGTAGGCAATGGGGCCCGGGAAAACGCTCGCACGTCCCAGCCCTGGGATCCAAGAAGGGCTAGGCTACCGGGTCCCGGAAACTTCTGAGTAACGTGGGTAACTCCTCAGAGAATGCTGAGGTCACACAACCCAGAGACTTCAAGTAATAAGATCAGATGAGAAGACTCACTCATCTGCAGGGTTAGAAATAAAAGAAGAAGGAAAAACAAAAGCCAGCTCACCTGGCGACAGGCAGGCAGGTGGGAAAGAGGAGCAATTGGTACTGGGGCTGGTGGAGTGACACCGCTGGCAGGGAAACAACGGTACTGCAAGAGCTGATGTTTAGCGGGCACCAGGCAGCGGGCTAAGCGTTCTCCGTGCTTTACTTCATTGTGTGGGCACTCGTATTGTCCCCATTTCACAAATGAGAAAACAGAAACATGAAGAGGTAGAGACCAAGGAAGCTGAGGCCAGTTAGGGGGAGAAACAGCAGCCAGAGAGCAGACGAAATGAGGCTTGGTCTCGGAGAGGGAGAGCCCCCAGGACTGTCCTCCTGTCCCTGTGCTGTGGAGAGGTGTCCTTTTCCTTCTTCCCCACCCACACTTCCCCCAACACTCCCACCTCCAGGTCTGGCAGTTGCTACTGTTCACAACACCTCTAATCAATGTGCTACGATGTTTCAACACCCCAGCAGGGAACTCACAGCCTCTCTGCTTCATTCCTCCTCCTGGTTGACATAAAATGCCTGGATACTATGTGGTCATTTCACTTTCAGCTTTTTGTTTCTTTGTCTCAGTTGCTACACTCTTCCATTTCCATTTCCAAAATTTCAGGGGCTGCTGGAGGAAGGAGGGCCAGTGCATAATGAGATATTAGGCGCTTGGGTGGGGGCAGCAGGTGGACTTTACTGTCTGCTCCCTTCCTGGCAAGGGTGTCCCTGGTAACAAAGTGACGGCTAAGTGTTCAGACAAAAGAGCCAAAACAAAATCTTGCAAAGTTTTGAAAAATAGAGTGAATTGGACAAAGGAATCAGTGAAGAAAGTCGGAAGGTGAGTTGTAACATTGTATCTACCCAGACCACCAACTGGGGTGCTCTGCTGCTTGCTCCTGTGGCTGTTAGTCCCTGCACCCCCTGCCATTCTGGCTCTCCGTGGCCCTTTGCTTTATTGAACACCGCAGTCAGGAGGAGCCACCAGCACTCTCAACTCCTGTAACAGGAGGGAGGGGAGATAAACTGGACATCACAGCACCCCTCCTCCCCTCTCCCCCGCTTAATAGCCGATTTTTTTTCAAGAATTATTTTATTTAACTTCATTTATTTATTTATTTATTTTATTTTTTGGAGAGATTTTCGCTATAGGGCACGTGCGCTCGCCAGACAGACAGAGAGAGACAGAGAGATAGAAAGCGAGAAATCACCCCCCAGGGGGGATGGTCATGCCGCAATCCCTTCTCCTCCATTCTCCTCTCGGAATCTTGGGCATGCACGCACACGCGCCTGGCGTGAATTTTAAGCCACCGGGTCCGGGTCGCGATCCGCGGTCAATTACGTGGGAGTCCAGCGACATAGCCATTATGCTAACTGCTGGTTCCCCATTTATTTATTTATTTTAATTTGACCAGAGAGGGACATAGCGAGAGAAAGAAGGAAAGTGAGAAAGCAAGCCACCAGGTCCAGGACCGCAGTCGGCCATGTGCCAGTCCAGCACCCTTAACCACCATGCCACCTGACGGCCCAATAGCCACCTTTTGAGTTCACTCATGACCTAGTGCTAGGGCTGCCAAGGCATCGGAAAATGCCTTTTGTATTTGACATTCATATAGGCCCACAGTAGTGCAGAGAGTTGCTGGTTTTGAGACAAAACCATAAAACCCCTCTAGGCAGGGGCGGGGGTGGAGGTGTAGGCCAAGGTTTTCTGAAGTTGTGGATCTGCCCCACAGAAAATGGAGAAGAGACAGACGCTCTGCACCTTCCCCCTCACCCTCCACTCCCAGAAGCCCTGCCATGGTCAAGCGTAGTCAGACACTCTCCTACCCTCCGTTCTCTCCTCCTGGTCCTTCCGTCCCTGTATGGTGCTGGCCGTGCAATGCCCTGTCCGTGCCTCCCTGCTGGTCCCTCTGCTCAGTGACCGTGTAACCTCGGGCAGTGACCTGAACCTGGGCGCCTTGGCTTCCCTGTCAGGTTGAGAAATGCGGCCTGTGCTTCCCCAGTGCAGCAGAGCATGGAAGGACAGGGGGATACGCTAAGTGCACAGTTTATTGCGAGGAAAAAACCAGAGACTTATTCCGCAGACAGACGGGCCTGTGCCGGGAGCCAAGAGGCACATCTCTCCCTGGGTTCCCTTTTGTCCTTTCTTCTTGCTGCCGTTAGACCCTTTGCTTAGTCAGAACATGTGCCCAGGGCCTTGCCCAGCTCGCTGCCTTCTCTTTCTCTTTCCTATCTTAGCTGGAGTCTGATGAATGTCACAAAGTAGCGGTTCTGTGGGCCTCCGTAGCCCTTTGTGCTCCCGGGAGCCTAACTTCCTCGCCTCTAAGACCCGGGACCCACCTCACCCGGAGCTAAAGGAGGCAGTGCCTGCTGACTATGAGACACAATGCCTTCCGCAGCTGTGGGTGTTTTCTTGTGGCCACTCACGTGACTGTCTCTGCTGGCTAGAAACAGATGCAATGGCCACTGAAGAAAGCGACCGCGTGGGCTCAGTCGTTCTTGTCTTCTCTGTAGTTCATGAATCAGGCCCAGAACAGCATCTAGTGGTACCAGGTGGAAGCTGATCTAGAGGCCCGGCCTGGTGGCACAGTGTGCAGCAAACAGGACTGCAGTGCTGGAGACCATGTGGCTAGCCCCAGGTTCGGATCCCCACGTTCAAGGTGCACGTGACGCTGCCCCAAATCCTGAGGAGCTAGAGGGCTGGGAAAGAGGGATCGACCCGGGAGTGATGCGCCCTGTCAGGGTTCTTTCTCTCTCTCCCTTGCATTTGCATGCACACGCTATCTTTTCTTAAAAACAGGAAAATCCACTTAGAAGGAGCAAAGCCGTTTTCTAAAACACCCACCTCCTTCCAGCACTCCCTGGAGCCTCCCTGTGTGTCTCCCCCCCCCCTTTTTTTATTATCATCATAATCTTGTTTATATTACATTGGATTGCATATAACTTTACAGTGTATTACATTGCTTTTTCCAAAGGGAATGCCATGCATGTCAGTCAGTACAGAGACATTAATCTCCCCCCTTCATCACTCAATATCTTTTCATTGTTTTTCCCAATCATTATTATTATTATTCCAATTATTATTTTTAAACAGTCAGTCACTATTTCTCAAGCCTCCCTGTGTGTCCGAGGGGCTCCTGGGTGGTGCCCCCTCTGCCTGACCCTCTCCTCTGTACTGAGCCCACATGGAAACCAAAATGCTTCCCCAAGGGGGCTGGGAGAAGGCCCTGGCAGCTTCCTCCTCCTGCTGAGTGGCCAGCAGACAATGGGTTCTTCAGAAGCCACAGCAGTTCGGCTGTTTTGGCTACTGAGGCCACAAGCTGACTGGATGTCATTCTCCACCAGCGGAGCGTCAGCCCAGGACAGCTCCAAACAGTGACAACCGGTTTGTGGCAAGTGGCATAAACACCAGGCTGCTGAGTGAGATCACTGGCCACGTCATCTCCTGCACACGCAGCTGCGTGGGGCTCAGTCGGGGCCCTCGGGCAGGGGCAAGGTGTGGGGGTGGGGCGTGGGCATTCCCTCCTGGGGCCCTCAGCCGATACACATGGACGAGGCCTCCCTGTGGGGTGTCTGGGCGCCCGCATGGTGATGATGGCTCCCACCGATGTCCTTGTAGTCTGAACCTGCGGTGGTGCCCAGAGTAAGGTCCAGCCTGATAGTGACGCAGCTGTAAGCACGGTGCTCCGCTGGGTTGACCCCCCCGGGGAGGCTCCACGCCAGCGTGGCTGAGGCTGGCGGTGGGATGCGACATGAAGACCCCGTCGCAGGTGCTGTCCTTCTCTCTCTGTGTCTCCGTCTCTCTTGCTCATAGAAGAAACAATGAACTCTTCAAAAATAGATGAAAAAAGGAAGGGAGGGAGGGAGCCATGAACCAAGGCCTTATCAATGTTCAAGTTTCAAATAGCAATTACATTTGGCTCAAATGTGTTGATTACACAATTATTTCAAACTAGTCAACAGGGCAGAGTCAGAAAAGTATTCTGATTAGTTAAACTTGGGTCTCAATACAAATTGAAATAGACTAGACCTGATTTTTCCTACTTGGATCTCAAGAGGAAATGGGGCATTGCAAAGCAAGGAGGGCCAGGATTAGGGTCAGGCCAGAAGAACACTTTCATTGGGCATGAAATTGAAGGGCATGCCAGGACACTCACTTATCACAATTAGAAAACAAAACAGGACCCAAAAAGCCCTTTAATGTAATATTGGGTCTTTGGAAAACTCATGACACATTTTTGCATAGAAAAATATGACTTTTCCAATGACCCAATACTTTAATATTTTTAAAAAGAATTATTTAATTTTATTTAGTATTGTTATTATTATTTTTTAAAATTTTGCCATAGGACAGAAGCACTCGAGAGAGAGAAGGAAAGTGAGAAAGCAAGCCACCAAGACTGGGACTTGAACCACGGTCGGCCATGTGGGAGCTCAGCACTTCAACACCATGCTACCCGCTGAATCCCTAATACAATATTTTTTAAAAGCCTAAACTGATTGAAAATCCACAGTGCTCAGAACTTCAGAATTTTAAACACAGGGACCAGCAGTTAATGTAATGGCTATGTTGCTTGACTCGCATGTAGTAGATTGCAGTTTGAATCCCAGACTCAGTGGCTTAAGTTCATGCCAGGCACATGTGCATGCGTGTCTAAGATCCTAAGAGGAGAATAGAGGAGAAGGGATAGAGGCGTGGTCAGCCCCCCGCCCCCACCCCGCTGGGGTGGTGATTTCTCGATTTTTGCTTCTCTGTCTCTGTCTTTCTGGCGAGTGAGCGAGCACACGTGCCCTACAGAAAAAAATCTCTCCATTAAAAAAAAAAAAAAAAAAAAAGAAGTTTAAACACTGACAATGTTACTGATTTTTCCTCAGTCTCCAGCATGGCTCTGGAAATAAGCCCCCTGCCACCGCTGCCCTCCTTCTCCCCTTCACTCCCACAGTTTGCAAAGGCCGTTTCCAAGCCACCCATGAAACCCACGCCTCCCCACCATCCCTGCCAGCTTTTGGCCAGGTCAGGGGGAAGAGGGCGAAGCTAGCTCACAGTGAAGCCAGCCGCTGGGCAAATCCACGCTGCTCAGGACAGTGTGACAGGTGTAACAGGAGCAGAGCTGTGTCCCAGTCAGCGGCCTTGGCTGGCATCGGGGTGCCTGGACTCCAATTCCTACCCTTCCAAGCCCTGTGACCTTGCACAGGCTTATTCTCAAACTCTGTAATCCTTGATATCCTCATCTGTGAAATGGGGATAACATTGGTGTTTACCCACAGGGTCAAATGAGGTACAAGAGTGCTCAGAGCTAGCACATTCGTAGCCGTGCCCGCGGGCCATCCCGTCCTTCCCACCCCCACCCTAGAGCACAGGCAGCTCTCCCATCAGGGAATGATTGCTGGTCTATTCGGCTATCTATTTTGGAGGCAGCCAGCCACTCCTGAGGAATACAGCGTTAATCGCAGACACACAAGTGCACGCACACCGGGGTTGTTTTTCTCCAAGCAAACCTCTAAAAATAGACCTAACAACAGTAGAAGCAGCAGCAATAACAGGGGCCAAGACTCACCGAACACTACTGGAGAGGTTATTTATTGCCAGGCTGCGCTAAGGGGCTGGGGCGGACAAAGGAGCGCAGAGGGGAGAATGGAGCTCCACAGGAGGGACAGCATGTTGTGAGGCTGGAGCGAGCTGTTGCTGTGGTCAGCGCGGCCAGTGGAGCCGGCCTCAGGGTCCAATGCCCAGGATGGGGCGGTCCCTCTACAAGGCCCAGATCCCTGGCTCTGTGCATCCCCCTCCGCCCCCCGCGTCACACCTCTCTGTTGCCTCTCTTGGGGGTTGGGGCAGATCACCTAGGAGGCAGCATCACCTGGCCTGGAAGCCTGGCGACCCCGTGTGACCTAAGGTCACTGGCTTAGAGTACACTTGAAAATTAAGCATAATGAACCTTGAACCACAGTCCCAAGTCACCTAAATCGGGGAAAATAAAGGAATTTTGTTTTCCAAGTGACAGCCAATGCTCATACACCCTTGCCCCACACCAAAATCCCAAACCTGAGGAGATGGTTCGCCAAAGAACAACCAGCCGATCTTTAATGTCCTACCTGCAGGTACCCGGGATGTCTAACTGTGACTCTCAGGCTTACATCCATTCCCATGCTTGCCAGGAGTTTCATTTTTTATTTTTATTTGTATTGTTATTTTAATTTTTATTTTTAGAGCTGCCTACTTTGAGAGTAAACAGCATGATCAATATGCAGTCTCTTCAGCTGGAATTATCATCCCCTCTACCATATAAAACCCCCAAACTCTAAATATTTAAGTTTATTTTTAAATTGAAACAATTTTTAAAGACACCCTCCCCCATGAGAATTTGTTAATCCTGTTTGGCCATTGCAGATCTAGAGACCTTCTGTGGTTGGCAGCCACTAAGGCCTGCTGAAAGCCTTTGGAAAGCCTGGCCCGGGTGCCTGTGCTGCCTCCCACCCCTGCACTCACTGGCTTTCCTCGGTCAGGGCTAACAGAATGACTGCTTCGCTATTTTACTTCGGATCATTGCTGACAGAACAAACCAGGGGACCTTGTGACTGGCTTCCATGGCAATCTTTTAAAGACAGAAGTCTTCATTATTTTTGGTACTAATACAAGGATGTGTCTTCAAAATGTTTGTGTAAAAATAGGATTAAAGTACATGTATTTTGATGTAAAAAATTGAAATCCGTGCATTTTCCATGAGCTTTTTGAAGACCTCTCATAAACTTACTGTAAATAAATTAGACTATTTAATAAAGAACATAGAACTAGAAGAAGAGCCATTGTCCATAATCTCAGTGCTCTAAAAAGACACTGCTGGGGCCAACAGGTGGCATGGTGGTTAAGGCGCTGGACTCTCACATGACCAACTATGGTTCGGGGTCAGGACCGGGTGGCTTGTTTTCTCACCTTCCCTCTCCCTCTGGTGAGCACACATGCCTTATAGCAAATTAAATAATAGTAATAAATAAAATTAATAAATAACTCTGAAAAAAGAGAAGACAACACTAGTAACAGTCTCCTGATGTGTATGGATTGTTACAGATATTTTTTTGCATATACATGCATGTAATCAAATATAAGATGCAGGTTGGAATTAAACTACTGTTTTACTGCCTTTTTAAATCAAGAATTATTTATTTAATTTTATTTATTATTACTAATTTAATTTATACCAACAATAGACTCTCGTATCACCATTTTGACCTGTGAGCTCGTTGTCTGTCCTGTGATTTACTGAATTAACTCTGTATCAACGCACATTCTATTCTCTATAATATTCTGGTTTAAACCACCCAGCCATGAATGGGTACATGCCCTCAATCAGTTTATGCTCAAATAGATTTCTACTGAAGGTTATCATTTGATGAGGACTTGATTGTGTGTTGCAAGTAGGTCCCTTGCAGAAGGAAGGTCAATTTATACCCCTGCACACCTGTAGGGTCTGCCAACATGTCTTCTCGCAGGCCCCACAGCAGTGGGCTTTTTCTTTCAAAATATGTTAGTGTAGCTAATAATTTTGCATCCTTTTATGATTGTAAAAACTGTATGAGATCGTTCTAAAATTCCAAGCATTATCAATATATAAAGTAAAACTTTCCCTAAGCCATGCTATTACAGTCCCACACCGTAGAAAATCTGGTAGTATTTTTTCCACATTTGCTTTTCAATGCCGATATTAAACAAAGGTAGAATAGTCAGATTGTTTTTGCAACTTGCTTTTTCCTTTATTTCTTTTTTTTAAACTTTACTCGTTCTTTATTGATTCATCACTTTTTGTGACTAAATTATATTGATAATTTAACTTTTTTTTAGTAAAGGGAAAGCTAGATCATCTTAAGCAGCTATTTTTATTATTATTAGTTTTTTCCCCATCACTATAACATAACTTTATTTATGTTTGCATTTTTCCTTTCAGTTTGAATCTAGATATGCTTTTTTTAAACTTTTTTTTTTCTGGAGAGGTTTTTGTTTTTCGCTATAGGGCGTGTGCGCTCGCCAGACAGATTGAGATATAGAGACAGAAAGCAAGAAATCACCCCCAGGGAGGATGGTCACACCGCAATCCCTTCTCCTCCATTCTCCTCTCGGGATCTTGGGCACGCACGCACACACGCCCGGCGTGAGTTTTAAGCCACCGGGTCCGGGATGCAAACCGTGGTCGACTACGTGGGAGTCCAGTGACATAGCCATTACGCTAACTGCTGGTTCCCTTTTAAACATTTTTTAATGAATTAATTTACATTCATTCCCTAAGCTTCATCACAGCATACAAAATGTGATTTCCCATCCAGAACGTACTGCATAGTGGCTTGATCATGCATGTTATCGTCATTAATTTTCCATTTCTAATTTCATATATCTTTTTCTTCTCTTTCAATGCCTGGCCCAACCCCTGATATGATAGCCTTCCTCAGAGTAAGACCTAAATGTCGTTTTTTGTTTACTTGCTTTTTAATTTGCTAGAGGGTCCATGTGCTTTCAGGATAAACAGACAGAGAGAGAGGAGAAAGCAAGCACTCCCCGCGAGGAACGGTCACACTGCAATCCCATCTTCTCCAACGCACCTTCCTTTTGGGATTTGGGGCACATACCGACGACGTTTCTCAAGCCAATGGATCAGGGACTCCAGCCATATGGTTAGCCGTGTGCGATCCAGCTGCCTTAACCAGCAGGCTGTGGACTGGCTTGCCTTTCTTCTTTCTGCGTTCCTGCATATACTGTGGCTTTCTTTCTGTGTCAGTTATAAATAAGTCCCATCTGTTAGTGGCTGCTGAGTGCTCCACAGAATGGACAGACTATAATTCGCTGCACCAGTTTGTCATGGATAAACATTTTAGTCAATTTCAGTACTTAAATAAACATCCTTTCAACGTTTGAATAAATATCCAAAGAATAAATATCTTTGCATGTGTTTAGGACTTTCCTAAGGGCATTCCTACAAAAAACACGTGTGCCAGAGGGGTGCACATTTAAATGTTGGTAGCTATTGTCAAATTGCCCAACCAAGTGAAACTCCTGCTATTAATCTACGGAAGTGCTTGTATGGAGAAGAGCGTTTAGACAAGATCTCAGTGGTTCATTGGCAGGCATGTACAAGGAAACTTCACACGGTGGAAAATGGAAGTATAGAAGCTTAGGTTTATTTTGGTACAAAAAAAAATCTTTGTACTTTGTGTATAGTTTCTTCATAATATGCATTTTTCATGAATTTTTTTTTTAAGGTTTTTGCCCTAGACTATGTGAACTCACCAGAGAGGAGAGAGACAGAGAGAACCAGTAAGAGGGAAAGTGAGAAATCAGCCCCTAGGGGGATGGCCACTCTGCAATCCCTCCTCCTCCCTCCTCCTCCTGGGATTTTGGGCATACATGTGCATGAACCCTGGTGTGATTTTTCAAGCTCCTGGGTCCAGCTGAGCCACGGCTGGCCATGTGGGAGTCCAGTGCCTTAACCACTATGCAATATGTTGGCCCCTCCATGAACTTTTTGAAGACCCCTTATATTGTGGATACATTTTCTAATTTTTCTTAAAAATGCTTTCTAGTTTATTATGAAGTAAATTCCAAAGGACACAGATGACTAGCCCAGCAAAGAGGTACGTAGGCGAGGCGTGGGGAGGAGCACAGAGCTTCCACACCCTCTCTGCTCCTCCATCTGTCAGCACCTTACGCACTCACTCTGTGCATACGCTTTCTGGGAAGACAGGAGAGCCAGCCCGTTGGCTCTGTGAGGGTGCCTTCGATACCTTCCATCACCTGGGAAACTCAGGTGTGTTGTACCCGCTGCCCCTCTATCTCAGTTTATACATGCTCACACACTCTTAAGGTTACTTTTGACATCTTCGGCAATATTTACGACTCATTCGTAAGATAGGATCTGTATTTAATGACCCATCCCCTACCCAAATCAACCAATCAGATTGGCAGATCCATAGCTCACTTTTATACAACAATGGTGTTTCTGATTTTCCATATCTGTAAGAGAAACACAATTTGTCTTCACAATTCACCACTGGGAGGTGGTCTGAAGACCATGATTTGAAAACAGGTCTTGAAATACTCTGGGTCCACCTTATCCAATATGGCAGCCTGTTTACATATGCAGCTATGAGCACTCGACATATGGCTAGACTGAAATGAGATGTGCTTTAAGTGAGAAATACACATGGGTTTTGAAGACATAGTAAGAAGAAAAATTATGTAAACTATCTTATTAATAATTCTTTATTGATTACTTGCTGAAATGATAATATTTTGGATGTATTGGTTAAATGAAATGTCATTAAAATTTCACCTGCTTTTCTTTTTCTCTTCCTTCTTTTTTAAGAGAGATTTTTGCTAGGTTGCAGGTGTTTGCAGGAGAGACAGTGAGAAACAGAGAGATAGAAAGCAGGAAATCACCCCACGGGGGGATGGCCATGCCACAATTCTTCTCCAGTCTCCTCTCAGGATCATGGGTGCTCACACACATGAGTCTGGCATGAGTTTTAAGTCGCTGGTCCAGGACTCTAATTGTGGTCAACTACGTGGAAGTCCAGTGACATAACTATTATGCCATCTGCTGGTCTCTTTTTTTTTTTTTTTTTTGGGGGGGTTTTTCGCTTTAGGGCGCGTGCACTCGCCAGACAGACAGAGACAGAGAGACAGGGATGGCCACGCCACAATCCCTTCTCCTCCATTTTCCTCTCAGGATCTCGGGCATGCACACACACACGCCCAGCATGAGTTTTAAGCCACCGGGTCCGGGATGCAAACCGCGGTGGACTACATGGGAGTCCAGCGACATAGCCATTACGCTAACGGCTGGTCCCATGATTTTCATGTTTAATGTGGCTGCTAGCAACTGAAAATTATATAGGTGGCTTGAATTATATTTGTATTGATTGGTACTGCTCTAAGCTGTCTGTTTATCTACAGAAATACAACCAGTTTTGTTTTGTTGTTTGGGGATGCACTCATCAGAGAGAGAAAGAGAGAGAGAAAGAGGGAAGAAAGTGAGAAATCAGCGCCCCGCCCCCCCAGAGGGATAGCCACGCAGCAATCCCTCTTCTCTATTCTCCTATCGGGATTTTAGGCATGCACACACTGGTGCCCGGTGTGTATTCCAAGTCGCCAGGTCCAGGACTGGAACTGCACAGTTGGCCATGTAAGATTCAGCCATCTTAACCACCATGTCACCTAGCTGACCTTGCACCCAAGTTTCGTGTGCTTTCTCTCTTTCATTGGTTTTCTCATCTCAGTTAAATAATCTAGTTTGCAGAGACGACTGATTACTTCCCTGAAATGGTTAATACCTGTCATTTTATTTATTTATTTAAACAAATTATTTTATTTATTTTTATTTATTTTAATTTTGCCAGAGAGGGACAGAGTGAGAAAGAGAGAGAGAAAGAGAGAGAGAGAGAGAGAGAGAGAGAGAAAGTAAGCCACCAGGTCTGGGACTCAAATTATGGTCAGCCATATGACAGTCCAGCACCTTTAACCATCACGCCACCTGCCGACCCCAACACCTGTCACTTTAGCTGTCCAACTGCTAGCAAAACAGCTCTTTGAAGGAAAAACAAAGTCCTAATTTGTCACTTGTGCTCATTGCTGTGGTATAAATATTCCTACTCTGACGGTTCCAAGCTGCCAATGTTATCTCTTGAATTGAGCTGGGATTGCTGTATGAACCGGGATAGCCAACTCTGGGACACCAGTGATGGTGAATCCTCTTTCTATGTGGGCTGAATCCTGGGGCAGGGAGGGGGTGGGCTTGAGGTGTGGCTCCCGCTGCCATTCTGTTTGTATGAATTTCCTCCTCTCCCAAGGCCAATTGGAGGCACCTGGACTGGATGTTGAATCTTGGGGTGCGATAGACAGGCAGGGGACTTGTGAGAGAGTATTTGTGGTGGCTGCAACAGACTCAAGCGTCCAGTGGTATGGGGATGAATGCTTGCAAGGGGAGACTTTATGGACCAGGACCCACTGGTGAAACCCAGCGGGGGCAGCAGCAGCTGTCCAGTGGTGATGGTGACAGTGGTGACATGTAAAGTTGACTGTTCCGTGGCAGGATCTTGCTGGTCCCAGTTACCCTGAGCCCAGCTCCTGCGCCTCCTCATTGACTTGGCAAGCTGGCCCATCTCTCTCCATTCCTTTCTTGCCTGCTCAGTCAGCTGGAGTAGAGAGCACACACTGGAGGTTTCTCTTCAACGATCACGTGATGTCACGTTATAGGCGATGCGGCTGAAATGTGGGGCAGACACAGGACAGCTACCAGCAGGTGAGAGGGTGGTTCTGAGGGAGGGGTCCTCAGTGGACATCTAAAATTAGCATTCCAGAACTGAGAGCAGGGACTCAAAGCTCATCTACTGTACACCCATTCTGTGGCAGCGCTGTTCACAATGGACAGAAAGGTGGAGGCAGCCCGAATATCCATCCATGGATGACTGAATTGAAAAATGTTATTCAGGGGCCGGCAGGTGGCGTGGTGGTTAGGGACGCTTGCCTCCCACATGGCTGACTGTGGTTTGAGTCCTGGACCTGGGGTCTTGCTTTCTCTCTCCTTCTCTCTCTGTGTCCCTCTCTGGTCAAAATAAAAATAAATAAATAAATAAATAAAGTTAAATGAAATGATTCTTTAAAACTGGGAAAATGTGGTTCATATGTACAATAGAACATTACTCAGTTTCCAAGATGGATGAACCTGGAAGATATCAAGCTAAGCAAAATAAGTCAGTCACCAAAAGACAGGTACTCTATGATTCAACTTACAAGAGGTTCTTAGAGTAAAACAAATCCACAGAAATACAAAGTAGAGTGGTGGTTGCCCGGAGTTCGGGGAGGGTGATGAAGAGTTACTATCTGATGGTTGTTTACGAGATGGAAAGAGTTCTGGAGATGGAAGGTGGTGATGGCACAGTGAGAGTCTTCTGAATGCCCCTGAATGGTACACTGTATAGTTAGGATGGTAAATTTTAGATGGATACTTTACCACAATTCAAAATATTTTTAAATAGGGGCTGGCAAGCGATGTGGTGGTGAAGGGCACTGGACACCCACATGGCCAACTGTGGTTGGAGTCCTGGACCTGGCAGCTTGTTTTCTCACTTTCCCTCTCTCTCTCCTCTCTCTCACTCTGTCCCTCTCTGGTCAAATTAAAATAAATAAAGTTAAATAAAATATATTTTTTAAAAATAATAATAATTTAAAATAAATAAGCACATGTCTAGTTTTCACCTCCAAAGAGATTTAGTCAGAATGACTTGAACGTAAGAGGATTCAATTTCAGTAACTTTTCTGCCTAAAAGTCTTCAGCAGTTTATAGCTCAGAGGTGACCTGTGGGGCGAAGGGAGCTGCAAGTGTCTCTTGTTTATTTTAAATGAATCAATTGTCAACCTTTGAAAATTGGGAAATTTCACGTGGAAATCCAGATTTTGAGTTTCTCTAGAAAAGTCGGCAGGTATGGCCACCCTAGGCCAGCTTGTGCATGCTCAGTTAGACCTGAGGAAGGCTGCCTCCTTGGGCCGGTACCCACTCTTCCCTTTGACATTTCCTCAGCCCTCCCCGGCTGCTCTTCCAGACCTCTTGGCTTGGGATCCACACTCTGCAGGAGCAAGCCGGCCTTGCTGAGAACTCTCGCCCCTTTAAACTATGCCTCTGCCTTCAGATAGCTTACCACAGCCTGCCTGTGTCGATGGGTACATAAATAGGTAGTATCAGTTTACGTAAACCAAAGTAATAAAGGCGAATATTAAGTCATTGGGAAAGTTATAACATATTTTACTGTGCAAAATGCGTCATGACTTTTCCAATGACCCAGTACCAAAAGCCCAATCCTCACCTTAATTTTCTCGCTGACTTTCTAGGGCAACATTGTGAAAAACTATAAATTGGGACTGTCGCCTCAGTATCTGAACTCCGCTTTAATTTACATCAGGATTGAATCATACTCACCACATTAGTCTAGGATTTATTTACTAAATGGGATGTCCCCATTTCACAGAGTACAAAGATTTCATATGGCCCACAGAGGATGAGACAGATTTGGGGCTGATGGCAGATATAAAAATTATGGGTCCTTTATTTTTTATTTTTATTTATTTAGTTGGTTATTTAGTTTAAGTTTTTGCCGTAAGGTACCTACAATGGCTGCAATCCCTTTTCCTCCACTCTTCTCTCTGGATTTTGAGCATGCATGAACACATGGCAGATTTTCAAGCCACCAGGTTTGGGACTTGAACCATAGTCAAGTCATGTGGGAATCCAGTGCCTTAACCATCATGCCAGCTGTTGGCCTCTTGGGTCTTTCTTTTTGCAAGAAG
The DNA here is from genome assembly GCF_000334495.1 of Tupaia belangeri chinensis. NCBI lineage: Eukaryota > Metazoa > Chordata > Mammalia > Scandentia > Tupaiidae > Tupaia > Tupaia belangeri. The sequence continues at coordinate 816,192 of NW_006159894.1, forward strand.
AAATGAAAATGCTCTCCCGCACGCACCCTGCATGATTTCAACCCCATCAATCAGAGGGAGAATGGAGCTTCCTTTCTGATTTGGGAGCCCGTATTCAGGAAATCACCCTGGGAATATCCACAACAGGGCCAGCCAGAAATAGCTGGGACACTCCCAGGGCGGAGCAGGGAGCCGACGCCAAGTCTCCAATGTGTTCGATGGTGCCATTTTCCCCTCTCAGATGGAAGCACTTCTTGTCATTTCTATAGGCTAAAAAAAAATGGAAGAAGAAAGTAGAAAAGGAGAGGTCATTGAGGAAATCAGCACTAACCTTCTAAGTTATATTTTTTATGTTTACTTCTTCTACGAGTAAGAGAGACAGAGAGAAAGAGAGGGCGAGAGAAATATTGCCAACACAGTCTTGTTGCCAGGACTCACCCCCAGGTTTAGCCAGCTCTGGGTCCCAGGGGGGTGCATGTGCTGAGAGTCCTCAGGGAGATCTCTGGATGAGAACCCAGTTCCGTCCATGGGGGTCAGCCTTGTGGAGCATCGCCCTTTATTGCCGCACCACAATCTGGTCCCGTGGATTTTTATTTTTAAACAGTCTCCCTGTGAACATGAGGGCCCGGAGCTGCTTTCCTATCTCATCTGGAGACATTCAGGGACTAGAGTCGGGTCCTGGAAATACAATTACTTCAGTTTGTGGACATAGCTGGAATTTGAGGGAACTTCAAAAAGTTCATGAAAAATGGAATTAAAGTATGTGTCCTCATAGTAAAAAGTTTTCAAAATCCATGTCGTTTTTTCTTTCGTTTGTAGAGAGAAATTTTTGCTATAGGGTGCATGAGCTCATGGGAGAGACAGAGAAGGAGACAGAAAGTGAGAAATCACCCCACCACGTCTCTATCCCTTCTCTTCCATTCTCCTCTTGGGGTCTTGGGCACCTATGCACGTGTGCCCAGCCTGAGATTTAAGATGCTGGGTCCAGGACTTGAACCACAATTGACATCATGGGAGCCCAGCGATGTAACCATTCCACCATCTACTGGTCCCTGTAGTTTTTCCTTAATACACATAGTCTACTAATCTTTTGAAGACCCCTTATCTCAAATCTGCCTCAGCCTCAGAACACTGTGGGCCTCAAACCCTTACTTGGCTCCCTGAAGTCAGTGGGGTGCTCGAATAGCTGGCCTGAGCCTTGGCCCATAAATGCACACATGTGTTTATTCCCAAGGCTGACGCCCTCCCTCTGCTCGGGTGTAGAAAGAACTCGTAGACTGTCCACTGCCAGGCCGTAAGCTAAACGCGACCTGCCAGGAGCCTTTCTGACTTCATCTCAAGTTCTCACCCGGGGTTCTAGTCGTACAACCCCTATGAGATCACCCTAGTCTCCCTGTGGGACCAGGGATGGCTTCTTTAGAGAAGCAGATATTATTTATAACATAAAGGCAGACTAAATTATGCAATGTCATTTCAGTGACATAAACAGGCTCACCAGCCTGCCAGATTGGCTTTTCAAAACAGTCCTCTGGCCGAGCAGCACTGAAGGGTTTCATCTGTGAGGGGTTCAGGCTGTTTGGGTGAGATACGTGACTAACGCATGCCTAGTCTTCCACGCAACACCCGAGAGCCTCTCAAAAAAGCAAACGCACTCCCCAGTAAGTGTGTTGCCCTCTGCGGAGAGCTATTGATTATCGTCTCTCAGGCTGGTGAGCACATCCCTGTGGTAACTCCTGGCCCTCGGTCTCTCCTTTGAGGCCCTGCAGCCTGCTATTCCTCTATGCCACTTTCCTTTCAGGTAGCACACTTGTCACCCCAGTGTCCTGGTCAGTGTCCCTCTTCCATTGTTGCTCTCACAGCCACATCCTCCGATCACCCAGTCATCTGTGGTGCCCCCTCCCCGTCCATCTGCCACAACCCCACAAACTCCTTAAGACTTGTGTCTCAAATGCCACTCCCTCCTCCCAGCTCTCTTGATGGCTTGGGCAGAAGCCACCTCGCTCTTTTTCGCATTTCCTCCAGAGCAGAATCAGATCTAGCTCTGCCTTGTCTCCTCCACTGGTCTGAGAGCAGGACACACCCTAAATAATTGAGCCAAGGCGAGAGGAGGAGAGCAGGAAAAGGAAGGGAAGGAGGGCCGGAGGGCAGAAGGAGAAAGGTAGAGAGAAAGAGGGGTTCTTAGAGTCACGTACTGAAGTAGCCGTACCCTGACCATAGGCTCAAATAGAGAACAAGATCATTCCAGGGACCAGCAGTTGACGTAATGGCTATGTTGCTGGACTCCCACGTAGTCGACCACGGTTCGAGTCCCGGACCCGGTGGCTTAAACTCACGCCAGGCGCGTGTGCATGTGTGCCCAAGGTCCTGAGAGGAGAATGGAGGAAAAGGGATTGCAGTGTGGCCATCCTCCCTGGGGGAGTGATTTCTTGCTTTCTGTCTCTCTGTCTCTCTCTGTCTGTCTGGCGAATGCACGCGCCCTATAGCAAAAACCTCTCCAACAAAAGAGAGAAAAAAAAAGAAAGAAAGAACAAGATCATCCCAAAAATTAAACCATCGCCCAGCTTTCTCAGGATTCCATTTCTAGAATAGAATTTACATGTTGGGAACACAATACCAAGAGCTCCTCTGGTGACTGAGTCTATGCTCTGAAACCAAGAAATGTTGTCTGAGTGTTGCTGAGGAAGATCTTTTGCATTTTCCCCCCTACAAAATGTCAAAGAAATGTGACAGCACCCACGTTCACTCCAGTTCTACGAGGCCAACCTGAGTCCCCCGGATGTTCTAGACTCCATGGTTTATGGACTTCCAATTCATTGTTCTGTTCTCCTGGCTCCTGTTTTCACTTACTTCCATTAAGATAGTGAGTTTGACTCCTTCCTCCTCGAAGGCAGAGGTGCAGATAATTCTTGCCTGATCCAGAAAAATTATTTCATAAAGTTTGCAGCATTGAATCCATTTGAAATCAACTCGTGGGCCAGCTCTAGGGCCTGGTTGTTAAGGGAGTTGGATCCCACATGGCCAAATCACACAGTTTGAATCCCCTGTCTGGTGGCTTGAATAACATGGTGGGCAAGTGTACGTGTGTGCCCAAAATCCCAGCAGGAGGGAGAAATGGAGGATTGCAGTGTGACTATCCTTCATTGAAGAGAACTTTCTCCCTTACTCTCTCTCTGTCTCTCTTTGGCCAGGACACCTGCCCTCTGGCAAAACAGAAAAAAAAAAAAATCAACTTCCAGTATAGAAGGTGGTTGCTGAAAGTTGTGACTTTTATAGAATGGGTAAGCTTTCAAAATTAATAGTGTTAGGGAACCAGCAGTTAGCGTAATGGATATGTAGCTGAACTCCCACGTAGTCTACTGTGGTTCGCGTCCCGGACCCGGTGGCTTAAACTCACACCAGGCGCGTGTGCGTGTGTGCCAAAGATCCCGAGAGGAGAATGGAGGAGAAGGGATTGCGGCATGACCATCCCTCCTGGGGGGTGATTTCTCGCTTTCTGTCTCTATGTCTCTCTCTCTCTCTGTCTGGCGAGCACACGCGCCCTATAGCAAAAACCCTCTTCAAAAAAAAATTAATAGTGTTAGAACAAAACTATCTGAGACTGAGATAGTTTTAGCTTCTCTCTTCTATTTTCCCAGAACAACTTAATTTTTTTCTTTTATACCTGGTAAAATCCTTTTAGAATTTTTTTAAAAGTCATATACCTGGGGCCAGTAGATGGTGGAGTGGTTATGTCACCAGACGCCCATATGGCCAACCATGGCTTGGGTCCTGGACCTGGTGGCTTGAAACTCACACCAGGCATGTGTCTGTGTGCGTGCCCAAGATCCCAAGAGGAGAACAAAGAGAAGGGATTGTGGCACAGCCAGCACATGAGTTCTCACTTTCCCTTTCACTGACTGTCTGTCTGTCTCTCCTGATAAGTACACGTGCCCTAAGGCAAAAATCTCTTAATTTTTTTTTTAAAGTCATGTGTATATGCCCATATCTGACTTAGTGTTAGGTAAATTGAAACTGAAATTATCAACTCTCACTCAGCACGATAGAGAACCAGCTTACTGATAGAGATAATTCCCACAATTATATAAACAATGTATAGATAATTCAGAGAAATTCAATTATAATAAACTCACACCAGCTTCCAGCTCAGCTTTCCTGGAATGGAGAACCAACAACAGAACAGCCACACGTGGCTTGAAACTCACACCAGGCATGTGTCTGTGTGCGTGCCCAAGATCCCAAGAGGAGAACAAAGAGAAGGGATTGTGGCACAGCCAGCACATGAGTTCTCACTTTCCCTTTCACTGACTGTCTGTCTGTCTCTCCTGATAAGTACACGTGCCCTAAGGCAAAAATCTCTTAATTTTTTTTTTAAAGTCATGTGTATATGCCCATATCTGACTTAGTGTTAGGTAAATTGAAACTGAAATTATCAACTCTCACTCAGCACGATAGAGAACCAGCTTACTGATAGAGATAATTCCCACAATTATATAAACAATGTATAGATAATTCAGAGAAATTCAATTATAATAAACTCACACCAGCTTCCAGCTCAGCTTTCCTGGAATGGAGAACCAACAACAGAACAGCCACACTGGCAGTGCCAAATCCCGATTCTGCATGAGAAGGCGAACAGTTTGGCGAACTGCTTTTATCTTGTCTATGTCTCTGGAACATGTGTGATAACTCAAAGTAACATAGGATTTGAGTCACCCAATGATCATTTGACATTGTTTTCTTTTTTACCTTCTTGTTTTTATTTTGGTCACTTTTCTGCCAGGTCCCGGGTGGCTCTTGGGGATACAGAGATCCATTCTGAGCACCCCAAACATGTACACACTATCTCCTTGTGTGGGAGTCCCTGGATAGCTACACGGTTAGCCAAACAGAAACGGCATCAGTTTTCCAAAGCCATGGTGAGGATTTGGTATTTTCTTCTGAGAATTGCATTTCCACAGTGGTTTTCCCACCAAATGCAGAGAAATTCAGGGTGCTTATTTTTCTAAAGCACTTGGAAAACGCCATTCAGGAAAGGCACAAATTGGGCACCCTTGATCTAATCTATTAATTCCACCTTAGAGGATTTTTTTAAAAAAAGAATTATTTATTTATTTCATTTATTTTAATTTGACCTGAGAGAGACACACACACACACATGCACATGAGACAGGGAAAGTAAGAAAGCAAGCCACCAGGTCCAGGACTCAAACCGTGGTCAGCCATGTGGGAATGTCCAGCACCTTAACCACCACACCACCTGCTGGTCCCCCACCTTTGAAGATTTTTCTTGAAATAATAAAGCATGTGCCTTAGTTATACCATTAACAGTAAGAAAAATAGAGTAGAAAATATAAATATGGAAAAAATAATAAAAAATTGCAATACCTTTTCGAATAAGAGAAAACTAGAAACATTCTAAATGGCAAAAAATATGAAACCGTTAAATAATTGTAATAAAGTCATAGGATAGATTCTATGCATCCATAGAAGGTTTTTTTTTTTGAGAGGTTTTTGCTATAGGGTGTGTGCACTGGTCAGACAGACAGAGAGAGACAGAGAGACAGAAAGCAAGAAATCACCCCCAAGGGGGGATGGCCATGCCGCAATCCCTTCTCCATTCTCCTCTCGGGATCTTGGGCACACATGCACACATGCCCGGCGTGAGTTTAAGCCACTGGGTTTGGGACTCAAACCAAAATTGGCTATATGGAAATTCAGCGACATAGCCATTACGCTAACTCATGGTCCCTCCATAGAAGGTTTGTTGTTGTTGTTGTTTGTTTGTTTCTTGAGAAAGAGAGAGTGTTTTGCTATAGGGCAGGTGCGCTCGCCAGAAAGCCAGAGAGACAGAGACAGAAAGCGAGAAATCCCGATGGGGGATGGCCACAACGCAAGCCCTTCTCCTCTATTCTCCTCTCGGGATCTTGGGCATGCACACACATGCACCTGGCGTGAGTTTAAGCCACTGGGTCCAGGACGTGAACCGTGGTCGACTCCATGGGTGTCCAGCAACATAGCCATTACTCTAACTGCTGGTCCCCATAGAAGTTTTTATAGCGTTAGAGGAAAATGATCATGATGGAAGTCCAAAAGTAGATTACAAAATAATGCGTTTCCAAATATGTATCTATCAGTTGACTGAGGGATTGTGTTAAAACACTGCTGGGATCAGCAGGTGGCATGGTGGTAAAGGCACTGGACTCCCACATGGCTGACCATGGTTCAAGTCTCACAAAGTCTCCCATTGTGAACCTTTCCCTTTCCCTTTCTCTCTTTCTCTCTCAAGTCAAATTTGTGTGGTGTGTGTGTGTGTGTGTGTGTGTGTAATTTATTCTGTAACATTTACAAGTGCTTGACTTACCATTGCTATATCTATCTAAGTGAAAATTGTTCAGCTTCCTAATCAATATTTCTTTTTTTTTTTAGTTTTTATTGCTATAGGGTATGTGCACTAGCCAGACAGAGAGAGACAGAGAGACAGAGAGACAGAAAGTGAGAAATCACTCCCTAGGGAGGATGACCAAGTCACAATTCCTTCTCCTCCATTCTCCTCTCAGGATCTTGAGCACACATGCACACGCACCCGATGTGAGTTTTAAGCCACTGGGTCCGGGACTCGAACTGCAGTCGGTTACATGGGAGTTCAGCGATATAGCCATTACACTAACTGCTGGTCCCTAGTATACAAAATTTGAATTCCCTTCCAATATATACTGCATAGTGGCTTAATCATACATGTTATCATTGATAGTTTGCCATTTCTAGTTTTCACACATTTCTAGTGTGTGTGTGTGTGTGTGTGTGTGTGTATTTCCCCCCTATTTCTCACTCTCTGCCACTTCCCACCCTCCTCCCACACTATCTCTGGTGTCTACAGTGGCTTTACATTCTTTTTTATTTTCCCATATTTTATTGATGTACAAAATAACTTAAATAATCTAACTACTTTTAATAGCAAGGTCAACTGATATATACCTATCTGTGAATAAATGTCTGGCTTTAGGCATGAAACTCTGAGTAGAATGATATACTATAAAGTAGCTCCTAGCTGATGCTATAGAGCTTACTGGGGTCATTATATAGGTATTTTTAAATATATTTTTTAATTTCAAGAAAAGCAGTTTTAGCTTTAATAAATCAAAATCAAAGAAGTGCTAAGAGAGCTTTGCTTAAAACTTAAGGCCAGGAAACAGGTTAGGATTCTGTTCTAATAGTAGGTACCTGAACCTCTCAGCAGCTCAAGACAGGACAAAAATCCTTAAATCCAGAAAACAAAACCTAGAAGAAAATCAGTAATGTTTTAGTCAAAAGTCATAAGTTTTATTTCACCAGTTCAGTCTCATGTAACTTCATCTATCTTCTGTTGTGATCCGATCTTACTGATTAAATTCCGGGACATAATATTCAACTTCAGACTTGTTCCTACGATTAAGTTGGTGATCTTCTTAGTTGTTTTTGAACTCTTATTTCTGTGTGACTGTATTTAATTTTCCTGGTATAGCAGTCCCTTGAGAACTTCTTGGAGATCTGGTCTGGTGTTGGTAAATTCTTTCAGGTGTCGTTTACCTAAGAACGTCCTTGTCTTTTCTTCCCACATGAAGGATAATCTTGCTGGATACAGTATTCTTGGTTGAAATTGCTTTTCCCTTAACACTTTGAATGTATTTTCTCATTCTTTCTTTGCTCCCATTGTTTCCGATGAAAGGTACGCTGTGAGCCTGATGGGCTATCCTTTGTAGGTAACTTGATGTTTCTCTCTCGCCAATCTTAGTATCTTTTGTCTTTGTGGTTTTGGTCAATCTGGCTATAATGTGCCTTAGAGAAGATCTTCTTGGGTTGATTCTACTTGGGGTCCTTTGAATTTTTGAGTCTGGATATTTGAATGGCTCTCTAGGTTTGGACAGTTTTCTTACAGGATTTCATGGAATATATTATCAATGCCCTTCTGAGTCTCTTCGCCTTCTAGGATACCAATTATCCAGATATTGGGACGGTTGATGGTATCTAGTGTTTCTCGTATATTATTCTCATTTTGGGGGGCAATTTTCTCAGTCTTCATGGTGGATTTTTTTAGGCCAGCGATTCTACCTTCTGCATCTGAGATTCAGTCTTCTGTGTGATCTAGTCTGCTTTTAATACTTTCAAAGGAAATTTGACTTCCTGTATTATAGTCTTCATCTCTAACAGTTCCATCTGATTCCTTTTTATGGTATATATTTCCTTTTTCAGATCTTGCAAGAACTTCCTCACCTCCTGGAATTTGTTGGCTCCTTTCTCCTGCCTCTTCTGCAGTTCACTGTCTCTCTCTTCCATCTCTGCTAGCTTTGCCATTATGAATATTCTAAATTCTTTATCTGACATTTCCATGATTTCCATTGAACTGTCTGAGGATGAAGAGGAATTTTTTTTTTTCCCTTGGAGGAGAGGAATTTTCCCGCTTTCTCACATTTCTTGTGATCCTGTGGTGACTTCTAATCATCTGATAGATTGTGCATTTCTTCCTAAATCTTGATGTTTAATATGAGCATTCAGAGGCGTACACGAGGAAGTGATCTGTAATCTCTCTTCCGTTCCATTCTTCACTCTTTGTACATCAGATTCATTGGGAATTGAAGAATATTCTGACCCTAATCATATTCAGATGTTAGGATACTGTTCACTTTGACCTGTCTAGACACTCAATGCATGGAGCCTGAGCAGCCAAGGAATGATGTTAAAGGGAAAAGGAAAAGAATTAGAGAAGAGGAAAGAAGAAGAAAAAGAAAAGAAAAAAGACAATAAAAAATTTTATACTTTAATTTTAAAAAGTGAAAACCACATGGCTCAAGTTCAATGGCCATCTCAGGATGGGTCTGGGTATATCCCTTTCCTAAAAGGGAGGGAGAAAGGCATAAACTAGCACGATAAAGGAGAGACTTGAGAGCCCAGAGGATACTTTACCTTAAAAGAAAGAAAGAAAGAAAGAAAGAAAGGAAGAAAGAAAGAAAGAAAGAAAGAGAAAGAAAGAAAGAAAGAAAGAAAGAAAGAAAGAAAGAAAGAAAGAAAGAAAGAAAGAAAGAGAAAGAAAGAAAGAAAGAAAGAAAGAAAGAAAGAAAGAAAGAAAGAAAAGAAAGGCATAAACTAGCACGATAAAGGAGAGACTTGAGAGCCCAGAGGATACGAAAGAAAGAAAGAAAGAAAGAAAGAAAGAAAGAAAAAGAAAGAAAGAAAGAAAGAGGCACAGGAAGACACAGAAACAGAGAGAGACAGAGAGACAGAGAAAAGGATGAAGAAGTAGCCCTACCCACTAGAAATGAATCTGGAGAAAGAAGTCTCCGCAGAATATCTTCCTTTTTTGTCCCTGAAAGCAATATTTCACTGCTCAAGTTCATTGGCCACCTCAGGAACTTGGGTTGAATTTAAAAGAATAATAATAACAAATAAAATAATTTTAAAATGATCTTTTCTTATTCTTTTCTTCTATGTATATTTTCTAAAATTTTTACAAGGAGAAGATGTTCCTATAGTAATTTTTTTTTTTAAGCTAGAAATGCTAACACCTGGACATTCTTTGTCCACAGACTCTCCTTTGTGAAGGCTGGCCCCAGGCCCACATCAGATGTTCCCAAAGGCGTAGAACAGACCTTACTGCAGACACCAGAGCAGATTTCTGCTTGGAGGTGGGGGTCCTCCTGGATAAAATGCCACACCAGTGGGTGCCTGGAGCTTTCTGGAAGCAGCTTTCTATTTAGACATATCAAAATTTTACTTAGTACCTAACTCATTTGCTGATCATTCTTATTACCTTACTTCCCTGTTTACAAGAAAAGAAGTGATTAGAGTATTTGATAACATAGGAAGTATTTATTTATATGGTGAAAGACGTAGGTTAAGAAGCTGCATGCTCCTAATAGTACTTTTTAAAATTTTATGTTTCTTAGTTGTGACAAATGACTCATGGCTACGTAAGGGAAAAAGGGAAACTGGCTTAGAAATATACACAGGCTCTCTGTACTGTTCTTACAATAGTCAACCTGAAAGTATTCCAGGGTCAGCCCCATAGCTCAGTGCTTAACTGCAGTGCACAGAAAGCTGATTCCACACGGCCAGTTGTAGTTCAAGTCCCAGTCCCAGGAGCTTGGAGGACACACGCACATGTGTTCAAGATTCTAATGGGATGGAAAGGTGGAGGCGGGATTGTGGTGTGACCATGTCCCATTGGGGGTGGCGCTTTCTTTCTCTCTCTTTCTCCCTCTCTTTTTCTGGCAAGTGCATGTACCCACTGGTAACAGAAAGAAAAGTGGTTTTTTGTTTGTTGATTTGTTTTTTTTTAAGTTTAATTTAAAAATAAGAGAACTTCCTAACTCTATGGCACACACTTCTCAGTGCCTTAACTATTGAACAACTAACAAATAAAACACCTTGGAAATGTCAAAAAAAATTCATGTGTACATATGCTTATGTATTTTGAATCTATTCATATGTACCACAGAGGAAAAATATATCTAAAAACTACACCAAAATGATAAAAGCAGCTGTGTCTGGGATTTGGAATAATTTTTATTTTTCTGTTTAGTTTTTCTGACATTTTAAGATTTTTCTATGGCAAATGCAAAATTGCTTTTATACAATTATTACCCATTTAATTATTTATTATATGTCTCATGGTTATGCAATATATAAAAATAAATGTACTTTTATGCTATTTCTTATATGAGTAGAAAAAAATGTTAAATAGCCATATAGATTATCTAAAAGCCCCAAGAGCTACCGGGGGGCTGAAATTGTATAAAGCTGGGCAAAACTATTGACAGAATAAGATGGTTACATTATGGGCTCTGGCTACCGTTCAAAATCTAGGTACTTTATGTGGTTAATTTGAATTAGACACAAGCAGCTAATAATACTTTTGCAACCACAAAATCAAATTGATAATGATAGCATTCCTAATTTAGCACAATGAAAAGCTTGGTAACTCTTGCCCATATAATGAGTGGGTAACAAAGAAAAAGCATCTTTTCTTTGTAAAGCTTAACGTTAAAATGAGCCGTATCTGTTACCTTAGGTGCAAAAAGAAAAGGCAGACGGCTGTTTATCCGACTGGTATTTTGCCTTCTGCGATCTCTATGCCCGTGCAATTCATGGTACAGATAACAAGTGCCGAAGGCTTTAACATTCATCAACCACAATGTTTTTGGGGAAAAAGAAAAAGGAGAAAATAATTTCAAACTTAAAGCAATGAATAGTGCTTCTCTGGGAGTCTAATAATTTTTCCCAGGGAAATGATAAGACAGACAAACAGAAGATGAATGAAACAACACTGTGGCAATAATGCAATTGATCCTGCCTCAGTCGTGAATGTGTAAATAGCAAGACAGTCGTAAGAAGACCCCAGACTTTGTCCAGAAGCAAAATATTCAGCCTGTTGTTGTTGTTGGTTTTTATTGCAGGATTTTGAGTGGAAAAGTAGTCCCTCTTGTCAATCAGCTAAGTTGCAGGGGCTAATAGGTTCTGGTGTTTAGGGGGGTCAACACAGAATTTAATTTAACATTTCACAATACACCCACATGCCCAGAAAACGTGGCAGCTTGATAGGGTTCACTGAGCCAAAGCAGCAAGCCCCAAACAGCGCATTAATGTATAGGGGAAGAATAGTTGCAATCAGCCCCTTGTGAATTGGACAGAGGGCTTGGAGATGAAGCAATTATCAACCATCGGGGATTAATAGTAAAGTGTGAATACCAAGCTGTATATGTTAGGGGCAGAATATGTTGCCTATAGAAAACCACAAAGGCCGTTTCTTACTATTAAGTGAGATTAAACGTAATGGCCTGATTTAATCACAAAGGCAGAATTAAATTCAGATGGCGACTTCAAAGTGGACACATGAACACGGGCCACCGTGCACATTTACATATACCTGGCCTAGCGTGGCCTGCCACACAATGGGGTAAAGTTTCTCTGGCCACTTAAACAATTTTCTATTCTTCACTTTTTTTTTTTTTTTTTGAACACTCACTGTATTTATTCCCTGATTGCATTTAGTTGATAACAAGGAGCTAAGAGTTATATTTATTCATGGAGGTTATAATTTTTAATTCTTTCATATTGTTAAGGAAAAACTGCAAAAGGGCAACAAGAATAGTTATAATCAGATATGCACTGAGAAAAAAATGAATAAAACAAAATAAAAACAAAAAATCTTTCGTAGAGTGAGCCAGTGTCTTTTTTTTTTTTTTTTTTTTTTTTAAATCTACCCTCAACTTAAGACTTTCCTTGTTGGGATACAAATTCAGCTCCTTTCAGGTTTTTTGGCATAGACTTCCCTCTTCAAGTCTATATGTCACCATCATGAAGTGCCACTGAGTCATTTTGTCTTCTTCTTAAGGCTTTTACCATAGGGTATGTGAGCTCACTAGAGAGTGACAGGGACAGTGAGAGGGAAAGTAAGAAATACCTCCCCAGGAAGGTTGGCCACTCCACAATCTTTTCTCCTCCATTCTCCTCCTGGGATTTGGGGCACGCATGCACATATATCTGGCGTGATTTTTCAAGCCACCAGGTCCAGGACTCGGCCCAGTCAGCCATGTGGGAGTCCAGGGCTATAATTGATATGGCACCTGTTGCCCCCCACCCCAGTTGCTTCTTGATACAGGCCAGTTCTTGCTTCCTTCTTTATTAATGGAGACTTGCTTCCTTCTTTGCTCCTTAGCTTAAAGGGAGTTTTCATAAGAGGTGTGTGGGATATAAGCCTGTTACAGGGTTTACAGGGGTCAATGCACTTATTGTTAGTGGGTCCCTGGGGAATTCAAGCACCCATGACTTAAAATAAAAACTAAGTATAGTATCTAAAAGGCAAAGTTGCTTCTGTTCTACACCAATGACTGTCTCTATCCAAACCTTTTGGGTTCATAGAACTTGCTAGCAAATTTTATATGTTTTTATTTTATATACAATTTTATAATAGCATATAATTAGTATGTTATATAATTATTTATTCTATATTAAATACACTATACCATCACATAAATGATTTATGAGCCTAACTTTTTAGACAGCAGTCCTTTAATGAATTTATTCTATATAGGCATAGCATTAGGGCTTAAAGATTTATATATCAAGACATTTCATCACTTTTAGTATAAAAACTAAACAGCAATCTGTCAAAATGCCTATCTTTATAGGATGAGGTCAGCAAATTTTGCTATGACTTTTCAATAAACTACTATGTAGCCATTATAATAATCTGAACCTGAAATTATCCAAAATGATTTGAAATAATGATCTGGACCTTTAGTTGGTTAGATAGATGGATACATAGAGATACATGCCCTTGCAGTTTGTAAAATTCATGTAAACCATGATCTTAAGTGCTGTGTTTGTGTGTGTGTGTGTGTGTGTGTGGGGGGGGGTTATATAGAGAAAAATGTTTCAAAAAATACTGTCCAGAGCTTAGTGTATAGTGTTTATCTCTGAGTGATAAGATTTGGTTGTTTTTCACGTTTTTTCCTGGTACTTACTGATTTTTTTTTTCTTACAATTAACAAGAATTATTTTATACCTGGGAAAGATACCTATTTTCTTTTGGGAAAAAAAAATGTTAAGGTTTTTGCCATGGAGCATGTGTACTCACTGAAGACACAGAGAGAGACAGTGAGAAATCACCCCTGCCATGCCACAATACCCTCTTTATTCTCCTCCTGGATTTTGGACATGCACACACAAGCGCCTAACATGATTTTCAAGCCGCCAGGTCTGGGACTTGAACCATGATCCAGCCATGTGGGAGTCTAGCATCTTAACTACTATATCACCTGCTATCACCCCAAAAGCATTGTTTTTAAGAGGGTTTGGTGAGCATTTTGGAAGTGCTTTTAAGGGCAGAAATACCATCTGAGGCCAGCAGAAAGTCATAGAAACCCTCGGTCTCCCGGCCACTGCAGGGGAGGTGTCTCCCTGCCCTGCCGAGCACAGAGTGCCTGGACTGCTGTGTTCTACCACTTGCCTTTTTCAAAAGTCCTACTTTTCGTTTTGGTGAATTTCTCTTCTTTTGCTCGTTGCCTCTTTGTGTTGGCAGATTCTCTGAGTTTGATTTGTCCCTTGGAAAGAGTAGGCTGATCATTTGTAAATGTGTTGCAATCTGGTAGCAAACCAGCCAGATTTAGGAGAAAGGTTGGGCTAGGGTGAGTCTGGGAGGAGGACGTAGAACTGTGGACCAGGCTCTCTGTCATTAGATAGAGCTAACTTGGAACTATGTGTGACTACTGGGAGTGACACTAAATGCTCTGAAAAATGCTCTGAAATTGGACAAATGGAGGTGTCTAGACACCCTGGTAACTTGCTCAATATCAGGTGTGACTAAGAAAAATACTCTCCCACCAGGCCTTCTAGGTATGCATACTTTACCCTGACCCTTAAAACCAACCTTTTAGTTAATTGCAAGACACCTACCTGTGGGTTGAAAAGAATGTGGAAAATATACAAAGTGAGATGAATGAAATGCACATCAAGTTTCTGTCTTCCTTTCTTCTTCTTTTTCTTCTTCTTCTTTTTTTTTTTTAATATTTATTTTGTTTTTCCTTGAGCGAGAGAGACAGAGAGATCCATCCTCAACCGGATCTTCACACTACAACCCACCCCCAGCCCCAGCCAGCCTAAATCACAGATGCGTGTGCTAGCGTGTGTGCAGCGAGGCCTCTGGGTGTGAGCCTAGAACCGTCCCACATGGGTCCAGCTTCTGTAGAGTGTTGTATTACTCCTGCATCACTGCCTCGCTCACCTATCAGGTTCCTAAGGATCACCTGCTACAGCAGAAAGACCAACATACTTTGTGTGCAAATAGAGGCAGATCCTCACTAGATCTCTGCACACGTCTTTATTGGGTGCATATTTAGGCTCTGGCAATGGTGAAATTGAACCAAGCTAGGGGCAAGCGAATAGTAACTGCTCAAAAATATGTTTGTTTGTTTGTTTCTGCACAATCTCCAGCATGATCCACCAAAGTAGAGAGGGAAAGATTGGCAAAGCAAAATAAAGTTGCTAGACTATTCCGAGGCACGACAAGGCACCAAAAACCTGGCATCCCTTCCTTTACTCGCCTCAGGTGGTTGAATAGCAAACTTCAGTTCCTTTCTCAGCCCTTTCTGAAGTCATCTCCTACAGAGGGAAAGGTATGTTGTATCAGGCGCCCTCTCTCAAACAAGCCACCAAGGTTTTTGGAAAAACTCCAATTGCTTGGCCAGCCAATGGTGTGGTAATTAAGGCAGATCCCACACAGCCAACTGCAGTTGAGTCCTGGACCCAGCAGCTTGAAAAACATGCCAGGTGTGTGTGCATGCATGCCCAAAATCCCAAGAGGAAAAGGGAGGAGAAGGGTTTAGGGTGTGGCTATCTCCCCAGGAGGGTGCTTTCTCACTTTCCCTCTCTCTCTCCCTGTCTCCAGCGAGTACACATGTCCTATAGCAAAACCAAAACCAAAACGAACAGAAAACCCAGAAAGGAAAAGAAAAGCTGTAGAGAAAATGTTTAGGGAAAACTTCATGCACAGAATAAATAAGCATACATTAAAAACAACATTTAGTGGGTCAGCAGGTGGTGTGGTGATTAGGGAACTGAACTCCCACTTCACTGACCATTGTTCGAGTCCCAGTCCTGGCAGCTTGCTTTCTCACTTTCCTTTCTCCCTCTGACTCTCTCTTATGAGTACACATGCCTACAGCAAATTTAAAAATAATAATAATAAATAAAATAAATAATTCTAAAAACAACAACATTTAGTGTTTCCTTCTGATTACAACATGCAGGCTCACGTTAAATTTAGGCAAGTGTGGAAAAAGAGAAACTATACATCATGTGTAATTATACCCCACCCCGAGCTAAGTGTAAAGATGGAGGAGTGTTTCCTTCCAGTTGTTTATTCTACATATATATAGAAAGACCCTTTGAAAGTTTGTGGAAATATGTATTGCAAAAAAAGTACGCATTTCAGGTACCAGCAGTTAGTGTAATGGTTATGTCACTGGACTCCCTCGTAGTCGACCGCGGTTCACGTCCCAGACCCGGTGACTTAAAACTCACGCCGGGCACGTGTGCGTGTGTGCCTAAGATCCTCAGTGGAGAACGGAGGAGAGGGGATTGCGGTGTGACCATCCCCCCGGGGGGTGATTTTTCACTTTCTGTCTCTATGTCTCTCTCTGTCTGGCGAGCGCACGCGCCCTATAGCGAAAACCTCTCCAAAAAAAAAAAAGTACGCATTTCATTTTTTTTGCACCCAAATTAACTCATACTTTAATTTTATTTTCCCATGCACTCTGAATCCTCCTCACATAACTAAGGCATGTGCTTTTTATGTAGCTGGGATAATACAAACTATATTCTTTTATCCCATTTTTATTTTCATATTTCATCAGAGCATAAGGAAACACAGTGCTCTGAGAAATTCTGGGAGTAATAGTATATTGTAGTTAGTAGTCGTGCTCTAGTTGGTATCTGTTACAATCTTGATTATACACAGGGCTGTTCTTCAGCTGAAAGCTTTTTTTTTTTTTTGAGAGGTTTTAGCTATAGGGCACTTGTGCTCGCCAGACAGAGAGAGACAGAAAGTGAGAAATCACTCCCCAGGGGGGATGGCCACACCACAATACCTTCTCCTCCATTCTCCTCTCAGGCTCTTGGGCACGCACGCACACATACCCAGTGTGAGTTTTAAGCCACCGGGTCCAGGACGCAAACCTCGGTCGACTACGTGGGAGTCTAGCGACATAGCCATTATGCTAACTGCTGGTCCCCAGCTGAAAGCATTTTCTATGTTTCCTAACAGACCTGGAGATATGGAAAAACTCGTGGCTAAGAGTGTCTAAAGGGATGGATGACTTCCCCGTTGACTCACAGCTGGGCATACCTGAGACCTGCTACATACTCAGGCATAAGCCTCCTGGAGACTTAGGGCCTTCCTTTGGCTGTAGGCAGGTAAGACTCAAGATGGAAGGGCGGGGCATGCGGAGGTGCCAGACTCCTCCAGTGGCACCCGAGGTTGGCGCCAGACTCCTCCAGCGGCCTGTCGCACGGCCACCCTCTCCTGTAGACTGTGACGGGCTGACAGTCGTAACGCTGTCATCCTTGCGCTGTCACAGAAAGAGCAGGAAGACCAATTGCTCCACACAAAGGCCTGGAGTGCTCGTGTGAAAGGTCACTAAGTGCTGTCATCTGGGCCAGCGAGAGGGTAGGAGGGCGGCGCCCACCAAGAACAACAGAACGAGGGGCAGGATCTTAACCTCGGCCTGTGGCCTGGGGTGTCCAGGGGAGAGACAAAGAATCTCAAGTAGGAGCCAGAGGGACTTGGGAGCGAGGACAGCCATGAGGGATGAGAGGTGCCGGGGCTGGTTCCTCAGGCAACCAGAGGCCAAGGGGCCCCTACACCTCTGCTCAGAGGCTGACAGCCTCATTCATTCCCGGGGCCAGGCAGGCAGCAGGATGGCCAGCAAGGAAAGAGGAAGCAGGGACAAGTCCCTGGGATGTTCCAGGTCTACAGGGAGGACCCAACAGGAAGCAAGTATTACACATAGTATGCTATGTCAAACTGGATACTTTTATTTATTTATTTATTTTTAGGAGAGATTTTGGCTATAGGGTACATACACTCGTCAGAGAGACAGAAAGCAATAAATCACCCCCTCGTGGGATTGGCCATGCTGCAATCTCTTCTCCTCCATTTTCCTCTTGGGATTTGGGGCATGAATGCACATACGCCCGATGTGGGTTTCAGGCCAACAGATTCAGTACTCAAAGCATGGTCAACTACATGGGAGTCCAGTGATGTAACCATTATGCCATCTGCTGGTCCCTTTTATTTTATTTTTAACATTTGTTTTCTTTCCTTTTTTTTTTCGATAGAGACAGAGAGAGAGAGACACCTCCAACAGGGTCTTGCTAGCGATCCCCTTCCCGTAGCTCTCTGGTTACTCAGGATCATGGGCAAGTTTGAGCCCCGACATAGAGCCACAGGATCAGCCACTTGGGAATGGAACCATAGTTGACCAGGTGGCTTCCACCACTGCAGATCAGTGTGCGATGGCCTGAGCCACGGAGGCTGAGCCTAGATACACTCTAATGTCACATTTGAGATTTCCATTGTGGCCACAGCTGCGAAGATTTAGGAAAGACCAGAGATTGGAAGTGAAACTGAACAAGAAGAAAACGGGTGGAGAACTTGCTCTCAGCTGTCACATGAGTTGGGGACAAGGACTTGAACCAAGTCTATTTTCCATGTGGCTGACCATGGTTCAAGTCCCGGACCCAGTTATTTCCCAGCTTGAATCTCACCCTGGGCGTGTATGTGTGTGTGCGTGTGTGTGTCCAAGATCTTGAGAGAATAGAGAAGAATGGATTACGGCATGGCACCCCTCCCCGGGGCGGGGAGGGGATTTCTTGCTTTTTGTCTCTCTGTTTCTCCAGCAAGTGCAAACACTCTATAGCAAAAATCTCTAAAAATAAAATAAAACAAAAATTTGTATCCCAGTAGTAATGGAATCTGCCCCAGGTCACATAGCTAGGACGTAGGGAGCTGGGAGTCCCGCCAGTTCACAGCCCCACTCCCCAGCCTCTCTCAGAGCAGACCAGACTGACTAGGGGCTGAAACAACACTCTCAGGGCAGGGAAGGCTGCTGGGGCAGAGCTATGGAGAGGGTCCCACAGCAAGGCCTTTGTGTCCATTTCCTGTGACTGCCATAACAGAGCAACACACATAGCAGCCTAAACAACGGAAGCTGCTTTCTTACTGTTCTGGGGCTTCAGAGTCTCAAAGACAGGGACCTGCTCCCTCTGAGGGCTCTCAGAGAGGATTCGTCCTGCCTTGTTCAACCTCTGGTAGCTCCAGGCATTCCTTGGCTTGTGGCTTCATTACTCCAAGTTCTGCCTCTGTCTTCACATGGATTTCTTCTTTCTGTCTGTCTCTTCCAAGGACATTTGCCACTGGATTTAGGGCCAATCAGATAATCCAAGGTGATCTTATTTTGAGATTCTTAACTTGATTACATCTGTACAGACCTTTCCCAAGTATGGTTACATCCACAGATTCTGAGAGTTAAGACATGGACATACCTTTTGGCAGGCGACCACTCAACCCACTACAGCCTGGGGATGATAAGGTGTAATCTTCAAAAACTATTTAGAAAGAAAAGGGGGGGGGAGAGGGAGAGAGAAGGAAAGAAAGGGAAAGGAAAGAAAAAAAATGAAAAGGAAGAATACAGAGAGGGAGGAAGAAAAAGGAAACCAGACATGCAGGTTGTCTTCTCTTTATCCCAAAAAGGCCAATATGGTTGAGCTCACATCTGGTCTGTTCTGATTTACACTTCTCAGCCCATTCCTCAACCCACCTACAATCCTAAGACCCATACATAGGGTGCTCGCTCTCTACAGGGCCTTTGCAGACCTTCTTGCTCTCTGAAAACCATGCCTCCCACCTCCCTGACAGAAAGAGACGGAGGGAGAGAATTTCCCCCATGAGAGATGGTCATGCCTCGATACCTTCTCCTCTTCTCCATCCTGTCAGGATTTGGGACATGCACGCACATGTATTCAGCATGTTTTTCAAGTTACCAGGGCTGGGATTCGAACTGTAGTTGGCCATGTGGGATCCAGCTCCCTTAACTACTAGGCTATAAAGTGAGCCTTATCCATAAGCTCTTTGAAGTCCTCTTATTTATTCAACTAGTTAGTACACATATTTCCCTGGATATCTCAAAGTTACCTTATGTTCAAAATGTCTAAAACAAAGTTCAGAATCCTTTCTCTCACAAACCTGAGTTCTTTTCATCCTTCCCCATTCATCTCTGTAAACAAAACAACCATCAAATCAGCCAGGAAATCTTCGTCACAATTTTCTCCTCACTCCCCTTGGAACAAATTCAAAATGATCTTGAGATTACAGAGAAATTTCATTAACCTTCTCTTTGTTTTAAAGAATAGAAGTTATATTACACCATCTTAAGGCTTAAGAAGACCAGTACAAGATATTGTCTGAATATTGTTTAAATTTATTTATTTCCTCTATAAGACAGAGAAAAAGGCACCCTCAGCAGGGTCCATATGCCATGAACCACTCCCCCTCCCATCTCAGCCAGCCTGCATCACAACCACATGCATGTACACAGGGAGGCCTCCAGACACACACCCAGAACCTTCCCTGTGGATCCAGCATCTCAGAGTGTCGTATCATCGCTCTACTGCTGACTGGCCCTATAACCTAAATTTTTAATAAAATACATTACCTTTTTATGGTAAGTATTCCTGTAGGGCCATTTTCTAAGGACCTATCTTGATCTACATAGTGGCTGGGAACTCCAGGACTTATGACATTTCTTGGATCTTTATTTCACAGGGGGAAATTTATGGAAAACACTTAAATCACTGTCAGGCCCAGAATGCCTGTTATCCTTTCAAGATCTAATGAACTAACTTTCCATCTCTGTAAATAAACCCACATGATAGTTTCTAAATAAAAATAAGTGAGGGTTTTTTTTGGGGGGGAGGGGGGAATGGCAAGGCAATCCAATGGAATTGAGTTTCTTGGGTAAGACTAAGACAAGAAATTTGCAACTTAAATATATCTGAAAATTTAGGTGTTATGGTCCTGTTTTTTGTTTTTTGTTTGTTTGTTTGTTTGGTTGGTTTTTCTTTTTAAAAAAATCTATGTAAAAGAGTATCACCAGGTTAAGGTGCTGGATTCCCACATGATGGACCGTGGTTCGAGTCCCAGACCTAGCAGCTTGTATCATGCCAAGTGCATGTGTGTACATGTCCAGAATCCCAAGAGGAGAATGAAAGAGAAGAGAAGGGACTGTGGAATGCCCATCCCCTCTGGGGGAGGGAGGTGATTTCTCACTTTCCCTCTCTCTATCTCTCTGGTGAGCACACACACCCTATGACAAAAAAAAAAAAAAAAACCTTAAAAAAAAATCACCAGAGAAGAGAGAAAGCAAAAGACATGATCAGGTTTTATTGTAGGTAAGTACAAGATAATGTGTGTGCCGGTTTCATTCTAAATGGAGTTCTAGTACACATTTTACACTTCTAATTTGTGTCTTGTATTATACATAGAAAAGATAAATTAGTCAACTTTTTTCAAATGGCACCAGAAGTCTATTTCTGCGCTAGGTTGCTCTTTGGGTCTAAGGCTCTCAAGGAGCCATGATGAAAACTTTGACCACTCTCTGTTCCATCTGGACTCGTGTGCTGCTTTCCTCAGTTTATTGAGCATGGAATTTCAAGAACAAGATCTGAGTATTTTGCCAAGACTTTGTAGAAATTTTGGGATCTCCCTTGGAATTTTTTCAAACTTATTTCATCTATGCAAATGAGAGATAGCTGAAGCATAGGTAACATATCCAAATGAGAAGTCATCCAGGACTCTATCAACCTGCGTTTCTTTTCAAAAGGGAAGTATTGGGTGGTCAGAAAAGTTCTGGCATATTTTTCTATGCAAAAATGTGTCATAACTTTTCTGATGATCCAAAAATATAGAGTAGGACACTTAGGATCCTTTATTTCAAGTTGCATTTTCATCACTGACTAAATATGCAACCTGGAGCAAATCATTGAATCTTCCTGAATTTCCATCTTCTCATCTGTAAAATGGATAACCAGGCTTTCCTTATAGATGTATTATTAGGATTAAATGAACTGCTATACAAAATGTATTTATCACACTGTCAATATTCAATAAATCTTTGTTTCCTTTTTCCATTTTACTTTGATTATAATATTTGAGCTATAATGATCATCTTTCTTGTAAAGATTGACAACTTCCTAAGAAATGCCCATAATGAAAGGAGTCATTAAAATGTCGGCTGGGGGCCAGGAGGTGGCAAAGAGGCTAAGGCGCTGGACTCCTACTTGACTGGCTATGGTTTGAATCCCAGACCCAGCGTCTTGAAATTCATGCTGGACACATGTAAGTGTGTCCAAATGCCGAAAATCCTGAGAGGAGAATAGGAGAGAAATTGCAGCATGGTCATTCCCCCTGGGTTGTGTGGGGGGAAATTACCTGGGGGTTGATTACTCACTTTCTCTCTCCTCATCTATCTCTGTCTCTCTGGGAAGTACACAAGCCCTATAGCAAAAATCTTTCAAAAAAAAAAAAAAAAACCTTTGGTTATTTGCATGAAATTTTGCACGTTCACAGCACTTCACAACTGTAGTCCTTGGGTGCCGTGGGTTTTCTGAAAAGTTTGCTGGCTTCATAGTTCTGTAAACTGAGCCGCAAAGTGACATATAACGCACTCACCATCAACAGAATGGTCACAGCGCATCAAGGCACACCAGTGTGCCAACTTTGTTTGTCAGAAGCCCCACACACCAGACCCTGAAGCCAAGTCAACAAAATTTGAGCGAATGCAAGATGGGGCCTCAAAGATGGCATTTTAAGCAAGTGGCCCATCTTTACCATTTGATCAGTATTTCCTGCAGTCTTCCTATGGACCTGGAGCACAGCCATGAATAAGAAAGGCACATTTCAGGTCCTCTTGAAGCTTACATCTTAGCAGGGGGCATACATATTAAGCAACTAGCTATACAATTCATACAATTAATTGTTGCTGAATTTCTACATGATCGTAACTAAGTAGGAGAAGAGCCAAGAAGGAGAACACGTTTAGCAGAGAGATTTAACGTGGTCTGGGATGTCTGGGCTTATAGCCATGGCAGCCAATGGCTAATGTAGATGTTGGAGTGTGAGTAAGCGTCAGCTAGGTGAAGTGTGCCTGCAACTTGTGTGGCTGGAGCCCCTGGGGCTCCAAATGAGGCTAAGGAGGGAGCGGAGGCATGAGGTATGCGTTACTGGGCTAATCAGGTCTGTGCCTCTCTGTCCAAGAGCCAGGGGGCCATAGTAGTGAAGCAAGCTGACCACTGATGCATCTGAGCACGCTGGCCATGGGGAATCACAGCTTGTTCCACTACAATCCTAATAAAGAACATTTCGGCTAATTCAACTCTGTTTTAATAAATGATTGTCCAGCTTCGATGAGTCACTTAAAAAATATAGTATTCATCTAAGTATAAGCTTGGGTTTGAACCTACTTTTCAGATGTTCATCATTGAGTAGGAGAGACCATAATGGCAATGCCAGGCTGATGGTTGAGAACTGAGCCCCTGGTTCACCAAATTTGCTGCATATTAGAAATTTAGGAGAGGGCTGGCTCCGTGCTACTCATGAGAAGCTGGATCCCATATGGCCATCCCAGTTTAAGTCTATGGCCCAGTCAACCTAAAATGTGCTAGGCACACACACACGTGCCCAAGATCCAGCAGGCTGGAGGACTGGAGGAAGGGGATCACATACCCTGTGGAAGATGCTCGTTTCCCTCTCTCATTCTCAATATCATGTACACACACGTGCTCTGTCACAGATCAAGAAGAAAATGAGCAACAAAAATGAAAATGAATGAAAAGAAACCCAGAAGAATCTCTAAAGCCCAGATGCCCAGGCCCTGCCCTAGACCAATGAACTCAGACAGCTTGGGGAGTGGGACCCTGGGGAGTGGGACGTGGGTATCAGTATTTTTTTTTTTTAACTCCTGAGATGATTCCAATGAACAGCTGAGTTTGAAAAGCTGTGAACCAAGAAGTTCTTCTAGATAAGTCTATCCTTCCCCGAAGTAGGGGAAGGAATGACTAAGAGGGAACTTGAAAAAGTTTGTAGAGGAACAGAATTGAAGTACGAGTTTGGGCCCGCCAGTGACGTAGTGGTTGAGACAGCTGGATCCCACATGACCATTTGCACACGTGCATGCGTGCCTGCAATCCCTAACACAGGGAGAGATGGGTGAGAGGAGATTGCAATGTGGCCGTCCTCCACAGGACATGCTTTCTCACTCCCTCCCCTCCTCTCTGTCTCTCCGTGGAGAGCGCATGTCCTCTAGCAAATTTTAAAAAAGAAAAGTATGAAGTTATTTGATGCAAGCGTTTTTGAAATCCATGCATAGTTTTTTCATAAACACCTTTCCGTTTAATTTTGAACACCCCTCACAGCCGTGACAATCCATACCAAGGGTTAGTACGTGGTCAAAGTGGGGACTCTCCAAATACAGTCTGCAGACCGAGGGGCGTCTGTGAAAGGAGCCCAGGAAGGCTCTCAGCCGACAATTCCACCCGTCCTTCCCAAGTTCCACAGTTCTTTCTTCAGAGGATGTTTCGGGTGGGGCAAGCTGGACCTGGAGCAGGTCATCCCCACCTGCTGGCTTAGGTCCACCCGTGCAGCTGGGAGAGCCACCAATTGTCACTCAGCCTGGGGTCCCACACCCTAGCCCCGCACCCCGAGAGCCAAGTTCCTGTTCAGTTTGGGCCTCTGCAAGGTCCCTGCTCCCTGACATCTGGCCAAGTGGCACCTCCCTCTCCCTACATTCTCCACCCTCTCAGCCCCTCCCCTCCCCACCCTTCTCTTGTTTGGGGCGGTAAGGTCAGAAGTGTTCACAATTCAACGTGGGAAGTCTCTCTGAGGAAGTGCAGGGTCATAAATTTCGCTCCACAAGAGGCTTCCATCAAGCTCAGGCTTGTTAGGAAACCTCCCAGCCGCTAACCACTGGCCAGGCAGCCCCAGGGCAGGCTCCAGCAGCAGGGCACAAGAGGAGCAGGGCCTGCAGAGAGGCACAGAAAGTTGTAGGGGCTCCTTGTGTTTGGTGCACTGCTTGTGTGTGAATGTCTCTCTGCCTCTGTGAGATTGTGTCACGATAACACAACCTTTAGGTGCTGAACTGGTCCTGGGGCCATATGTTTCAGAAGGAAGCATTTGGATAAATATAATAATATGTTCAGTGCTGTGTTGTTTATGCTGCCATTCCAATGTGATGGTGGTCCCAGGAAAAGCAGGCAGCCAAGGCCTTTAAGACCGGGCTTCTAGGGCCATCCAGGTGGCATGGAGTCTCAAGGTGGCTGGATCCCACATAGCTGACTGCACGGTTCAAGGGCATGTGTGTGTGTGTACATGTCCAAAATCCTGAAAGTAGAGAAGGGATTGCAGTGTGGCCATTTCCCCTGGCTGGGGGAGTGTTTTCCAACTTTCTCTCTGTCTCTGTCTCTGCCTCTGTCTGGAGTGCATGCTCCCTATAGCAAAACAAAAAAAAATTAATAAATAAAATGTTAAAACTGGGCTTTGAGTCCCAGTCCTCGTAGTATGAGCCCAGGCCAGCTCCTTCACACCTCTAACCTCTGTTCCGCAAGGCGGGATTTTGGAGCTGGAAGGGAAGGACGAAGGCTTTCTAAGTTCCTTTGGGCACTGAGAGCCCTGTCTTTGCCCTCCTTCCCTCTCTCTGCTGCCTCAACAAAAAGAAAAAAGTCTGATCATAGCTCTCCCTGCCATTTGCCCAAGGGAAACCTCCTCCAGGACAGGTACTCGAATTGGCTGGAAAGCCAAGGGCATTCAGTCCACCTCAATAAAAGGAGAGTTTACAAGCTACACCAACACCTGCCCTCTGCTATACCAAACAGAGGAAGCAGTGCAGGGATTATTCCCTCCACGAACTTTTGTCAGGCCCCTGACAAATTTCTGTAAGTAAGGAGGAGGAGTCTGAAGACTGGCCAGGGAGCCCACGGCGAATGCCGCGCACACCAGGCAGGGCTCTTAGTCGTTTACGCCTGGAGGAGGTTACTATTACTGCGCTGACTTTACAGATGGGAAGTTGAGGTGGGCAGGGGAGTAGGGGTTCAGTCGTTTGCCTACAATCCCACTGCACTTCAGAGGCAGAAAGGAGACTGGAACCCCAAGTGTGAGAGGCACAGAGATGGCCTCGGGCCCTCAGCAGAGACCACACGTTCTGTCATGGGAACTGAGGGAGACAAGGTACGGCATCGCAGACAGCAGGGATTCAGAGCAAAGGCCAGGAGGGGGACTGCAGACATGGCAAGGGGCCTGGCTGGCTCGCATGCCCGCCCCAAAGGAGAGCATGCATCCTTGGGGCATTTTGTCTACTGGTTCTTGACTCAGATTTTCCAGCAGGCCCCAGAAGAACCATTTCTGGGCTGCACAGAGACTTCTGGGGGGATGGGCATGACCAAGCAGCTGTGCTTTACAAAAAGAGCAACTGGACAAGGTTCACCCTTCAGGCCAGAAAGAAAAGGTCCCCTAGGGGCCTCCATTTTTTTTTTACAAAGGTAAATAAATAAATGAACAAACATTAGGGATATAAACAAGTGCCAGGTCTTAGTGCACCTTAATAAAACATATGGATCGTTTTATGTAGCTAATAAGGAACCCTTTAAAGGATAAGCCATTCTTATTACAATGTTGAGTTTTTAAAAATTTATTTGAAAGAAAGAGAGAAAGAAAGACAGGAACCCTCAACAGGGTCCTATGCCGCGATCTGCATCCCACCTTCCACAGTCTTCCACGTCAGCCAGGACCACGGGCGCTCTTGCCCTGTGGTATACAGGTTGCCCGGGAAACAAACCCAGTCTTCTACATGGGTCCCACATCACATTATCACAGCACCACCAAGTCAGCCTGAATTTGGGGTTTTGATACCTGCAACATCTATATACTTCGGGCAAACTCATTCTTTTGAGAGGAACTTCTGGGTAACTATCGAATAGGAATTCCAGGTTGCACTTCATCACTGACCGTCTCTGCTGCGTGCATGTTTTACATGTGTTTCAGTCACTCGGTGATACACGTCCACTTTTTTTTTTTTTTTTTGGAGAGGTTTTTGCTATAGGGCGCGTGCACTCGCCAGAAAGACAGAGAGAGGCAGAGAGACAGAAAGCGAGAAATCATCCCCCCCGGGGGGATGGCCACACTGCAATCCCTTCTCTTCCATTCGCCTCTCGGGCTCTTGGGTAAGCACGCACACGCGCCCACTGTGAGTTTAAGCCACCGGGTCTGGGACTCAAACCGCGGTCGACTACATGGGAGCCCAGTGACATAGCCATTACGCTAATTGCTGGTCCCTCCTATGTCCACATTTTTCAAGTCTCTCAGAGGACTCATGTTCTTTGAGGTGTCATAAACTCAAGAGAAGCCATAAAGTCAGAAGAGAAAGTCACAGTGGCCTGCAGCCTCCCATGCACCCTTGCGAAGCATGCACAACTTCTGCCATGACTGTGTTCCTTATCGGGCTCCCTCGCTTCATTGTCTAAGTCACCTTTCTGCCAGGCCCCCTCACTTGTCTGTGCGCCATTTCCGTACTGGTTGGAGCTTGCCCAGCTTATACAGGGAAAGTTGTCTACACCCTTCCCGTGCGGTGGAGCCAACACACGCTGCCTACGTGGCCTTCTGATAACTGAGTCACTTCAGAACCCTTCCTGGAAAACATCCTCACACCAAAAAACACTGACAACAGATGGTAAGCCTACAAGATGCCTCATAATCACAAGGTTCCTTACGGTGAAGAGGGCTTGCACAAAAGGGACCCATAGTCCTCACAGAAGACTGGGCTTCTGGTCATCTGGGATTGGAGACACGATTTCTTCCTGACGTGTAACTTGGAGGCCTCCAACCTGCGACCAATAGGATAGCTCCTTCCCTGCAAAATTAGGCAGTAAAAGCTTGACCCAAGTCTGTGTCTCCCGGCCCAGAATATGGGGCCGTGTTAACTGTGAGTGAGATGTTTTCTGCATAGCTTAGAGCTGTGTGATGAGCTGCTACTTACACACACACATTCACATGCGTGCATGCACACACACACACACACACACAGTAATTGGGAATCAAAAATACCACAATCCCATGCCTCAACACCAAACTGATGCTGACCCAATTCTTCCCAGAATGAACTGTGATGATTCTGAATTCCCTCTGGCAGCAGCTGAAAGCCGGTGGGGTGGTGCTCCCAGTGACCACAGGAGGCTCTGAGGGCGGGGGGAGCAGGCTGGGGGCGGGGCGCAGAGTGCCGGGTGCTGAACTCCCATCCTGGCTTCACATAAAGGAAGCAAAATCAAAACCCAAGACTAAGAGGGGAAAAAACCCAAAAAACTAAATTTAATTGACTAGGAAACAGGATCCCTGGGGCCCATGCTTTCCAGAGCTTCCAGGGAAAGGATTTAGGCAGGAACATTTCCCCCCACCCCTCCACCCGGCCCTCAGAAAAACAACAAAAAAGGATTAAATTCGGGTTTGGTCTGGCCAGTACAAATCGCTTGCAGAGTATACAGTTGCTTTGCATACTGCATGTGCTTTCATGGAGAGGGAAAAGGGGGGCCGAGGGACGGCGGATATGCAACAGAGAGAGAGAAAAAAACTCAAAACAACTTGCTGTTTTCATATGGTCCGATAAAACTGTTTTGTCTCACAACCATGTGGAATGTCAATGGCAGGCATCGCATCGTGACAAGGTTTTTTTTTTCTTTTTTTTTTTTTTGTGTGTGTGTGTGTGTTTTATTTGAGTTAAGCTAAGCTCACACCCAGGCTGTAGCCCCCCGAGGTATTGCTGCTTTAATTGTGTCCAGTATGATCTACTGAACAATATGTCTTGATAAATCTGAATGGCAGTCCAGCGCACGGCTCCCCCTTGGCATCGCTGCAAAGCCAGGCCTCGCTTTAGTGAACCCGTTCAGGAATGTGGGTTAATTCGGCCGACCCTTTTTACCCCCACAGCTCTGTTTTTGTGAGGTTGGCAGAAACTGACACGTTTTCTTTTGCTTAATTAAGTTGTTCAGTAGAAGGCTGGTCAAACAGTTGCATCTACGTGGGGAGTCTGGAGATGCACAGAAAGCCGTGGGCGTTTCCAACATAAAAAGGGAGATTCTGTTATTGTTTGGGTGTAGACGGGTCATTTTT
Organism: Tupaia belangeri chinensis; assembly: GCF_000334495.1. NCBI lineage: Eukaryota > Metazoa > Chordata > Mammalia > Scandentia > Tupaiidae > Tupaia > Tupaia belangeri. The sequence goes on from NW_006159894.1 coordinate 844,912, forward strand.
TCAAAGTTACTGCTGCCTGAGTGACCACAACCCTGCGCACAGCCCTGAAAGGACATTAAAGCTGCTTAAATACAACTACCTTGGGTTCTAAAGTTTATTTTTTAAAGGAGAGAGAAAGCACATGAGGGAAA
>NW_006159894.1:846277-877072 GCF_000334495.1 Tupaia belangeri chinensis
AAGAGAACAAGCAAGAGAAGCAAGGCGGTCTCATTCATGTGGCATTTTAGTTCTTTCCAGCCTTTTTTAAGGCAGAGAATGAGCTCATTTAAATAAAAGATGCCCATACGTTATCATTGCAGCTAATATGATGAAACTCTTTTTCTAATTTATGAAACAAAGCTGGTACCCACCGAACCGACCTTGTAGCACTGACCTCTGGGCAGAGGAGTGGGATCTAGTCACCTTCATGTCAGGCATCGTGGCTGGGAAAATTCTTCCACAACATGCCAGCCGATGAAATTCCCGCTTTTATTCTTTGCTGATGTTATGACAACCACAAACAATATCAGTCTCACCGAAACGCAAAGGAACTGAGGACCTGATTGGCGACTTCCCTGATTCTATTTGGAAGCCTCCTAGAGTTCTAATTCGATCCACTGCTATCAGCCACATGCAAATCCCCCTGGTGGATGTCTGGTCCCACCTAGAGTTTTCCTCATTGCACATACGATGTGAGGTAACTAAGAGGAGGAGGAGGATGGGACTGGAAATGAGGCCTTTGGATCCTGCTGCTTAACAATGACCTTGGCCTGCTGTGTGAACATCCTGAGCGAGTTCTCGTAGATGGATGCCTTTGTGCCTCAGCTTATCCGTAACAGCTCAGGCTCAGTGCTGGGTACTCAGCAGGCACCTCTCTCCCCTTCTGCAATAAACGGTATTTGGAAAACCCACTCATTCCACAAGCACCTGGCACCAGCCTGGAGCCGACCATCAGTACCACGGTTTTCCCGCATAAAGCACGGGCTCCCAGTGTCTGTGCATCAGGTAATGGGGCCATTCAGAGGGTGTTTGTGCACACTCAGTCTCAGCAGAGAACAATTACGCCTGCTTTGAAGCCATGCACTCGAATCTTCCACCAGGTCCCAGAAAAGCGGCTTTTGGAAAGCCCCAAGGTAGGCTTTTGTCTTTTCAGAAAGGGAAAGAATGAAGGCCAAAACCTTTGAAGGGTCTTCGTGATTTTTCATTTCTCAAAATATACACGAGAAAGTGGGCAATTACTTCGTTGATTTAAGTTTCATGAACAGCAAAATGATTCTTTGGGCCAAAAAAAGAAAAAGTCCATTTTGGAACGTGAGTTACTTAGGATGTCAGTTAAATTTTCATTCTGAGAAATCCCTGCTCATTCTCCAGACAGTGCCAAAGTTGGGCACCTGCCCATACCTAGAATACCATGGGCCTGTATTTAGGTGTGTATATTCAAAATCCCCCAAATGCACATCTTGCTGATGTTTTCAGGTTCTTCTAACCCGTAAACAGACAGAGTAGAGGGAAAGTTCCGTTTTGCACAACTATTTCCCAGATGACTTATTCTGAGAACCAAGGCCCAGCTGCACAAAAAATGCAAAATGCTCTCCTAGTTCTGATGGTCCGTGCTTAAGGACAACATAGGATGTCAGTCTAGGGTGTCTTACTCCCTCCTCAGCGACAGCTCAAGGAAGGACCTTAGATCCAGGCCTTGCCCACCATGTTTGGTTGTGGGGCCATGACAGTTAGGCCACCTGCCTTACCTTCAAAACAGCCAAACTCAAAACTACGCAGTCTCACCCTCAACTTTTAAGCAACAGCTGACTGGCTGGTCCCTGCATCTCTTAAACAGAGGGGTTGTGGGAGGCCAGTGAAGGCCTGAGCAGATGGGAGCCGAGCTGGCTGGGCGACAAGCGGCCGCGGAGTCACGCCACCTGGCAGTCTTCCCACAGCCTGGAGGTGGTATGCGTGCCTGGCGATCGGTTCCCACTCGAGGTGGCAGACCCTCTCCCCCTTCCCAATGCCCTGACAGCCCGCACAGATTTGTCTCTGGCTTTTTAAAATCCAGGACACATTATTCCTCAAAGTCACCAAGCTCCAGCTGCTAGTGAGATCTCGCCTCTCTCTCTTGCCCCACCACCGACATTCTGCCTTTACACCCAGGGAAACAGAAGGCCTTCCTCCACACGGGCAAGCCCACAAGAGTTCAGAGACTGCCACTCGGGTCCTGGAGACAGAGGGGAGGATTCACAAGGGCTGGCCAGGAGCCATCCCACTATCCCTGGCACTTGCAGCTCCACACGCAGCTCTGCGGCTCTTCAGGACAAAGAGGAGCGTTTTCACCAGCCCAACGTTCTGCTGACAAACGCATAATAAACTGACAGAAAGCGACCAAACAGCATTTCAAAACCCCCAGTTACAGGGGAGGCCAAGCCTGAGTGGGATGGTCACTTTCTGCAGGTGTTCGGCCAGTGTCCCTGCATTTGCATGCATTTGCATAGACTGTCAAACAGTTGGCTGACAGAAAGTCTGAGGAGGTCTGGATACAGCCCAAACCTGTCAGTGGCTTTCTCCTTGCCAGTCAAGGTTGGCTCTGGCCGCAATTAAAGCAGGAAATGAATACTTCTGACATTGCAACATACCCGGCCACAGCTGGGCCAAGTTCAATGAAAAAGTGTGCTTCGTTTAGAGAGATGAGACACAAGCTGGAAAATGCAACAAAAATAAAAAGGGAAGCGACTCGTGGTAACCACTCAGAAAGTGCACTCTAAACACAACCTTCAAAGGGGAAAAAATGTTTTGTAATCCTTGCATGTGGTTGTGCTGCTGCTGCTGCTGCTGTTTGGAGTAAGGGAGCAGATTCCCCCAAGGAGTGAGGCCAATTCAGCGGCAAGAGGAGCTGGCCATACGCTGCAGAGCATCGGGAATATTCTCAGCAGAAAGGAGGAAGCAAATCCCGAAAACTGCATTTCCGTGGCATACCTGCTACCCTGCAAGGCTCCGCTGTGCCACTGGGGGTTGACAAATAGGTAGCCGTGGCCTGGAGGGGTCTGAGCACAAGCGTCACGTCCCCCACCGCGCAGCACCAGGGTTACAGATCATATTAGCATATGGATTGCGGTGGGAAAGAAGCAAAAATCAGAGCCTTCGCTACTGTAAGAGTGAATGGCCTCAAGAGACGGAGGGGGTGGGAAGGGAAGAAAGCCGGACAGAAAGGTGGTTGTTCTTAAGCACACATGGGATTTCTCTTTTTGGAGGCCCGCATCCTTCTGAGATGTTGTTTTACAGATTCCTTAAGCGAGACCTAACAATTTATTAAATACTTCATCTCTAAACAGTGGTGGGCACTAGAGTTTCATGAGCAACAGACAATAGATTCTGTTTATTCACCGACAATACAGACTCTGTTTAGCTCCGGACTGCAAGTGGCTGAGCCATCTGGCTCATATCTCCACAGTAAAACATTGTCCGTGACACAAAAAATGACTACATCCCCAGGACAAACTAGTGTGACCTCTAAATAAAGCCTTCCTCTGAAGCTATGATATCACACTGCACAGGGGACACCAGCACAATTGAATCTGGTCACCAAAAGCCCAAGTGAGATAGGACTATGTAAATGGAATTTTATAGGAGACGTTTTGTCCTCCGTGGCAAACCATCCAGATCCGTCCACAGCACTGAAACATCTTTTTCATTCACCCTTGGGACAACAGTGCGGTTCTATGTGGGGATTGGCAGTCCTCTTTCTCCCGCGCCGACCCAGGAAGCACACGTCCATACTCCAGAGGCGGCACCTGCAGCCTTTGCTTCCAACAACGTCTCACTGATGGGGGCCCCACCTGCACCAGCCTTTTTGCCGATATTTCGAAAACAAGCAGCCCTTTCTCCTCCTTGCCAGGGAGAAGGCCCACATTTGCCAGCTTCTTCACAAATAGGGGAACAAGTCACTCGCAGCCTTGCGCCACCTGAATGCCCGCTTCACGAAGCAAACAAGTACACACACACACGCACACACACACTCTTGCTCTCTCTTCACATCGCCCTGTCCAAGAAAGGGGCCGTTTCAATAGAAGAAGTGTCAGTCTCCGGAAAAGACCCAATTCAGTCTCCACTACCAAGGCATTTGTGTTGTGGTTTGGTGGGAAAATTTCATTGCAGAGATTGAAACCCAATGAAGAACAGACCAACAAGCTGGCTTGGTTAAGTAATCCACCTGTTCCAATTCCTGTTTGGTTTTATTTTTCGGAGATGGGAACTTTAACCCATCTCTGCATAAGAGATTTTGCAGATAAATGCTCTCTGAATGCAAGAGGCGATGAGCCGTTTTGCAGCGGGGCCACGTGAGGCAGTGACACGTAGCACATGAGAACAGCCCCGTGTTCGGGGAACAGGTGGAGGAGGGCTGGGGGCACACGTGAACATTCACCTACCCTGTCGTCTTGGGCAAATGACTTAACTGCTCAGTGCTTACCTCCACTTGGAAAAGGGGAGGACATTTTGTTCTTCACAGGAACTATATTTGGAAAATGGGTGAGAAATGCTTAACATTATACCTGGCATTTAGTAAGAGTTTAACAGACGGCAGCTAATAGAAAAACAATGGCAGATAATGGTAATATTGCTTCTGGGACTCCCGGAATTCCTGCAGGAAACAACTTCCAGGATATAAGTAGTTCATTTAAATGCACATCGACACCTGGTAATGGTGACATATTTTGTCATTAGTTAGCATAAGCTCAAATTGCTCGGCAAAGTTGGATTAGAAAATATACTACTAGTGGGCTTCTTCACTATCCTATTTCTGAGACAGAACTTTCTTTATGCAGCATGAAACTGGCCAAAATTATATATTAAGTTATTCTTGTGACAGTCATTGAAAAAAATGTGAGAAACCACTGGCCAGCCAGTGGCATAGTGGTTAAGGCATCTGGGTCGCACATGGTTGACTTCACAGTTTGAGTCCTGGACGAGTGGTTTGAAATACGTACCAGTCATATATGTATGCATGCCCACAACCTCAAAAGGAGAATGAAGGAAAAGGGATTGTGGTGTGAACATTTACCCTGGGGGGGTGCTTTCTTTCTTTCTCTCTTTCTCTCCCCATCCCTCTTTCTGTCTCTCTCCAGCAAGCATACATGCCCTCTTAGCCAAAAAAAAAAAAAAACAAAAAAAAAAAAAACAGGACATTAATGAGAAACCACAGGCATAATCACCATATCTAGGTGTAGTCCTAAGTACTGGCTTGTTTACTAAAGTAAGTCCTTTACTTTTGCTTTTCTTCCAGTCAATCCCAAGATTTTAATTGCTTATAATTAATTTAAGAGTGATCTTTGTGCTTACAACAGGTTGATTTTTAGAAAAGAAGCTGTTCAATTGAAACTACAAAAGCTGATTTTTCTCAAAGAGTCATTTGAATCCAATCTGGACCCAGAGTCTGGGAAATGATTTTTTGTAAAAATACCACAAATGCTGGGGCCAGCAGGTGGCATGGTGGTTAAGGCACTGGACTCCCACATGGTCAGGTGTGGTTTCTGTCTCAGACCCAGTGGCTTGAAACATGCCAGAAGCGTGTGCCTGCCTGCTCGGAATCCTAGGAGGAGAATGAAGAAGAAGCAACTCTAGTGTGGTCATGCCCCCTAGGGGGGGTGATTTCTTGCTTTTTGTCCTTCTTTTTCTCTCTGTCTCTCCAGTGAGCACATGTGCCCTATAGCAAAATCTCTTTTTGAAAATATACAACAGATGCCATATTTAACCGACTATATATTAGACTGAGTTCTGGACCCAAATTTTGTCAGTTTAGCAGCACACGATGACAGCTTCCATTATAGACCATATATATAATCCCTCTAGACATCTTTAGGAGGATTTTAATGTTCCCAGAATAACAAAACTAAAGGAAATTTCCATATGGAAAACCTTCCCAACTTTTTATCTTTCAAAGAACATAAAATTCTTCAGCCATATGCCCATATATCCACCTTTGGTTTGTTAGGTTATTTTGCTGATGTTTTTTAACGCTTAGGTGTGGAAACTATTGTGCAGGTGGTGTTATTTCTGTGACTCTTGGTTAATTTCAGTAGGAAAATTGCTCCTAGGGTAGCAACTAAGCATGCAAAAGGAGGTTGACCCTGGATCCAATGATCTGTAGGAAATCCAGGAAAGGACCTAATACAAATATAAACTTAGAAATTCATTTCTTCAGGCCAGCCAGTGACATGGTGGCTACGGAGGCTGGATCCCACATGGCCAACTGTGCGTGTCAGGTCCTGGACCTGGGGGTTGGGAGACATGCTGGGCATGTGTGCATGCATGCCCAAAATCCTGAAAAGAACACGGAGGAGAAGGGATTGCAATGTGGCCATCCCCTCTGGGGGATTCTCTCTGTCTCTCTGTCTCTTCCGTGAGTGCACATGCCCTAATAGCAGATTTCTAAAAGAAAAAAATAAAAAAGAAACATATCTTTTGGGCCAGCCCACAGCATAGTTGTTAAGGTGACTGGAACCCACGTGGCCAGCTGTGAGGTCTGAGTCCCAGACCTGGTAGCTTAAAAAATATACTAGATACACATGTGTGTGTGCACCCAAAGTCCCAAGAGGAAGGAGAAAGGAAAGAGTAGGAATTATATATGATCATGCCCCATGGGGGAGTACTTTCTCATTCTCTCTCTCTTCCTCTCTCTCTCTTTCTCTCTGGTGAGTGTTACATGCCCTCTTACAAAAATTTAAAAGAAAGAGAGAGAGAAAGAAGTAAGGAAGAAAAAAAAGAAAAGAAAAATACATCTTTGAGATGGAATGGTGGGGTCAAATCTTCTCATTGCTTGTGGCAATGTGGGTTGGAACACACTTTGTAAAGAGTAACTGGGGGGCTGGCACAGAGCCCAGTGGTTAAGTTAGCAAGATCCCACATGGCCAACCATGGTCTGATTCCCAGTCCTGGTAGCTTGAAAACTATGCTGGATACCTTTGCATTCATGACCCAAATCCCAACAGCATGGAGAAGTGGAGGAGAAGGGATTGCGGAGTGACCATGCCTCAGTAGGGGTTGCTTCCCCTTTCCCCGCTCTGCCTCTCTCTCTCACGCATTTTCTAGCAATTGAAAAAAAATGATAAGTTGATATTCTCTACCACCATGTGAAATATTTACAGCCTCTGATCCAGAAATCCCACTTCTGGGACTCTATCATACTGAGCTACCCCTTTAAGTGCTCAAATAATTCTGAAACTTATGTACAGGAGGGTTGATTATGGTATTCTTCACAAAAATAAAAAGCTGGGGCTAACATAAATGTTCATCAACAGAGGACAGTTTAAATAACGCGTGGTGCATCCATTGCACAGAATGATGGGGAGTCACGTGCACTGCAAGCTGCGTCTATATCTATACATACAATTACTTAGAAGAATTCATATCAAGATATGCAGAGATGAAAAGAAGGCTTTTCTTCTTTAAAGCATGCTCTTTGATGGTTTTGTGTTTTTTAAAATGCAGAGCATAACCAGTTCGCACTTTTGAAAGAAATAGAAATAAGGACCAGCCTGTGGCATGGTGGTTAAGGCAGCTGGATCCCATATGGCCGACCTTGTGGTTTAAGTCTCAGACCTGGCTTGAGAAACTCACCAGGTGTGCATGTCTCCCTCAGAAAGAGGGAGAAATGGAGAGGGGATTACAGTGTGACCGCATTTCATGGGGATTACTTTCTCACTTTCTTTCTCTCTCTAGTGAGTGCAGATCCTCTCTAGCAAATTAAAAAAAAAAAAAAACAGTAATTGAAATAAAAAGTATATTCCCCAGTTCATCGCCAGGCTGCTTAGACGCCTTGGCATAGGGGACGTGGACTTTAGAAGGGAGAAGTGGAGGGAGAGTTGGCCAGCAAAACTTCCTGGATGCCCGCTGGGAGAAGGGGTTGATGCCAAAGTCTGAGGGAGCTACAGCCAAATAGAAAAAACAAGTCCCTCTTCCCTGAGGGACTCTCTGCAGAATAGTAAGTCTATAGTTAAAAATATATAACATAAGGCCAGGAGACGGCATGGTGGTTAAGGTGCTGGATCCCACATTGCTGACTCTGCAGTTCAAGTCCCAACCTGGCAGTTTGAAAATCATCTGGGCACAGGTACATGTACACCCAAAATCCTGAAAGGAGAATGGAAGAGAAGGAATTGCCATGTGGCCATCCCCCTGGGGAATGATTTTCATTTCCCCACCATCTGGCAAGAGCATATACCCCAGGGGCCAGCAGGTAGCGTGGTGGTTAAGGGCGCTGGACTCCCACATGGATGACCACGATTTGGGTCCTGCACCTGGAGGCTTGTTTTCTCACTTTCTCTCTCTTTCTCCCTCTCTTGCTCTGTCCCTCTCTGGTCAAATTAAAATAGGTAAATAAATAAAGTTAAATAAAGTATTAAATAAAGTATTTTTTGAAAGAAGAGCATGCGCCTTATAGCACAAAAATAAAACACAAAATGAACAAACTATATATATAAAACATTTAAAAATGAAATGATTTGACTTATCCCACCCATGAGGCTTTAATAATTTGTAGTTGTTTAGTGTTGCTTCTGCAGCAGTCATGCAGTCCATCTAACGTAGTGCTTGAGGGCCTGGGTTCTAGGGTCAAACTATAGCCAGTCCTGCCACTGACTAGCTGTGGGATCTAGTTATGCAGTGTTTCTGGCCCTCAGTTTCCTTCTCTGTAAAATGGGGGTGATTGCATTACCTGCCACACAAGGTGGATGCAACCCAGAGCCTGTTCTATAGCATAGGCTAGGTAGTGCTGAGTCCGGCTATTGTTATCTTAGCCACCATAATAATAGAAATTATTGCAACTCATTGGTTTACCCACACACTGCCCTGCACGTAGAAAGGACATCACAATGTTCTGTCTGTTTCTGAGGATTCGCCGGCACACCATTAGGGAGGCACTGGCTCTGGATTACTCCACCACCAGCAGCCACACTGCCCATGGTCCTGACCAACACTTTCAGTGTGATAGGCTGGAGAGGTGGAGACTGCAGACCAAGAGCAGAGGCAGGCCCACTAGCAAGTGCTGAGACAGAAACAGGAAGTTTTTCACCAAAGTATCACTAGATCTATAATAAAAAAAATACCTGTGTGCTTAGAGCCAGCTGCCAGGTGGCTCTGGTGTGCCAGATGGAGCTGCCTGTCAAGAACACAGGCTTGCTCCCAAGAGCAGTTTGGCAAAGGAGGACTCCAGTGATGGATCACTCCTGCCTCCTCTCTTCCTCTGCTTCCAGGGAGTGCCTTTGAGGCCTAAGAGAGCTTCCAGGGACATATCATTTGCCTCCGCCCCTTGCCTAGGTGCGATTAGTCCTCTAATTCTCACTTCTCCAATTACGACCTCCACTACAGGAATTAGAGTCTCACTCATCTTTTCAAGTTAGAGAAACTAGTCAGAAATGATAGGCAGGTGGTGTTGACAGCAGCCATTTAAGCCTATTATGGGGCTGTGTGTGAGCTGTTTAAGACTGACACCCCTAGTAACCACAGTAAGACCAAGAAAAGAGACTCTTCTCCCTTCCAATTGGTCAGTGGTGCTTCCAGAGCCTGAACTCCCTAGAGGCGGTTCTCCCACCTTGCAAGTGCAGGTGCAGGTGTCCAGGGGGCCAGAGGAATCCCTGGCTGTACTTTGTGTGACCCAGATGCAACTGTATTTGTGATCTAGAAAGCACATGATATTTCCCCCCATGGCTATTCTATGACCAGATGTAATAGCTCAGAGCAAATCATTTTTGTCAAATTGTCTTGTTTTTACTACTAACACCAATGCTTGGGCTGTGTACAATTGTGTGCCTTTTACAAACTCCTTTCATGCATGTTATCTTGGACAATATATGAAGTGAGATTATCTTATTATCTCCATTCTATAAAGAAGGAGTATAGGACTTTGAGTGTTTTGTGGAGTACTCAGAAAAAATATTTCTTCGATGAACTAGGTCTCACTTTCTCCCTGTCTCATTCCTGTTTTAAGGGTCAAGATAGATAAAATTTTAAAAAATGTTTTTCTGCAAGAGTAAAAATAAAATCCATGAATAAACAAAAACAGATACAAAGGTATTTCAGTTTGTGGGAAAATGGAATTAAAGTACAAGTTTATTTTGGTGGCAAAAAAAAAAGTTGAGATGCACTTATAGTGTTTTCATGATACACATCTTCCTCAAACTCTTTAAAGACCTCTAGTACATGGACCCACCAATGACACGGTGACTCATTAGAGAGTCTAGCAGGAAGTAAAAAGTGTCCTACGCAAATTCTTCTCCCTGTCAAAGGAACGTTCGACCATTACAGTGGAGGGGGGTCAAAGGCGCACACCTTCTACCTGGTGATGAACGTCTCACCTCATACAGAGGTTCATGCCTGGGATGGGTCTCTTATCCCCCAGCCTGTGTATGACAAAGGGACCGTAGGGCTCCCTGCTATGCCCCTTTTCCTAGTGGAAGGCATCTTCTTTCTGGACTCTTAGCAGAAATGTATAACCAATCAGACAAGCCTTTAGACTCTGTCTCTTTCTCCACTACCAAAAAGTGGTAGAATCACTCCTGTGCCTTGAACGGGGTGGCCCAGTGGCAGCCTGGACCCAATCCTTGTTTCTGGTCACATATTTATGGCTCTGAAACTAGTCACTGAGTGGCAGTCTGCCAGAGAATGAGCAAAGTGGGGCCAGATTCACCATGTAAACAAACTCTTGAAAAGGGGAAGGGATTGTTCTTATCCAAAATGACACCAACAAGGCAAATGACTTGCCCAATGACAAGGGGCCAGCAGCTGACAGAAGCCAAGTAGAGCTGGGGTCTCTGGACATTTAGAGCAAAGTCCAGAACTCCAAGGAAGCTGCTGTTAAAGGCTTCACTCACTTCAATGACGCTGGCATGTGCATGAGAACAAGAAGTACAGGGCAGACCTTGTCGGGGAACCCCACCATTCCAAGCCTGGGTACTAGTGCTGAGTCCTCCTTGGCCCTCACAATGGTCTGAATGTGTTCCTCAAACTGTATGTATTGAAATGTGGTGAGCCATCGTAACAGTACTGAGAAGGTGGAAACTTAATTCAATTACGATATTGAGAAGTAGGGCCTCTCGAGGTACTTAGGACTCCATCAGGTCATCAAGATGGGGACCCCATGATTGACTCCTGGTAGCTTTCCAGGAAGATGCAGACAGAGACGCTCATCCTCCGTCTTTCTTGTCATGGGATGCCCTGCATCACCCAAAGATTCTGCAGAGATTCCCAACAACAAGAAGACCCTCAACGGATGGGGCCCCTTGACTTTAGACCTCCAAAACCTCTATTGTTTATAAACCTCTCTTCTTTATAAATCACCCAGATCAGGGTATTTCTATTGTTGACAACACAGCAGGATTAAAACTGGCCTCTCTCTGAAACTTGAGCACTAGAGGGAAACAAATGGGTAAATAAATGAACATATAGAGGGATCAATAAGCTAACCAACCGTATCCTATACCTAATTGGACAGAGCCTAGATGTGGGAGCTAGCCATGGCTTTAAAATGTGTGCATAAAAGGACCAGCAGGTAGTATAGTGGTTAAGGCACTGAACTCCCACATGGCAGATCACAGTTCAAGTCCCAGACCTGACAGCTTGAAAATCATTCTGGATGCGTGTGCATGCATACCAAAACTCCCAGGAGTAGAATGGCGGAGGAGGGAGTGCAGCATGGCCATCTCCCTAGGGGAGAGTGATTTCTCACTTTCATTCACACTCTCTCTTTCTGGTGAGTACACACACCTTACAGCAAAAAACTTTTAAAAAGATGGGAATTCACTCGGACTACATATGTGCTGCCCTATGCCCCTTTAGAAAAGGCAGATAGAAGAACAAGGGCAGCCTGTGTGGGTGAAGAGGATACTCCTCTCCCTGGGCCTCTGGAACTCTGAGAAGGTGCTTCTGCCTGCAGACGTAATCTCCCTGGCTAAAACTATCACAGGGTGGTAGGGTTTCTGCAGAAGCACGGAGGGCGAGGTCTCCCATTTTGAATAGCTGTCTGTTTGGGGCAAGCTTTCTATATACAAAAATGTCAGGGGCCAGAGGTCACGGGCCAGCAGGTGGCATGATGGTTAAGGCACTAGATTCCCACATGGGTGGCTGCAGGTTGCGTCTCAGACCTGGTGGCTTGAAAATCATGCTGGGTGTGTGTGCGTACATGGCAAAATCCTTAGAGGAGAATGGATTATGGTGTGGCCATGCTACTGGGAGGGGGGGATCATTTCTCACTTTTCTTCACTTGGACACCCGACCCCATGACAGGACTTCACCATGCTACCTGACTATATCCAGTAAAAAGTCCCTCCCCAGGGCAGGAGAGCTCCTCTTTGTTCCTTATTTTGGTGGCAAACAGGAGTCTGTGGGCAGGAGCCCTGGTGACCCATGCTGCAGACTGTAAAATCACCCAGTCATCTGCTCCAAGCTCCTGTGACCTGAAGCGCCTACTTTGCCCTGTTCTTTCAGAGGTGGCACAGACCATGGGGGCTTCCACTCTGCCATTACATGAAAAGAACTGGTCTTGTGGCCTCATGGTTAGGGGAGCCAGATCCCACATGACTGACAGAGGTTGGAATCCCAGTTCCAGTGGCTTGAAAAACATATCACATGTTGGGACCAGCAGATGATACAAGGTTGCATTGCTGGACTCCCACATAGTCAACTGTGGTTCCAGTCCTAGACTTGGCGGCTTAAAACTCACACCGGGTGTGTGTGCGTGCGTGTTCAAAATCCCAAGAAGAGAATGGAGGAGAAGGGATGGCAGCATGACCATCCCCACCCTGGTTGGTGTTTTCGTGCGTTCTATCTCTCTGGTGAGCACACTCATCCTATAGCAAAAATCTCTCAAAAAAAAAAAAGAAAGAAAGAAAAGAAAAACATACCAGGGGCGTGTGTGTGTGTGTGTGTGTGTTCCCCAAATCCCAACAACATGGAGAACTGGAGTGAAGAGGTTGCAGGGTGACCAAGCTCCATTGGGGGTGCTTTCTCTCTGTCTGTCTCTCTGTTTCTCTGGGAAATGCACATATTCTCTGGCAAATAGAAAAAATAATAATAAATGAAAAAAAAATCCTGACATGGGGATAGGCAAATTATTTTCTATTTTACAGATGCTCTTTTAACATAGAAATAATGATGTAAACGTAGTTAAACTATTCACAAGACAACTATGGGATTTGCCAAAAAAAGAAAATCTTTGATCTCACACTTCCGCGCTGCCTGGGCATTGGAAGCCTGTATCCTGCCTTTTGCAGCCGGGCTCCTCCTGGAGAGTGTATGCGCTGCCGGTTCCTGGGGGGAGCGGCTAGAGGGGATGCCTGAGGTCTGTGAGAAGTGAGGCCAGGCAATGCCTCTCCTGGTCAGCTCTCCTTTTATTGGGGCTGGCATTTCTTACATAAACCGCTAAGTTCGAGTAAGCCACAGAAGCTGGCTTTGGGGCAGGGGAAGCAAGAACAAACCCAGTCCTGTATAAAGCTGAACATTTGTCCAAAATGGCTCCCTTGTTGCCTGCCATTTGGGGACCTTCCCCAGGTGGGATGGATCTTCTCTGGGGACATGAGCACATCACATCCACCTCACTCAGCTGCACGGTCTCTGTCCTCATGTTCAGGTCAGCTCTGAGAGGAAGCTGAACTGTCCCTCTGCCCTGGCCACAAGAATCCTGGTGAAGATCTCCTGCCACCCACACCCACCCCAGCTGGAAATTACCAAGTCTTTTCGGACTTCGCTCCTTATTCATTCACAAAGAATATAACACTGCGTTTTGTCTTTTTTTTTTTTTTCAAGAAGTGAATAGAAAGGCCCGCGTCACCGTCACCGTATTGGGCTGGCTGTCCCACGCCAGCTCAGTAATTGTCCCGTCTCTAGTGCCTTTTTCCTCCTCCACCAAAACCAACTTAAGCTGATTACTGCCATCTCAAACAACCTCACTGGGCTCTAGATATATCCATTTAATATGGCCACGACAAGCAGCCAACTGCTGTTTTCAAAAGACGATCTGACAGATTCTATTCACTTTCAAAGTAGCTCTCCACGCTGGAATAATTATCTTTCATTTCCCTCATTCTGACACCTTTCAATGATTTGTTGACATCTGAAGAGTTATGGGCAATCTTAGAGCAGGCAGCTGGACTTTCCGCCCCCAAAGATAAAACACAAAAAGGATTCCCATGCAGCATCTGAAATAACTCTGTTCTTTGCAAAGGGACACCCAAATCTGCATGTTAATAGGGGCACTTTTATCTTTAACCATCACCTCAAAAAAAAGAAAGAGGGGGTATTCATTTAACTTGTTCACTGCCAGTTGAAGAAAGTGCACCTTTTCCGCAAAACCAGGGGACCCTGGCTTCACAGATAAAATCCAAAAATGCAACTATCCTGAGTTTGCAAACATCTAGCCTTTGGCGCGGTCCTCTGCCTCGAAGGAACATCAGGAAAGCCACGCAAATAGTGAGAGGCTTCATCTGCAGCCACCGGACCCACCCGCTGGAAGTGAGCACGTAGGCACAGGTCTGTTAGGGAGCGGCACCTCCGCTCCTCTTCCAGCACACGGAGCACTTGGTTAAAACCATGCTACACTGGGGCAGGGCATTCAAAGGGTTTAAAAGGAGTCATCTAAACATATATTACCCAATTACAGAGTCTCCTCCCAAGTGGGGAGACTCACTGCAATATCTTCAGAATCTTTTCTCTAGTTTTTCTTTGCCTCTCCTGCCCCCCACGCACAGGGTATGAGGACTTCAGTCAACAGTTTCAACGCTAAGGGCTGGGTAGATTTCGGTGTAGGGGAGTGGAGCCAGGATTTTGCCCTGATCATTGTTAGAGAGAAATAAATGTCAAGGTAGCAGTAAAGGGGAACGGGACCCGCAGGCCGCAGTTCACAGCCTGCACCCCAGCGCGGCAGCCCCCTTTGGGGTAGCCTGGAGCACTCCTTGCTGGAGAGGAAGGGGGCTGGATCCTGGGCGGGAGTGACTGGGAGGGCTGGGCAGGGGAAGGAAACCGGCCACAGGCATCAGGTCCTTTTCAGAGAAAGCAGAGTGAGGCTGCCGAGGTTAAAGCGCTCATTTGCCCTTTGCATTTTCCAGCTCTAATCAGATCGCCCTCCAAAGAGGACAGCCTCTGAGGAACCAAGAACACAGACGACATCGGGTGGTCACTTTCCCAGCTTCTAGCCACAGTCTCTCGATCAACAGTGCCCCTTACTGGCCAGAGCATTGTAAACCTACAGGGTTCCCAGGCTCCTTGCATAACCCATGACAACCTGGAAACTGACACGTTTCCTCTCTAGTTACGAAACTGTAAACACACTGGAATAGCAGCTCTTGCCATCCCAGCTCCAGGCTCTTGGCTGCCCCTCTGCCTTGAACTCTGGTCTCGGCCAATCAAGGTCGCCTGAGGGAGTACCATAATCAGGGTAGCAGCGACTTCTCCCAGGAGACACAATCCACAAACACACCAAGTGATCATAGCAGATCCAAAGCGCCAAGAAGCTTTCATGAAGAGCCAACATTGAGGCAGGAGAATCTACGCTCTCTGTGAGCCTAACGGATTTCAATTCTAGGTGGGTAGAGGACAGTCAGTCATTAAACGCTAAAGACATACTGGCTTTTTCAAACAGCTTTCTGGAATTCTCCAAAGAAACCTTCCTGATTAACGTGCACAGGGTTCATTAGCAGAAGCAGTGGGTCAGCTGTCCCCGGTGAGAGCTCATGGCTGACAGAGGTGCAGCTGGGCCAGCGGGCAGAGCGGGTCTGGGTTATTTTAGGTGAGGGGGTTGGCGCAGAGGGAGACGGAGTGGAGGAGGGAGTTTATTTTGGTTGAGGTGCTTTATTTTGCTTTCTTGCTTGTGAGGATTCATTTCCCTTGGGTAATTTAAAGTTTGTAAAGAGCCTTGGAATTCCTTGGAGAGAAAGTGCCATCGTGAATAAAATAAAATGGTCACAACATGAGTGAGGATGAGGGAGATGGCCAATGCCCTGTCTTCAGATTCTTGGGTTTTTAGTCAGTAGGGTTAGCTAAGGAGTTAGGTAATTTAGGGAAGCTGTTTCTCGCATGTCTAGCTCTTGGTGGGGCAGGGCTTGTTGTGTGTTTGTGTGTTTATCTATTTATTTATGTTTAGGGTTTTGCCATAAAGCACATGTGTTCCCTGGAGAGAAACAGAGAGACAAAGAGAAGGAAGGTGAGAAATCACATCTGGGAGGGGGCAGGTGTGTGGTCACACCATAATCCCTTCTTCCTCCATTATCCTCTAGGATTTGGGGCATGCACACACACATGCATGGCATGATTCTCAAGTCACCAGTTCTGGGACTTGAACCATGGTTAGCCATATAGAAGTTCAGCACCTTAACCACCATGCCACCTGCTGGCCATGTGTCTAATTATTGTTCCCAGCACTGTGCGGTGATTTTCCACATGTTAACTTATGTCATTCTCACAAACACCAAATGCATTCACTCATTCTGAAACCACATGTATTCAATCAGAAGAATTTCAGAATACCCACTTCCTGCCCTAGAAAATGGGGGCTTATTCTAGCTGACTGCTCTGAATGAAGCTTCTTAACCCCTCCCAATGCCATTGTCTGTCAGGCTAGCATGGCAGGCTCCGTAACTACTTCACTAGACACTGAGGACAACACTGCTTTGTAGCCTCCTGAGCTTCTGGTCAAAAGCTTGTCTCCTCCACACCCATTGGAGGGGCTATTATCAAAAATGAAAAGAAAAAAAGAAAAAAACCAGAAAATAACAAGTATTGGTAAGGATGTAGAGAAATTGGAATCTTTGTGCACCGTGGGAATGTAAAATGGTGTTGCTGCTATGGAAAACAGTATGGTGGTTCCTCAAAAAATTGAAATTAGAATTACCATATAATCCAGCAATTCCTCTTCTAGAATATATACTCAGAAGAATTAAATGTAGGGACTTGAAGAGATATTTATACATCTATGTTCTAAACAGCGTTATCCACAATAGCCAAGGTGTGGAAGCAACCTAAGTGCCCGTCCACAGGTGAGTGGAGAAACCAGACGTGGTGTGTGCGTGCAATGGAATTTCAGCCTTAGAAAGGGAGGGAATTGCGACACATGCTATGACGCGGATGGACCTGGAGAACATTATGCTGAGTGAAATAGACCAGACACAAGAAGACACATATTGTATGGTTTTGCTCATGTAAGGTATTTAGAACAGTCAAATTCACAGAAACAAAATTTCTGCATGGGGGTGGGGAACAGGGAGTTATTTCTCAGAAAGCACAGAGTTTAATAAAATAAAATAAAAAAAGAACACAGAGTTTCTGCTTCGCAAGATGATAAGAATTTTGTAGATGGATGGTGGTAACTGCAGCCCAGCCACGTGAATGTGCTTGATACCACAGAACTGTACACTGAAAAACCACTAAGATGGTGGCCAGCCTGTGGCCTAGCAGTTAAGGCAGCTGGATATCCCATGGTCAGCTGCATAGTTCAAGTCTTGGACCTGAACTATGGCAGCTTGGTAGACACGACAGGCACACAGGCATGTATGCTCAAAATCCCGAAAGTAGGGAGAGATGGAGAAGGCATTGCAGTGTGACCATCCCCCCTGAGGTTCCCCCCTGAGGGGTTGTCCCCTCTATCACAATTTAATGAAATTTAATGAAATCAAAAAGTTTCTCTTCTCATCTATAAGGTGGGAGGTCATTTAATTTTCACAATGAAAATGAAGTGAAATAACATACCTAAAAGCCCAAGTACAAGGTTTGGTGTGTAGGTGCTTAATACATGCAGTTATCACTATGGCTTTACACATTGATGAAGGAGCTGACACAGCGGTTCTCCTCCAAGGAAAGCTTTCTGAGTTTTGTATGGGGAATGGAGTGGAAGGATGGATATGGCGAACGAGCTCACGGCTTTTATGTAGAGGCGAGTGGAGGGTTGCTTCCAGGGCACACAACTGACGGCATTGCAGGGGTCCCTCCCACTGTCTCCACACTCAGCCCGTTAGAGTCATTCCTCTGGCAAAAGCACCATCTCCAGAAGGCTCTCTGTAGAAGTCCATATGTTAACCTAGAGGGAGAATCCATTAGCACCCTAATCCCTATTAGCAAGGAGCGTGTGGCTGGATTATCTTGCTGTCACCTGGCAGGAAGCAGGATCCTGTAGAGAAGGACATCGGTTAGCATATTGTCATGGGGGAGAGGGATGGGAACGGCCAGGAGAACGGCATGTGGTGTGGGGACAATGCCCATATGGGGACTGCGGTTGGCTCCTAAGCCGAAAGGAAAAGCCCAGGTCGAAGCTTCGCGTCTCTCCTGACCACCTGCTCCAGTGACGTCCGTGGTGAGCATGTGGCAGCCCCCAGTATGCACGGTCTGGTGGTTCTTACAGCAACTTTTTGAGGCAGGCATCACTCACTCCATTTTACAGGCGGGAGACTAGACCTCAAGACAGTTAAGCGGCTTTTGTGGAGAATCAAGCAGCTGGCCAGGACTCAAATCCGGGTCTTCTGATTTCTCCACCTCACTAGGTGCTCTTAGCTCAACGTACTTTCACACTGTCCCTAAGAGCTAACGATTTAGTGCTACTGCAAGGATTAGCCGTTCCTGTTACGGCTACTACTACTGTGTGAACGTGGACCGGACACCAAGTTCATCTATCTTCATTGCAGCCCTACTACCTAGATGGGGTTGTGATCCTCACTTCACAGACGAGGAAACAAAGGAAGCACAGATAGGGCTAGTGACTCGCCCCAAACCACACAGCCAGCAGGTGGAAGCGAGCGCCTGGCAGTCTAGAGAAGACACCACACAGAAGCCACTTTCCTGGAGGCCCATGAAGTTGTTCTGATGGTCAGTGGGATGCCAGGCCCACCACTTCCCTACGCCTCTGTATCACAGCCTCCAGCCTGTCACTGACACCCGGCCCCCAAGATCCCACGGGGGACAGGTCCCCAACTTGGTCCAGGATTTGGGGATGGGTTTTCCCCAGGGATGGGGTCAATCTCATCATTGCATTTGTTTGGGAGGATATTTGGTTCTAATTCGATCGTAACCTTCTTCATTGTTGTTCAAGTAATCAGGAAATCATATTTGTCTCCTGGAAAGTTTTATTCCAAAGAGTGTTATTTATTTTGCTGATTTTAGGAGCTTTAATCTGTCATTTCATTTTACACATTCCTCTTATTTTAACATTCATATATGATTGACAGTATATTTATGCATTATTATTTATACTATTTACATGTAACAAGTTGTGATTATAATATGTAGACCGTTTTATTTGCTTTTTTTAAATTTTAGGAAATGTCTGTTCATAACACCAAAATCATAAAGATTCTCCAAACTTATTATTTGTTGTGTGAACGTTTTTCTACTCTTCTTTTTTTTTTTTTTTTTTTTGAGAGGTTTTCGCTATAGGGCGCGTGCGCTCGCCAGACAGACAGACAGAGACAGAGAGACAGAAAGCGAGAAATCACCCCCCAGGGGGTATGGTCACGTCGCAATCCCTTCTCCTCCATTCTCCTCTCGGGATCTTGGGCACACACGCACACGCGCCTGGCATGAGTTTTAAGCCACCGGGTCAAGGACACAAACCGTGGTTGACTACGTGGGAGTCCAGCGACATAGCCGTTACGCTAACTGCTGGTTCCCCGTTTTTCTACTCTTGAACTACTCAGAAAATGATAACGTTTCTGTATATATAATGTATGTGTGTTGTGCATCGAATAAAATTTAATTTTTAAAATAAGTGGAAAAAATATTAAAGTAGTATCCGAGAATTTCACACAGGAATGTGAATCACACAGGAATTTTTTTTAAATCCTGGTTTTATAAAACTATGAATTCCTGATGCCCTTTGGAGAACTTTCAACAGCTGCTTCCTGGCTGGGGACGTGGTGAGTGCTGAGTCCTGAGTCAGCATCTTTGTCCACTGAATTGCTTTGGAATTACTGGAAGGACACGTTCTACTCTAATCGTAACTCACCATGCCATGAAACATCTCGACAGCGGGGCAGCGGGAAGAACCACCGCCGTCTATTGCCTCAATCTCTGTGTGCACGTGTGTGTGCAGGCGCACATGTGTGTACGCACATAGGTATAACTCTCCCTTCCAAAGAAAGAGAACTGGAAGGTTCCCATGAGTTTAATCAAAGCATTTCCTGAAGTGAAGACAGACATCAGGTGAGAGTAAAGAATGCTTAGCCAGAGGCAGATGCTGGCTAAGACAGGGGCAGGCGGGCAGGACGCTCAGTGAGGCTGGACTGAAAAGCCGAGGGCACACTCGCCTTTGCTTCTCGGTGGCAGCTCAAACTGGATTTCCATGTCATGGTGCAGGCGAGAGGATGTGTCGATTCACTATGACAAAATGACACGTCGAGAATGTTTTGCTGGCCCACCCAACGCCCCAACAGCAAAGGCACATAATCTTAGCTAGAAATGCCGTCTTTAGCATGGTTATCTGTTTTTCAGATGGGTTGACATCTAAAATAAAAACCATTTTTGAGAATGGGCTGAGAGACTCATGTTTGGTGCACATTGATCGAGGATGTGAGTCTGGCTGGATTTTTTTTTACTGTGCATGAAGCTCAGGACTTCTTACCCAGAGACACGGGTCTAAACAACACAAAAGCCTTCACCAAGTCTAATTTTACCTCCGCCTGCACCTCATTACTGTGTGGTAGCTTGTTTCGTGCAAACAATTGCTGGTTTCTAGCATAACAAGGAAGCCCGTGGTGTCTGTATCGAACATATTCCTCAGAGAATGAGAAATCTCCAACCGGGAAAGAGGAGATTCTTGTTAAGCCCTGGAAATAGGCTGAGATGTAAATGTATGCTCTCTCCCGCAACCTGTCTAATTGCCCATAAATGTCATTAAGTTGAGAAATGTTTTCCACCAAATTAACTTTGACTCATGATGTCTAATTAGCAGGAGAAGCTGGAAGATAACAACTTATCAGTCACTGTTTAAGAAAACATGTTTAACGGGTGACTTTTGACTAGCAGCAATGTTGAACCAGGTATTGTAACTGTCAAAACCATGCTTGAGCCCAGCAATTAAGCACAATGTCTCTTTTTCAGTGCCAAGAATTTTACAACTCCCTCACAGATGTGTTTCAAAATTCGCAGTGAGGGTAGCCTTAGGATCCACGGGACACCTGATGAACTCAAATCTCTTTGGCAGAAAATTTGGGACTAATACATTTAAAAGGATCGGTTCAATTTTTCAAAAAACTAAAGGAGCAAACTCTTCTTGCTGATGAAGCGCAAAGAACATCCCCATAGTGCTTTCACTGCTTGCAAAACACTCTGCCACGTGTTTGAGCCTCCCAGCAGCCCTGCTGGGCCCTTGTTATTTCTGTCTCTGTTTTACTAACTGGTAAACTGAGACCCAGGAGGCTGTTACTTTCTCAGACTCATACAGCTAGCCAGGGGGTGAGGGGAGATTTGGACCCAGCTCGTGTGACTAGATCTGACATTGGAACCATGAATCCCTGCAGGCTAGCACCTCCCCCTGTAGCAAGTGCGATGAATCTGGCTCCCTGAACTTAGATGGAGAGAAACTGCATCCTTATTTTCATCAACTTCCCACTGACTTTTCTTAAAGTTCATTTTTACTTAATTCGTGATAGAAAGTTACATGCCCATGCACGAGATAGAGAGGGAGAGAAAGAGAAAGAAAAGCACCCTTGACAGGATCTCATCAATCTATGATCCCTTTTCCCCAGACCTCCAGCTTATCAAGATCTTGAGCACACACACATGCACCCGGTGTGTTTTTAGCCCAACCAAGGGATCCAAACAAACCCATGACCGGCCTTGCGACTTCCAGCATTCCTGTGCATGTGTGTGTAATAAACTTCAACTGCAGCACTGGGCTGGACCTCTAGATTAAATTTTTTTTTTTCGAGAGGTTTTTACTATAGGGCGCGTGCACTTGCCAGACAGACAGAGAGAGACATAGAGACAGAAAGCGAGAAATCACCCCCCAGGGAGGATGGTCACACCGCAATCCCTTCTCCTCCATTCTCCTCTCGGGATCTTGGGCACGTACGCACACGCGCCCGGCGTGAGTTTTAAGCCACCGGGTACGGGATGCAAACCACGGTCGACTACGTGGGAGTCCAGCGACATAGCCATTACACTAACTGCTGGTTCCCTAGATTAAATTTTAAATTGGATTATGAGTGTAAGGCAAACACCACAGCAAAATGAGGGGACTTCAAAAAGTTCTAGCAGGGCTGGCCCCCTAGTGCAGCAGTTAAGCGCTGTGTAAAGGGAGTTGGATCCCACCTAGCCCATTCACGTGTGAATCTCAGTCCTGGCAGCCTGAAAAACACACTGGGTACATGAGCATGTGTGCCCGAAAGCTTGACAGGATAGAGAAATGGAAGAAAAGGATTTCAACATGACCCTATCTGTGGTGTATTTAAGTGGTATAGGAGAATTTTACACAGGAGTGTGTGGGGTGCTTTCTCTCTCTCTCTGGTGAGCATATGCACCTTTTTGGCAATAATAATTTTAAAAATTTGTGAGAAAATGGAGTTAATGTACTAGTTTATTTTGGTGCAATTAAAAAAAAATCCATGCATAGTTTTTCCATAACATACATTTCCCATGAACTTTCTCTTTTCTAAATTTATTTAGTTCCATTTGTTATTATCATTATTGTTATTATTTTAATTTGACCAGAGAGAGAGAAAGGGAAAACAGGGAAGCAAGCCACCAGGTACATGACTCAGACCACGACTAGCCATGTGGGAATCCAGTGCTCTTAACCGCCACACCACCTGCTGCCCCTCCAACGAACTTCTTGACACCCCTGTAATTGCCCACTCATGCCTTTATCACAGTTGCAATTGCTGATATTTCCCAAGTCATGTCACAGCTGTTAGAGATATCTGGAAATACCATTTACACTCATGGCCGCTTCAGAACTACACACGTGTTAATTTGCCACTAGATTTTGTTATTTAGTGTGTTTTAGTTTTATTTATTTATTTATTACCATAGAATGCATGTGCTCACCAGAGAAAGACAGAGAAGGAAAGTGAGAAATCACCACACAGGACTATGACCATCCGCAATCCCTTCTCCACTCTTATCCCAGGATTTTGGGTGCACACACACACACACACACACGTCCAGCATGATTCTCAAGCCACCAGGTCTGGAACTTGAAACATGGTCAGCCATGTGGGAGTCCAATGCCCCAATGACCACACTACCTACTGCCCTACTAATGGATTTTTAAAGAAATAATTATGCACCACTGGTAAGATTTTTTTTAGAGAATTATTTTATTTAACTTTATTTATTTTAACTTGACCAGAGATGGACAGAGTGAGGGAGAAAGAGAGAGAGAGAGAGAGAAGTGAGAAAGCAAGCCACCAGGTCCGGGACTCAAACCGCAGTTGGCCATGTGGGAGTCTAGCACCCTTTACCACCATGCCACCTGACAGCCCTTACTGATAAGTTTTAAAAAATATCGGGACCAGCAGTTAGCGTGATGGCTATGTCGCTGGACTCCCATGTAATTGACCACGGTTTGCGTCCTGGACCCAGTGGCTTAAACTCATGGTGAGCTCATGTGCATGTGTGCCCAAGATCCTGAGAAGAGAATGGAGGAGAAGGGATTGTTGTGTGGCCATCTCCCCTGGAGGGGGTGACTTCTTGTTTTCTGTCTCTCTGTCTCTGTCTTTCTGATGAGCACAGGCGCCCTATAGTAAAAACCTCTCAAAAAAATATTTTCATCACTATATGTCAACATAATTGGTTCCCTTTCTATGTATATATGTTTTATTTTATTCATTTATTTTTTAAAGAATTATTTATTTATTTTAATTTTTTTTTTTGAGAGGTTTTCGCTATAGGGTACGTGTGCTCACCAGACAGACAGAGACATAGAGACAGAAAGCGAGAAATCACCCCCCAGAGGGAATGGTCACGCTGCAATCCCTTCTCCTCCATTCTCCTCTCGGGATCTTGGGCACGCACGCACACACCCCCAGCGTGAGTTTTAAGCCACCGGGTCCAGGACGCGAACCGCGGTCGACTACGTGGGAGTCCAGCGACATAGCCATTACCTTAACTGCTGGTTCCCTTATTTATTTTAATTTGACCAGAGAGGGACAGAGAGAGAGAAAGTGAGAAAGCAAGTCACCAGGTCCAGGACTCGACAGTGGTCAGCCATGTGGGAGTCCAGCGCCCTTAACCACTACGGCCTCTATTTTATTCATTGAAAATATTATTCCGATGAGTGGTCTGGAGGCTTCTGAGTGCACAGAAAAGGGGCCTCTGCTCAGCTCTGTAACTGCCATGTTGAAGAGGTACTAGCCAGCAGGCTGGGCACCCCCATGGATGCTGTTACTGGTTATGCTCTGGCATCTCAAAAGACAGCAAAACACCTTTTAAACATGAACAGGAGTTGGTCCTGACCTCAGTGGGATCTCACACTCTGCAGTCTGAGGGATGCACCCTGACTGTTTGGGAGGAGGGCAAGGCCAAGCATCTTCCCTTTGCTCAGGTAACCCCCAGTTCTCCCCGACTCAGTCCCAGATGCCATTTAACCATTTAGCAATGTTCTTTCCCATACCTCAACTAGCCTAAAGGAGAGCAATGCTTTCTTTCTAAATGAGAACAAGTTCGGAAGCCCCCACCATACACACAGGCATCGGCAGAAACACAGGACCAGTCCCTGTGCTCGAAAAACATGTACCTGTAGAAGAAAGCAACAGTAGAGAGCTTGGTGACCCCCTGACCAGGTGCTGGACTGGACCTCCACATGCCTAGAAAACCAGGCCTCACCAGGCAGACTTAGCACCTTCACCCAGGGCCTTCTGTGTCATGGCAGCACTTGGTACCTGACTGCCTTTCTCTTGGCTTCCCACCTGGCCCTTGGCAGCCCCAGCCTGAGAGGAGCAGTGGAAATTTGGAGAGAGCCCGGGAATGTGGAAGAGGGGAGAAGCAGGGTTATAGTGAGCACTGACAGGGGGTGTGTGTAACCCAGGAAGAGCCGCTGTGTCGCTAGCAGTTCCTTCACTTCAGGGGTAGGATAGAAGTTGCCGACGTGCACCTAAATGAACGTCTCCAATAGGACGTGTTCGACGGTAGTGTTGTTGACTGGTAAGTGTTGGTCATTCTCACTGGGAAAGAGCAGTTGAGGACTCATGAGGAGTAGACAGTGTGAAGGGCCCAGGAAAATAGGCCCTTCTGGTAGGTGGGGAGGTGTGCAGAGAGTCCCCTTGCTGATCCGACTCCTGCTGCAGCTGCTCTATGTGCCCGACCTTGCAGCAGAATTGTGTCTGGCTCCCATTATCTGACCAGTACTGCAGGTCGGGGGAGACACCTCAGAATATTACCCCCTGCTGGGAACCAGCAGTTAGCGTAATGGCTATGTTGCTGGACTCCCACGTAGTCGACCGCGGTTCGTGTCCCGGACACGGTGGCTTAAAACTCATGCCGGGCGCGTGTGCATGCATGCCCAAGATCCCGAGAGGAGAACGGAGGAGAAGGGATTGCGGCGTGACCATCCCCCCTGGGGATTTCTCGCTTTCTGTCTCTATGTCTCTCTCTGTCTGTCTGGCGAGCGCACGTGCCCTATAGCGAAAACCTCTCCAAATAAATAAATAAATAAATAAATAAATAAATAAATAAATAAATAAGAACATTACTACCTGCCCACCCTCCAAGGAAATGGGCCCCCTGTGTCCCAAGAGCCCAGGACATAGCACTGAACCACCGAACACCAGAGCTGTTTGACAGTACAGGAAGTAGGTAGGGAGAAACATGAGGTCCCACTCAAATCCACCTCCAAGATCATACACGGTGTGTGGGAAGAATGTCCCCCTCATGGCTTGTGTGTGATGGATCCATCTGTCTCAGGGAGGTTCCAGGCCTCCCACTTCACAGATGAGAAAGCTGGGGTTCAAAAGGACACCATGTCTCTTCCAAGTTAACTCATCTAATATACATCAGAGCCAAACAGTGCAGTGAGATCTGTGTGCCCTTAAAACCCATGCGCTTCCGGGCCAGACCCGGGGTGGTGAGGACAACAGTGAAACACGATGCTTTGCACAGCAATCTCAGGTAGCAAATGTCCAGTTCAAGTCCAGAGACCTCCCTAAGTATGCCAAGCACACGTTTGCCATGATTCGAGACTGGCTGAAGGCTGGAGGTGGATTACAGCACTAGGGCCCTGCCTAGCTCTCTCTCTCTCTTTCTCTAACTTACTTGTGGAAGAGGAGAGAAAGAAAAAGAAAGAAGAGAAAGAAAGAGAAAGAAAGAAAGAAAGAAAGAGAGAAAGAAAGAAAGAAAGAAAGAAAGAAAGAAAGAAAGAAAGAAGAAAGAAAGAAAGAAAGAAAGAAAGGAAAGAAAGAAAGAAAGAAAGAAAGAAAGAAAGAAAAAGAAAGGAAGGAAAAAAGAAGGAAGAGAGAAAGAAAGAAAAGAGAAAAGAAAGAAAAGAAAAGAAAGCAAAACGAAAAACCATCCATTGCAACTAGCTCAGCTGTGAGAGTCGCCCAGGGGAGGAGGCATTCCCCAATCAGACTGAGAGTCCCTTGAGCTGTGAATTACCTCCTGGACACCTCTTTATTTCCCATGCCCATCGTCGTCCCGGGCACATAGTAGGTGCCCCACCAGTACTTGTAGACTAAGCAAATGAATTAATTTTGGTCTCCTTGCGGAGTTACCAGAAAGTACTCCACACCCCACATCTTTTTTTCTTTTTCTTTTTCTTTTTTGGAGAGGTTTTTGCTATAGGGCACGTGCGCTCACCAGACAGACAGAGAGAGACAGAGAGACAAAAAGCAAGAAGTCACCCCCCAGGGGCGATGGCCACACCGCAATCCCTTCTCCTCCATTCTCCTCTTGGGATCTTGGGCACGCACGCATATGCGCCCGGCATGAGTTTTAAGCCACTGGGTCCAGGACGCAATCCGCCTGGATGTGAGTCTGGCCAGTGACATAGCCATTATGCTAACTGCTGGTTCCGACCCCACATCTTTTGAGGGGTGTTTTTCTAGCACTGGAGATGGGACAAAGGAGAAGCCTCTTCCAGAATGTGGGGGGTTGACTGGGCCCAAGAGAACCAAGGGCAAGAGCAGAGGCTTCAGCAAAGGCAAAGGCAGCCCAGAGCTGGGAGCCTGAATTGCCAGCAGTTATTTCTGTTGAACTTACATAGACGTATTTCTTTCCAAAAAACATTGAAATGACTGCCAGTTATGGTCGTAGAAGTACAAAAGGAGGAGGGGACGGGAGCCCCCCGGAGTTCAAGGGCAACAGGTTTGCCTGACAGGGGTCTAGGTTCTGTGTGGCGTTCTCGTCTCCTAAGAGTCAGTGAAAGCTGGTTCTGAGTCAGGGGAGAAATCAGGATAGAGGGCTCAAGAGCAGGAGGGAGGTCATTAGAGGTGTTGGGAAAGGAGAGGGAGAGGTGAGTAGAAGCGGGAACTCTGGGGGAGGGGAGACCCTGGGAGCACCTGGGGGCACCTTACTTCATGGTAGCACAGACAATTGCAGTCTCAACAGCACTGCCTTCCAGGACAGAAGGTGGCCCCTCATGGTGGTCATTTCCCTACTGAGCAGGGCCTTTTGCAATGGGGTTCTGAGTTGCCACAAAGTCTTCTTTCCTCTCACCCTAAACCTACCATTTAGGTACCCAGTGATTCCTAGGAAGCTCATATTCACTATGGTTTTAAAAGATATACCTGTGTGAGACCAGCAGTTAGCATAATGGCTATGTCACTGGACTCCCATGTAGCCAACTGCGGTTCAAATCCCAGACCCGGTGGCTTAAACTCACGTCGGGCACGCGTGCGTGCATGCCCAAGAATCCCGAGAAGAGAATGGAGGAGAAGGGACTGTGGCATGACCATCCCCCCTGGGGAGTGATTTCTCACGTTCTATCTCTCTGTCTCTGTCTTTCTGGTGAGTGCACGAACCCTATAGCAAAAACATCTCCAAAAAAAAAATCGGTGAGGTAGTGATTGAATGTTTAAAGAAATAATAGAAATAATTGGAATAATAATAATCTGGAAAAAAAGTAAAAAGCTATTGGATGATGATGGGGATTTTAATGTCTTTGTATTGACTGTATTGACTGATATGAATGGTATTCCTTCTGGAAAAAGAAATGTAATACACTGTGAAGTTAGGAGATTCAATGTAATATAAACAAGACGATAATAATAATGTAAAAATTTTTAATTAAAATAAGCACCTGTGAGGGAGTTGTAAACTTTGTGGTACCATAAAGAGACATCGTGCTATCTAACTGCTGCGCTCAAGAGTGGTTTTTGACATGAATGCCACAGGGTTCTTAGACCCACAGGGTCCCTTTGATAAGGTTTTTTTTTTCCTTTATATTTGGGTTGGGAGGGGGCACAAATTAATTAGGGAGAGTGGTATTCAAGTTTTTGCTGAAGGGTACACACACGTACTTACCGGAGGGAGAGAGAGAGACAGAGAAGCAAAGTGAGACATCACCCCCTGGGTGATGGCCATACCACAATCCATTCTCATCTCAGGATTTGGGGTATGTATGCACATGCACTTGGTATGATTTTCAAGCTTCTGGTCTGGAACTCAAATTGCAGTCAGCCATGTGGGGGTCTAGCACCTTAATCACCACACCACCTGCTGGCCCCTGGGAATTTAGATTCTCATTGTGAAATATTGTTACCATATTTCAGTTGGTATGCGATCTCTTTGGGGCTAGCACAGGCGCTCTTCACTTAACAGCCAAGTTCCGTTCCCAGGACTAGGTCATTAAGCAAATTGACAGATAAGTGAAGAGCTTAGAGGTGGGTGTATTGTGGTGTGATGTGGCATGTCGTGGCACCATGGGGTATGTATTTTTCAATAGACATTATACAACACCACACTAGAATAACATAATTCTATTCATACAGAAAGGAAACAATAGATAAGCATCAGAAAGTGTCAAAACACACCACAGCACAATAATATAAATCTGGCATAATTGTTTCATTTATTCTGAATACTATGAGGTTGTCAGGAAAGTCATGACATAGTTTACTATATTTTTCTATTCTATACAGAAATGTGCCATGACTCTTCTGATGACCCAATATTATGGGTGCATAATAAAGTACAAACTTATAAACAAAATCTGCAGTCTTGTGTAATTGTGAACACTTCATGTAGTGAATACTAACTGATCGTGGGAACAAGACAAAGAAAGTCTTTGAGAAAGGGGATTCCTGAGACTCACACAGACTGAGAAAGGGAATTCATTCCCCATGTTGGAGAACCAGCCCTAAGATCGAGGGATCGCTGCACAGGTAGGTAGGTTAAGAGAGTGGCTGTAGTACGTGTTCTGAGGCTCCACTGTAGATGGCTCCACTCATAATGGTTAAGCATTTGAGCTGATAGGTGGTGGTATAGCAGAACCTCAGCTGGACCCGTATAGGAAGGTCCTGGGTTCGCTTTCTGAGACCACCTTGTGCATGCCAGGCACATGTGTGTGCGCCATGATCCAGGCTGACTGAGGCTGGGCGAGGATCACGGTGTGAAGACTCTACAGGGGGAGTCTCTCCCTCTCTCCCTCTATCTGAAGAAATAAACTTTAAAGAAAAAGAGCTTGACCTTAACTTGTCTCGATGAAAGAGCTTGAACTTAGCTTGTCTTGATTCTTGTTTCTAAACTCCATGGCACACATATGTAAAATGCACAATTACAATTGCCTCTGGAGCCTTTACAAACTTCACATACAGACCATCTGTAAAACTAGGAGCAGTGTCAGCATCACATCAAACTCCCATCCTGATGGTGGTCTAGTGAACAAAGATGTACCTCACAGAAAGATTTGGAGGGAGATCTCGAGCCTTGGCAGGCACCCCAACTGATACGCCGTCAGTTACCACTTGGTGAGAGGGAGGTAGAAATTCCCTCACCTCTCTTCCCACTCCCTGGCAACATCTGTCATAAGTAGTCACTCTGAAAGGACCAGGTCCCCATCCAGAAGTGCTGGAGCTGAGGAGGGACTGGGGTTGGTAAGGTTGCAAGGAAGTAGACGTGGAAGGTGCTGAGGCCAGGAGTTCTCTTAATTAGGTGGCCCTTCAGCTCCCCGATTCTGGGGGCTTTGGGAATTGGAGGTGGTGGTATGGTGGGACTGGCTTGCTTGGCTCCAATTGTGTGGCTCTCTTCCCAACTCTCTGTTCAGTGACATTCTGTTGGAAGCATCAAAATCAGACACAGTGGGAGTATTTACACCACAGAAATAGGTAAATGCTAAAAATTAGGGTTCTCTCCATCCCCACCTCAGAGAGCAAGTTGCTAAACCTTCACTGCACACTACTGGTTAGAAGAAATTGCTTGATTGGAAATCCTTGATTATTGAACTCCAGAGCAATCACATCAGGGTTCAAAGGACAAGAGAGGGAGTATAGCTTAAGACATCAAAAGGAAAGCAAGAGTAGTTGGGTATTTGGCTGGAAGGACCCCTTGGCTCATCTGTCAGGAACCCGGCAATGGTGGACATAAGGTCAGAAGCCGGTGCGGCCATTCCTGTGCAGCACATGCAATGGGCCCTTAGCAGGTAACTCAGAACGTCATCCACAAAGAGAAATGCCTGTCTCATTGCAGGACCAGGCAATCGCTTGAATTCCCTTCTAGTGCTGACATTTATGATTCTAACTACATACATGTACACATGGAAAACTAGCTGACAATGTGAAAGAAAACCCACGGGCCACACTGCAGGTTCTGTCTACCAGTGTGGTCATAGAAAATAAACTGGACTTCTTTATTCAGCAGATTTTTTTGAGACCCTCTGTGATGAGGTATCTTTCTTCCAAATATTATGTATAGCTTAAGAAAGTTTGCTGAAACCTGCTCCCTCCTTACCCTCTCCGCCTCTCCACTCCCCTATCCTACACCTCCAGTACTTGCACTGCATACCAAAAGGTTAAAAGAAAAAAGAAAAAAAGGAAAACGAAGCACGATTTTGAAGAATCCAGAAGTCGGGGAAGCGGATGTTGTCAGTGTCCTGTCAATTTT
>NW_006159894.1:877380-902540 GCF_000334495.1 Tupaia belangeri chinensis
TCCCTACACTCTTTAGATTCCTCCGAAGATGTTTCTTGAATCAGATTTTATTTTCCCTTAAGGCTACACTTGGCGTGGGTGTACAGAGAACCATGGAAGTGTTGGCATATTAGGCCCCCGGGAGAAGCTTCAGTCAGTGCTGACGGAGAGCTGACACTTCCTGGTTGTCCTTCACTGTGTCCCAGAGTCGCGGGGAGGATTGAACTCCAGCTTGACTTTTCCAATGGACTTCCTCCTCTTCCCCATTTCACCTCTCTACTCCTCTGCCAATGTTTCCAGGAATCATCTCCCAAATAAACTTGCATTGCAATCTGCTCACCAGCGGCTTCTGGAGGACTCCGAATGAAAACATAAGGATTTTGAAAGCGTGCCGCAGAGCTTTGAGCAAACTGCAGACCCCACTTTCTGGGTTTGTGGGGAGGAACATGAGGAGTTGTGAGACAAGCCATGTAACAGAGTCTGAGAAACAGAAGCGCTACCTGGGGAGGACGTGTCGTGTTGGTGTGGAAGACATGCGATGTCTCTGAGAAAGGAGGATTTCATTTCCTATAGAGACTCTGGAAGAGTGAAGATGCATTTGACCTAAAGTAGTATAGGAACTGAGTCTTGCCCAAAACAGAGAGAATGAGAGAAAAGCTGGCCAGGAGGAAGGCAGGATGAAAGAAGGAAGAAAGAGAGAACGGAAAGGAAAAAAGGGAAAGAAAATAGAATCCGTGCCATCTTCTAGTCTTACGACTCAGAGTCCCTCTAAGATTTGAGACATACCTAAGGCTATGACGCTCAAGAGAATGAACGGCACAGTTTTGCTGCGGAGTTCAGATAGAGCCTACCGCTTTCCAAGTCACAGAGCAACCGATGAGTAGAGACTCGAGTAAGTGGACCCATACTGGTCGGCAAACTTCCCCTTGGAAAAGGAGACTTCTTTTTGTTGTTTGTTATAACAACAAAATTAGAGAAAGAACAAAAACGTTCAATTAAGTACTTGTTGGATCTGAAAACAACAATAGGAAAGAAATGTGTGGTGGTCCCCAGTGGGTTCTTGGTTTACCCCATTGTTTCTGCAGCCTGGCATATGCGGTCTGTAATATTATCCAAACTCCGTCACACGTGTGGACAAAGGGACAGCCCAGCCCCAGCCCCACTCCAGGTCCTGTGCCTTGTTTGCAAGGCTCTTGTAGCTTCTTCAACACTGTTTCTTTTGTGTTGCAAAGGAAGAATGAAGGAGTAGGGGGTGCAGGAGAAGGACTGCAAATAACCCAGTTGCAAACATGCCTCTCACCCACACGCTGCAATAGGGCTTGATAATTAAAGGATGACACAGCACAGAGCTGTGGCCTCAGAGAGTCACGCACACTACGGGGAGCCTCCCTCACCCCACAGCAGAACAGAGGAAGCACACCAAGCGAGAGGTCCCGATCTGCTTCAACTACCAGGCAAAGGAGAAAGCTTCCCACTCCAGGGCAATCCACCTCACACCTGGAAAGTTTCAAACCTTTCCTCCAGTTAGGGTGGAAGGACTGAAAAAAGTACATGAAGCACAGAATTCTTCCATGGATGCCACCTGCCAACACTTCGTGCATTTTTTAAAGTTTCTTCTTTCTTTTTTCCATTCTTCAAAGTGCACACTGAGCCAGACAAGTTTCAATCCCATATAAATTCAGATGATGAATCCGCACAAAGCCCCCAGAAGATTTGCAATGGAAATGGCCGCTGGCCCTTAACTACAGAGGCCGACGTGACACTTGGAGCGTTATTACAGTGTCTGATTTGGAATTCAAATTCTGCTCAAGACAATGGCCCTTTATTACGTTTCTGACATTCACTACCTTGCCTGCTGGCTGGGCCATAGCTCACGGACTGCTTATCCTAGGAGACTTTCTAACTCTTCACCCACATACACCCAAAGGGTGAGCTGACCAAAGGGGAGCCACCCAGAGAGGTGGCTGTCAGAAACCGAGTCCAACACTCTCGGAGCCCAGAGCCCCTGCTTCTGCCTTCCACTACCCTTTGCTGGTCTCCGCGTTTGTCTCTCTGAGTCACAAAACCAAAAGGGCCGACTGTGGCAGAGCCAGGTACCTGTTGACAGGCCTCCCCCCCTCCAGCTCAAATCCTGTGCTGCTGTCAGTGACACATGCTTCTCGGCTCATCTGGGTGGCCCAGCCTCATTAGGAAGGGATTTGGTGCCTGTTAGTTAATTGAGGCCCGTTCCCGCCACCTGCCACTCGCGGGCCTCATCTGCACACTAACTGCTCCTAATTGTCATCATACGGCGGGATCCCTGCAACAACTTGAGAACAGATCCCGAGCAGCGCGTGCAGGCTCCATGGCGGTTCAGGGAGCAGCGGGCGCTGCAGCGACTTATCGAGGGGCCAGATGTTTGGAGGGGAGAGGCCCCCTCACCCACATCAGTGTGAAAGGCGGCCGTTCCTTGTAGTCTCTGGTTCCACTTCATAAATGCCAGGATGGTCTTCTCCAGGAGATTCAGTTTAGGGTCAATAAGAGGCTTAATCTGGGCGGGGACAAACTCCACGGAAAGCAAATGACTGAAGCCAGACTACACACCGGGTAGTAACGGCCTGCTTCTCCGCGCACAATCGGAGCCGGTGCATCCCTCCAGCTCCTACTGAGAGTGGCGTGGGCGTCAGAGCACTATCCCATGCTCTGCTTCAAAACAGTTTGAGGAGGGGACCAGCAGTTAGCGTAATGGCTATGTCGCTGGACTCCCACGTAGTCGACTGCTGTTCGCGACCCGGACCGGGTGACTTAAAACTCAACGCCGGGCGCGTGTGCATGCGTACCCAAGATCCCGAGAGGAGAACGGAGAAGGGATTGCGGCGTGGCCATCCCCCCGGGGGGTGATTTCTCGCTTTCTGTCTCTCCGTCTCTGTCCGTCTGGCGAGCGCATGCACCCTATAGCGAAAACCTCTCAAAAAAAAAAAAAAAGGTTGAGGAGGAAAAGAGACAGACATGAGCACCAAAAGCCAACCAACCCCTTAGCCACAGAGATGAAATGGAGGAGGAGACAGGCGACCCAGAGGGAGACAGTCAAACACAGAGAGACATGCGGGTGACCAGCGATGGTGGGAAGCCGTACTGCTGAGTGGAGGAGCTGGAAGTCAGAAGCTTTGTGCAAGAAACTGAAGCAAATTCTAAGATGGGAGAGGTGAGGACCTCTCACCTAGAGAGAGAGAACAAAGGTGAGGAATGGGGAAAGGACAAAGATCTTACTGTTATAGGAAATTACAGAATTTAGAGGATCAGGAACCTCATCTGTAGGGGCTCAATCGGAACTTAATCAAAGGCAGACGATGTTGATAACATGATTCATTTTGCTTTTTCTTTTGTTTTTCTAACTGTAAGCACGACCCCAGCACACCTTCCTGGGATGCTGAGGCCCGAGGCTCTTGGGATGCCCCATCCCTAGGGTACTCGCCAGGTCTCTCCACCCAGAAGTGGAAAGTATTTCTCATCTAAAGAAATGCTTCTAAGTCCCCTCCTGCCAGTAAGGGACAGGAAAGAAGGAAAACCTGCCATGAACCCCATGCAGGACATGATGCCAAAGAAAAGGAAACCAGAATGGAAAAAGCTAAATACAATAGCCTTGCATATGGATCTAAAGGTTAGCAAGACTCGTGGCCTTCGACACCACAGACTCAGCCGGGCCATAACATTCTTCAAGCTGCTTTGCAACAGTCTCTCCTCATGCCTTCCTCTCCACTCTGAAAAGAAAAGGTAAAAGAAAGCGAAGGAAGGAAGGAAGGAAGGAAGGAAGGAAGGAAGGCAGGCAGGACAGGAGGGAGGAAAACACAGAGGAAGGGAGAGAGAAAAAAGGAAAGAGAGGGAAGGGAAAGGGAAACTGAGGAGACCCTGAAATGGAAAGGCAGACTATCTGAATCACTTCCCAGAAGTGGTTTCAACTGTTTAGCAGCCAGAGTCCTCAGCTTCCGAAAGGGGCCTGATCCACCAAACTGCCCCCGAATACCAGGGTGGGAACAGCTATATGATTACACTCCCAGAGAGCTGATCTCTCTAGACAGCGCCTCTCACACACACACCCTTCCTTTTGGTTTTCCACAGCTATCGCAGTGAAATCTTTAAGAAGCTTGACTCCACTGGTTTTCTTACTCCTGGCTGATTTAAGAACACTCTGAAGTCTTCCCAAAGCTCAGGCTATGCCTCCTAGCAAAGCCTTGAACTGTTCTCCTACGTAATTTGCTAACCTGGCACCTGTGCCACATTGAAACCGAATTCTGCCCATGACACAAAACCCACAGAGCCCCTCTTTCCACATCCTGCAGAGCTTGCGGCTGACATTCCGGCCCCCCTCCTCCACGTCTCTCTCTGGATGTCACTCATGGCTTTTCCCTGATCACTTCCTCCAGCCTGCTAACCCGAGGGGCCTGGTCTAGGCTGCTTCTGAGAGCTGGCAGATTTCAGAGAAAAAAAAAAAAAACACCCGAGAAAGAAAGAATGGCAGTTTGACACTGCACTGTCACAGTTAAAACGGGCCCTGCGCGTGACCCAGGCTTGGACAGGATGCCTCGTGCCCAATCACAGCTGAGGCTGCATCTGCCACGGTTCACGGACCCGCCGCTCCATGCTGGGGGACCAGATGCCTCTGTTTATGCTCCTCTACTCCTGGCCTTCTGCCGGCCGGACGGCAGCGAGGCAGAGCCCCGTAGTCATCACTGGACTTCATCTGTCTCCACAGCCTTGTCTTTCACTGTGTTCTCTCCCCCACCCCTTTCTGTCCCCACACCCCGCCCCAAATGGCCAGAAGGGGTATTTCTCTTTTTAAAGTTTGACCTGCTAGAACAAAGCAGAATAAGAGGCTAACCAGGGGGGCTTTGATTCCTGCCACAGGCAGGACAGCACAGAGTGTTCAAAGATCAGGCCCCGACGCCACTGTCACCTCACTGTTTCTCCATCCACAGCCCGTTTGAAATGTCACCGTGGTCCTTAGGAATATCACATTGAAGAAGCAAGTTTAAATGCCAGCACTTAGTTGTTTTAGAAAAATTGACCTATCTTGCTGGAGCTTGGAGGTTGGGAGGAAGCGACAGCTCTGAAGCCAGCATTCAGCTGTCATGTCTCGAATGCCTTTCAAACGGGTTTTGGTGTTGTATTTTCAGGAAATCATCCTGGGCATGTTCGCTGCCCCTTTCGCTCACTAACCCTGAGTCATGAAAAGAAGGACTATCTGGGCATCCCTTCAGGATAAGGTACACTGAGCACACAGAAGGGAGTATTTGCTGCTTGGGGCCAACTCTTATCCAGGGCACACACAGACCTAATAATGCCAGTGCCTGTCCCTCCCGCCACCCACCCTGCAACCCTGGGGGCTGGCTGGAGGTTATGGAGCATATTCAGAGCAGAGTAGCCCACGATACTCTGGCTCCCCCAAACACCGCACCTTTGGCCAGTGAGGGAGACAAGGTAGGTTTTCACTAACAAGCTCCCTCTGACTTCTAAATGTGATGGCTGTCCCTCACATGTCACTGTTGTCCTTGCTGAGGACTCAGTGTCCTCCTCACGGTCTGTCAGTGTGACTGCCTCTGGAACAGTCTAGGATTCACTTCCTCTTCTCACTTTCCCCTCCCTCTAGGATCCCTCCCTTCCGATCACCCGCCTCCTCCAACTCCTATTACTGGGCACTTCTGTCTCCAAAGTTGAGCTTCAGAATGAGTTGCGTAGAAGTTACATGACCCACAGTAGGAGGCTCTGCTGGCACATTTGGTCCACGCCGGGCTGGCCCGCAGCTCTCACAAAGCTGGGCTGGGTCTTAGGAGCACACAGGTAAATGGACAGAGCCCTGTGCCCTCAGGGATTCACAGCAACACCAGGAAGATTGTCACCAGACCTTGAAATACAGCCCAGTAAGTGGCACAGGTTGAAAATACCGCAGAGGTGCCTAGGATCAGTAGGGGAAGGTTTCCCGGAGGGTGTGGCATTTCAGCTGAATCTGAAAGGGTTTAGAGAAAAAGAAGAGGTGGAAGGATGGGAAAGTACATTCGGAAAGGGGAAATGGCCACTGTTTGCACTGCTAAGCACACTGGACACAAGCCAGACATGGTATGAGGTGCTGGAGATGCAAATGTGAGTAAAACTCAGCCCTGCCCCCAGCAAGCTTTCTGATGTGTGCAAAAAATGGTGGGTACCATGGTGTTTTTATTGAGAAATATGCTGGGAATGCCATGTGGTGATTTTTGTTGTTGTTTTTATTTTTGCCATATGGCATATGTGCTTGCCATAGAGAGAGAGGGAGTGAGAAACCACCCCAGGAGGGATGGCCATGCTACAACCTCTTCTCCTCCTTTCTCCTCTTGGAATTTTGGGCACACATGCCTGGCATGTTTTTCAAGCCCCTGAGTCCAGGACTCGAATCACACAGCCAGCCATGTGGGATCCAGCACCTTATCTACCACACCATCTGCTGGTTCCCAACACATGAGGTTTTGAAAAGCAACTCATTTATAACTTGGCAGTTATCTAAGTAAGATCGTCAAATACAGACACTTACTTTGCCACATTTAGTCCTTCAAGATTTTCTGGGACCACTGTACATGCCACAGAACACAAAAAGAACCACAGAGAAAATTGTATTTCTAGTCCAAATATTCAATGTTTATCATGCATGGAGTACATGAAAAACACCTACTACATGCTCCTTCTGAATCACAGAGGTACAGTGATCGGTAGACTCGCGTTTATACTGACCAATATAACATTTAATATAATAATATAACAAGTACTTTTTTGCAAACAAGGCCCTGTCAGTAATAATGGTCATTTTAAACACTCAACACGGTATTATTTCTTTGTTTATTAATTTCATGAGTGAGAGAGACAGAGATAGAGACAGCACCCCAATAGGATTCTGATGTTGTGTTCCCCCCTCTGCTCCAGCCGGTCCAGATCACAGTCACGCATGTGCCTGGCATGCTCAGGGAAGTCTCCAGACCTAAACTGGCAACTTTCCCATGTGGGGCTGCCCTGCAGAGCGTTGCAATGTACTGCTTAACTCTTACATCTTCCTCTGGACCTGAGGAGTTTCTTCATGATGACCAGCCTCCTCAAAGGGCTCCTTGAAGGTGCGTGTTTATCAGTGATTACCTGTGAGGCAAGCCAGCCTGGACCAGCTTCTTTCAAGGCAGACTGATACCAGGAAGCATCTTTTCCCCTGGAAAGGATTAAACTAAAAAGCAAAATTGAACCAAGCAAGAGCAAAGAAAATAATTTACGTTATGTAAAAATGACCAGAAACCATTGATGATCATAAGGTTTTACTTTGAGTTGATAAAAACATATGCATTTACCTGGTGTATGTACAAATCCAAAGAGCTTACATTTCTGATAGGTGATTATTTAAGAAAATAGATACACTGACACTGGGGAATCCTATTATATGGAGCACAGAATTGAAACTCCAATGGCACCTCTCTGTGTTCAGAGCCTGGCACAGAGCACATGCTCAATGAATGTTTGTTGAATGAATTCAATGACTGGAATTCTAGCTGCTCTGATGGCTGCAAAGACAAATAAGTCACAGTTCTTGGCGTCTAGTGTTCTAAATGGAAAAGATATTTAATAAGCAATGGTTAATAAACTTGAGCTGTTTAACCTACTGGTAAAGACCAGGTCATAGCAAGTCCTATTTTTCTTATATAGACACAGTAAAAGAAAGGAGAAAGAGTTTGTAGGAAGGGAGGGATAAAAGAAAGAGGAAGAAGCTTTTTGAATACTTGACTAACTTCAAACCTTCCTAGATTTCCCATGTATTTTTCTGAGATATGCCTTTGCAAATTTTATTTTAACTTGATTTTTTTTTTTAGCAAGAACTAGTAAGCATATTTCAGCAAGGTGTAATTCATAAATGAGGGTACTTTAAAATGTTTGCAGAGGAACCACAGATGGAGTAATGGTTACATTGCTGGACTCCCACATAGTCAACTGTGGTTTGAGTCCTAGACCCAGCAGCTTAAAACTCATGCCAGGCGTGTATGCATGTGTGCCCAAAATCCTGAGAGGAGAACAGAGAAGAAGGGATTGAAGCACGGTCATCCCCCCAGGGGATGATTTCTCACTTTCTGTCTCTCTGTCTCACTCTATATCTCTGGCAAGCCCCTTCATCTTATAACAAAAATCTCTCTCAAAAAAAAAGTTTTCAGAAAAATCAAATTATTTTGGTGCAAAAAAAAATATAGAAATCCTTGCACAGCTTTTGGTGCAAAAAAATTATTTTGCTTCAAAAAATGATAAATCCATGCATTATTTTTTCATTTTCCATAACTTTTTTGAAGTATCCTCATAATTCAAAAGAATGTTCTCTAAGGTGTGATATTAAATGTGTGAGAGCCCCTTCCCCCTCAGAAATCCTAAATACATATGTTTCCTTTTGAAAATAATTTAGCATCTGAGTCACAGCTCCCTGTACCTGCCTAGCTCAAAGTGACTCTAACTAGGGCACAAACATTGACTAATTAATCCCCATGACAACACAGGAGAACTCTGAAAAGCTCTGGGCAGCACCCACTCCCTGGGCAGCCCCACAACTTCATTCTTTATTTTATTTTCTTGTTCTTTCTAAGCTTTCTCTGATAAGACCATCCCCTACTTAGCACACTGATAAAACAAACAACAATCTAGGAATGTCACTGTTTTTCTCTCTCTCCTCTCCTCTCCTCTCTCTCTCATCAGAAGCAGATGTTTATCCTAAGCGTTGATTACCAAACTCCCTGCTTCTAATTCAGCACCAAGGACACCTCCCACGCTTTCTGACACTGCTCAGGAGGGTTCATACTACCCTAAATAAGAGCTTTGGTCTAAAGACTACTAAAAACACCAGCCTACCAAGAAAAGTATCCCACACCAAGCATAATTCTAGTGATGATTTTTCAGGTAAAAGTGTATATATATATATACATATATACATATATATATATATATATTTATGTTTAGTTAGTTAATTAAATAATTGTAATTACATTACTATTTTAATTATCATGTATCTTCCATATAATCCCTACTAAGGAAATGTCTGCCGAAATGTTTTCATTTATAGTATAAAATAAAATGTAAAATAAAAGGCACAGATGTTCAGGTGTATGGAACTTCAGGGAATGGCAGACCCCACACACTGCATTTCACAGATGACAAGGCCAAGTTTAAAAAACAAAGGTCCGAAACTGTTTCCTACTGGCCACTCCTACCATTTTTTGCTCAGATATTAGGAAATCAGTTTTTATGATAAACATTTCTCTACTTCAGGGCCAGCAGGTTGCATTGTGGTTAAGGCTCTGGACTCTTAAGGGGCCGACCATGGTTTGACTCCCGGACCCAGTGACTTGAAACACACTGGGCACATGTGCATGCATGCCTCAAATCCTTAGAGGAGAATGGAGGAGAGGGGATTGCAGCGTGGCCCATTCCCCGCCCCCATCTCTCCGTCTCTTTAGCGAGTGCATACACCCTATAGCAAAAATCTCTCAAAAAAATTTTTTTCTATTTCTCTCTTGACATGTTTTCCCCTGCTGATAAAATTTTTAATAACTAGGCTTTTGAAAGAACATCTCTTTGGGGATTTATTATAAACTAACAACTTACAAAACTTTTTTTTCTCCTTCTTGCAACCCCCATCCTAGGCTTAATACATCGACACCTTTCTTTTCCTTTGGAAAATATGTATTTATTTAATTATTTAATTTGCTAGAAGGCATGTGCACATGCAGAGAGAAAGACAGCAGAAGCAAGCGCCCTCAGCATAGCCTGGTCCCAGCATGATTTCTCCCCTCTGTCTCTCCACCCCCTCAGGATCCTGGTCACTGGACAGCACTTAGCCACTGAGCTCCGGGCCAGCCCAGCAGCCTTTGTTTTTGAGCATCTCCGGTGGTGCCAAGTGCTCTTCACAGTGTCACAGGAGCTCCCACAGTCACTCTATAATGTGAACGATAGTAACCTTTTTATAAATGAGAAAACAAAGATGAAAGCAGCCAAGTGACTGCCCAGGAGCACACAATAAATTGTAAAATAAGGAGTCTCATCTGTTGCCTGACTCCAAAGTTCCCTCTACTCCCTCATAGGGTTAACTCCCATAGCGTCAACTGTGCAAGGACTGGTGCCTAAAAGAGCCATCTATGTATAAGAGGATAGCAAAATGTTCTGGGAAAATGGAATTAAAATATTATTTTTCAATAGAAAATGTGCAGTTCATGTATAGTTTTGTCATGATACACATTTCCCATAACCTTTTTCAAGACCCCTCACATGAGAGAGAGAAATAAAATACTGTGCTGTTTATACCCATTTTGCCTAAGAAGAGAACTGGTTTTTAGTTTTTTAAAAAATACTTTAATGTGGGGTTTGGCACGTGGCATGGTGGTTAAGGGTGTGGATTCCCACGTGGCCGACTGCAGTTCAAGTCCTGGACCTGGCAGCTTGTTTTCTCACTTTCCTTTTTTCTCTCTCTCACACTCTGCCCTTCTCTGGTCAAATTCAAAGTAAATAAATGAAGAAACAAAGTTAAAGAAAATAATTCTCTACAAAAAAAAAAACCTTTAATAAAGTGTCAGCAGATGGCATGGTAGCTAAGGCAGCTGGATCCCACATAGCTGACAGTGCAGTTTGAGTCCTGGAACCACAGCTTGAAAGACACAGCAGACACATGTGTACGTGTACCTAAAATCCCAAAAGGAGAATGGAGGAGAAGGGATTGTGGTGTGACCATCCCCCTGGGGGTGACTTCTCACCACCCTACCTTTCTGCCTCTCTCTGGTGAGTGTATGTACCCTATTGCAAAACCAAACCCAAACAAAACAAAACAAAACTACCTTTGGTTATCTTCTTGTTATGAAACGTAAAGACAGGGACAGAGCTGGGAATGGCGAGAGTGAGACAAAGAGAACCCAGTGGCCCTGCATGATAATAAAAGATTGTATGTTTTCAGTTTTCTCTGAGATGCACAAAAGATGGGAGTTTTATTGAAAGAAATAACCTGAGAACCATAGAGAGTCCTGTAGAGGGTTCTCTCTCTTTCTCTCTCTCCCCTCCCTCCAGCATGCACACACCCCATAGCAAAAAATATAAAAGCAAACAAACAACAGCAACAAAAAAAGAGAGAGAATAAGAGAGAGAGAAAGTGAGAATGCATCCTCCCGGGGGTTGGCCACACTGCAATCTCATCTCTTCCATCCTCCTCTCAGAATTTTGGGCATGCATGCACACATACCCAGTGTGTTTTTCAAGCCTCCAGGTCCAGGACTTGATCCACATAGGTGGGTATGTGGATCCAGTGCCTTAACCACCACACCATCTGGCTGGCCCCGGAAAACAAGTTTTAAGCTACTGGTTTAAGATATAATTTTCTGGGAACCAGCAGTTAGCGTAATGGCTATGTCGCTGGACTCCAATGTAGTTGACTGTGGTTTGCGTCCCAGACCCGGTGGCTTAAAACTCACGCTGGGCGCGTGTGCATGCATGCCAAAGGTCCTGGGAGGAGAATGGAGGAGAAGGGATTGCGGCATGACCATCCTCCCTGGGGGGTGATTTCTCACTTTCTGTCTCTATGTCTCTCTCTGTCTGTCTGGCGA
This sequence comes from Tupaia belangeri chinensis, assembly GCF_000334495.1. Taxonomy (NCBI): domain Eukaryota; kingdom Metazoa; phylum Chordata; class Mammalia; order Scandentia; family Tupaiidae; genus Tupaia; species Tupaia belangeri. Next base: position 888,966 of record NW_006159894.1, read on the forward strand.
GCGCACACTCCCTATAGCGAAAACCTCTAAAAAAAAAAAAAGATATAATCTTCTCAAGTCTCCTGTTAAAGGTAATAACTCTATTACTCGAGAAGGAAGCAAAAATAACCACTGAGTACACTGGATTAGCTTAATACACTAGATAGTTTCTGCCTAGTAAGAAGAATGACTAATTTAGGGAAAATACAGGCAGTTAGTTTTAAAGGGAGAAAGGAATTTATAGATGAGAAATAGGTTTGGTTATAAGTAACTGAAAAAAAAACAATCAAAAAAAGATATGTTTATTTCTGTGGCATCAGACTCTGGATTCAGACATCCCAGGAGAGTATGGCTTCTCCATCACCACCTGGTACTATGGTTTTTGTTCCCCTAAAACTCATGTGTTGAGATTTGATTATGAAGGGACTGAGAAGAAACTTAATACCTTCATGGTATGGGAAGGTGGGACCTTTAGGACCTTTAAATGATCGATGGTGGGCCTCTATGACTGACTCCTGGTGAGTTACAGGGAGAAGGAATGAGACCAGAAGGTGCCAAAGGACACGGATGCACACTCCTGTTCTCTCCTGATATGATCCCAGTATGGCCTTGTGACTCACTAACAGAAAAACCCTTACTAAGTATTGGTCCCTGGACCTTCGACCTCCAAACCATGGACTGAATAAACCACTGTTCTTTTAAATCACCCAGCTTCAGGTATTCTCTAATATTAGTAATGGAACAGACTAGAACACCTAGGATCTAGTTGTTTCCCAATTTTCACTCTTTCATTTCTAGGGTATGGAGCTCCAATCATTGTGTCTATCCAAGCAGCAGGCTGGAGGAAGGGGGAAGCAGGGATGAGGGGCCGAAGCCAGTTACTTCCTAAGGAAGGTCCTACAAAGCAGTCACATCACTTCTTACGTTCTGATCAACAGGCCAGACTATAGTCATATGACTATATCTAGCATCAGGAAAGGCTGAAAACCTAGTTTTAACTCCACGTGGTCATGTACTTGCTATGAGTCAAGAGTTCTAAGGGCGAAGAAAGGCTAGAGGGCTAGTCAACTAATAGGTTGGCCAGAAAACTGTCTGCCAAGACTCCAAGCAAAGATCATTACAAATGTCCAGACAGTGTTTTAGCCCAGCCCTTAATCTCAAAATCACAACTTCTCGCTTACCACACCCAAGCAACTGTCATTGAGTGTCTCCTATTGTTCTTCACATTCTGGAGTTGGGGTAAGTTATTCAACAGGTACCCATATAGTGCAGCCAACTCATCTGGAATGATTGTTCACCAATCTTGGTTGTATAAAACCAAAAGCATTGAATTTCAACCAATAGACAATGCATACTTGGCCTCCTTCAATTTAAAAAAATAAATCATACTAGGTGATCTTTTTTATCTTAATTAGTTAGATTAACACAAGGTATACATATATCAAAACATGACATTTCACTCCATAAGTATATACAATTAGTATTTGTTAATTAAAAATAAATTTAAGGAAATTACTGGGAAAAAAAAAGCATCTCCAGATTCTCAAAACTCCAAAGCATCTAAGGCCCAGGGGCCACATCTGGTGAGGGTCTCTTGCTTGTGAGTAACATGGGAGAAGGCAAAAGCAACCTTGTCTATGCCTACAGGTCTCTACCTTATTTCCCCTCCTTGCCAGAAGTCAATCACGGAGGACCTTGCCAAAAGAACTGCATTCCAATCTCCTCCTAAAATACCCACTTTTTAACACAACTGTTGGATTAAGTTTTCACTCTCTTAATCCCATCACAACCAAACCTCAACACCTGAATTTGGGAGAACACATTCAAGTCACTACAGTACAAAAAGCAATTTTAGCATCTTGAAGTTTTATATTTAATATAGTTTCATCAAAAATCACAATTTTCTAGTTTGCTTCCCTGTCTACTAATGTAGGCCCCCTACCCCCTACGATTGGGTAGAATTCCCAGATAGTGTTCCCATTCCAAGAAAGAGTCTTGATAATGTGACTGTGATTCCTGGGCCTCATTGACAAGGTGACAAGGAACTGACAAAACCTAAGAAGAAATATTAATTTAATAAAAAATCAAAATAAAGAAATAAATAAATAAGAAAAGAGATGTAATGAAGCCGGAGGAAGGTCTTCAAAGAACCATATTCACTGAAGTTATGATTCTGCCAAAACAGAATCAAGAACAACCCAAAATCACACTGAGGTGGTCCTGCCTTAGTTCTTTTCTCATTGTAGGGTCAATATTTCCAGAAGGCCTTGATTTGCAGGGTTTCCATGTGATGTTCCTGGTGGTGATTTCCTTGTTGGTTCAAATACCCTCATGTCTATGGTCCATTTTGTTGCTAACAATGGAAAATACCAAATCAGTCAATTTAAAAAAGAACAGAGACTTATTCATCTCAGACTTGGAAGTATGCATATATCAAAACATTACGTTTCACTCCATAAGTATATACAATTAGTGTTTGTTAATTAAAAATAAATTTAAGGAAATTATTGGGGAAAAAAAAGCATCTCCAGATTCTCAAAACTCCAAAGCATCTAAGGCCCAGGGGCCACATCTGGTGAGGGTCTCTTGCTTGTGAGTAACATGGGAGAAGGCAAAAGCAACCTTGTCTATGCCTACAGGTCTCTACCTTATTTCCTCTCCTTGCCAGAAGTCAATCACGGAGGACCTTGCCAAAAGAACTGCATTCCAATCTCCTCCTAAAATACCCACTTTTTAACACAACTGTTGGATTAAGTTTTCACTCTCTTAATCCCATCACAACCAAACCTCAACACCTGAATTTGGGAGAACACATTCAAGTCACTACAGTACAAAAAGCAATTTTAGCATCTTGAAGTTTTATATTTAATATAGTTTCATCAAAAATCACAATTTTCTAGTTTGCTTCCCTGTCTACTAATGTAGGCCCCCTACCCCCTACGATTGGGTAGAATTCCCAGATAGTGTTCCCATTCCAAGAAAGAGTCTTGATAATGTGACTGTGATTCCTGGGCCTCATTGACAAGGTGACAAGGAACTGACAAAACCTAAGAAGCACAGACTTTAAAGTGGTTGACCAAAAGATGCCAGAACAATCATAAAAATGGGCCCTCAACTCTCACTCGAAGACATCTCAATGTTGAATCAAACGAATAATAATCTAGAGGAACTTGATACTACATCACATTGAGAAACACAAAAATTTTCAAGGTTTCTAGAGATTTCAGAGTTAATCATTGCTATGATTCAAATAATGGTTTGTCCCTCAAAAGCTCAAGTGTTGGAATTCGGTCCCAATGTAGTGGTGCTGGGAAGTGGTCAAACCTTTAAGTGAGGCCTAGCAGGTAGGATTTAGATAATGGAGGCTTCACCCTCATGAATAGATGAATGCTTTCCTGTGAGAATGAGTCTCCTGAGTAGGGTTTGGTCCTGGAAGAGTGGGTTGTTATAAAAGGAAGATGGCTGCCCTCAGGTCTGTTTCTCTCTCTCTCTCCCTCTCTCCCTCTCCCTCTCCCACTCTCTGTCCATGTGTCCTCCGTCCTGTCTGCTTGCTGTAGTCTGATACTAGCCTCATGCATTCAGATTTTCCATCCACTAGAACTGCGAGCCAAATAAGCCTCTATTCTTTATAAATCACCCAGTCTCAGGTATTTTTGTTAAAAACACAATAGAGGAAGATGATACTCATCATTCTGAAAACTAGTGTTTTTGTGTGGACCTTTGTTCCCTGGGGGCATTGTAACCAACCTTAGGAGGTTCAACTACAATTGAGAAGACCTATTCCCCACATAAAAGAACTACAGTAGACTGAAAAAACAGGATTTACATTTTTATTCATTTCCATTTGTTTAATCTGAGTTATTAAAGTAAAAGAATAGTGTGAAATACTCTCAAACAATGAAAACAATTTACATTTCACCCATTTAAGCTTCCCTGCTGTGAGTTCAGGATTGAAATAAGACTCCATTCCCATCATTACTTGCAGCTCATACACATACACTTGTAGTCCCTCCAGCTTATTTAGACAGAATTGGAAGGAACTGCTGTGAATTTTACAGAAGTCATTGCTCTGTGACAAAGTTCACGGCTCCCTGCACCACCTGCCTCCGATTCCCACCAGAAGCCATCATTCCTGATTAAAGCAAACACTGTCAATTCGGCTGTGGCCCGGGCCATTCCAATCCCCTCTGAAAACATTGCCAAAACGGATTTCTGATTGGGTCACACTAGGTCATAGTATCCACGGGTGGACAAAATGTAGCAAAATTTTTATGGGCCACTTGAGACATATCGGATCTGCACTAAATGAGCGCTCTCCGCAAGAGCGCAGTTGGATTCAAGTTCTTTCAGAAACTCCTCAGCATATGGAAACTTCCCCAAGATTTCTCTGGCCTCCTCTGAAGCCTGTTGCCCCCACCCCCGTCACCCCTCTGGTCAGTCCAGACGGCAAAGTCTATTCTCTGTCAGCTTCAGGTCTCAGATAGAACAAAGGAAACATCAATGTGTCTCCTTTGTTAAAAATTGCAAGAGCTCTTCAAGGAAGAGAGGGTGGGTGTTAGGAGTGAGGCAGTGGCCTTTTCAGAAACTGTTATCTTTTTAAAAATTAGTTTCTTCCATGAGCAAGAAAGACAGAGACCGAAAGAGAGAGAGAAACAGGCACACCCCCACAGGGTCTTTATACTGTGGTCCACTCCCCAACCCAGCTAGCCCAGACCATGGGCACATGTGTACTTCACACGTTTAGGGAGTTCTCTGGACACGAACCTGGACCCTTCCCATGTTGGTTAGCTTTGCAGAATGCTGCATTACTACTGCACTACCATCTGGCCCCAGAAGCTGCTGTCTTTGTCAAATACTTATCAGCCTCCAACACATATAAATTGATTTTGAGGAATAATTATACATGTGTGTATATATATTCACACACACACACACACACACAGAGGTCATCACGTCATGGAAGCCCTGAAGTGGTCTCAAGGAGATTTAGACCTGATCATGCTGGTGCAAGGGAGTCACTGAACTTGTCTGAGCAAGGGAGCAAACTGCCCTCAGTTTTTTATGAGTTTTGGAGAATCATCAGCTCCCAGACTTTGCGAAATGGCTTTACGTCAAAATTACGCCAACTGTTGGCCCCCGCTTCATCAGCTCCCAGACTTTGCAAAATGGCTTTATGTCAAAATTACGCCAACTGCTGGTCCCCGCTGTGTGATTTTTAATGCTGAGTCATAAAAGGTGATGTGGCAACCACCCTGCTCACTGAAATGCTTGTTCAGGGCACAGGGACAACATGCAGTGACAGGGCCTAAGAAACGGTGATGTTGCGAGGAAACCCACACAATCCCACACAGAAAGACCTCCTGCAGAGACAAGTGAGACTACACCAAGACAGAGAAATGTACAGCCAGCCCCGTCACTCCAGATCCCCAATTTCCAGCATTAGCCACCCATAGGTGAGGTCTAGTCCCCCCTCGCCCTGGCAGCTGAGGACACACTCCACAGCCCTTCTCCAGTTCCGTTCAACAGACTGGAAGCCCATGGGACCACACCTCCCCCCATGAGAAATGTGGCCAAATACAGTTGTGTCAATAGGGATTTTATTTAGAATTTAGTCCTAAAATCTATTCCATGGGCACCTGCTCTGTGCCAGGCCCGGTGTTAGTGGTGGAGATCTAAAGGTAAATAGATGTAGCTCCTGCCCTGAAGAAATTCAGGTGAGCAGAGACAGACCATAGGGCTTCAGATAGCAGAGAGCTGTGGCGGACCATCATGGAGGGGCATGGGTCGGGCCCAAGATGAGTCTAAAAGAGCATGTGGAGCTTAGCTGGGCCGAGAGAGGTGGTGGGGTTCAGGCACCCAGGCATGAGGCACACGTAGGAAAACTGAAAGACGGGGGTGAGGAGGAAGAAACCACATACCAGCTGGAGAGACAGGTAGGGGCTTTGTCTCCATGCCTTGGTGCTTGGGATTTATTCTGCAGGCAATGGAATGCGTCTCGAGGACTTGGGCAGAGAAGATATAGACAGGTGTACGTAATACAGGTCACTGTCTAAAGCATGGGTAATGATTAAAACAGACCACAGCTAGAGGCAAATCAACCAGGGGTGCGGCCGGGCCAGATGAGAGGCTGAGTGCTGTGAACTAGGGAAGGGGTGCTGGAAGGAAAGAGCGTTGAGGGGTGTTCAACAGTGTTTAGGCTTGGGCTCCCCCCAGAAGCGAAGCCTGTGACAGGGCTTATATGCAGGCAGTTTAGGCACCCATCCCAGGGCACAGAGTGGGGGCCTGGGAGGATCGAAAGAGGGAAGGAGGGAGTCAGCCCAAGGCGCTGTTGTTGGCCTGGTTACCACAACGGACAGCTGGGGCTGGATCCCTGGAGAGACTCCCAGGAAACCCCTTGGAATTGCCCCTCAGGACATGGATGGAGGGAAGATTTGCTCATCAGTGTCCACCCCCATTGGGCAAGGTTTGCCCTGAGGAATGCTACCTCCCTTGAACTTCCAAGTTTATATGCAGGCCAGAATGGCTAAGCACGTCCCCACAGGCCTGGACAGAAGGTAAGCAATACCCACGGAGGCTGCTGAGGGGCCACACCTGCAGAGCGCGTTGTCATGCCAACGTCCAGAGGGAAAGGAGAACCATGAGACTGAGAGGGGGAACTGAAGGCGGGGGTCCAGAGAGGCTGGTTGGACAGAGGAAGAGAGAGGAAGACCCAAATCTGGTTTGGGAATCATGGGGAGGGGAGAGGTGATCTGCCCACGTGTACAGGGAGGACGAGGAAGAGAAGGGACTTGAGCAGGTAAAGGAGTTCACGTGGGCAAGGCTGCACTGAAAAGCAGGCATTCCCTAGGTAGATGTTCGGGCCGCTCAGTGCAAGATCAGGCTGGAGGTGACGGTCCCTGAGATCACAAGATGGGATGTAAACTGCCAAGAGGGACACAAAGGCAGTGCCACAGGAACTGCCAGGCCAAGGGAACAGAGGAGCGTCAACTAACAGAGGACAAAGAGGAAGGAGGGGAAACCAGGTCCCAGGAGCCAGGAGAGCACTCAGCCTCTCATCTGGCCTGGCCGCACCCCTGGTTGATTTGCCTCTAACTGTGGTCTGTTTTAATCATCACCCACACTTTAGACAATGACCTGTATTCCGGACACCTGTCTATATCTATATTTAAATACAGTATAGCACCTGGAGGGCTCCATGCACGTCAATCCAACCACTGTTGCTTCTCTCCCCCTGAATAAAAGTCCCTGCTCCTATCCCTAAGTTCCTAGTCTCTCTCCTGGCATCGCCTTCTGACAGGCAGTGCAGTCGGCCCTCCCCCTATCGGGTCAGCATCCTCGGGCCTTCTCTCCTCTCGTCTTACAGTCCTGGTTCAGACGTTTGTCACCTCTGTCTGGACTGTGCTGCTCCAAGCTTCTCCTGCTGTGTCTTAGGCAGTTTTTCTAAGGAAGCTTCTGAGCAGATAACCCTGTGCCCGGTGCTCCTTCCCTTGTGAGGGCACTTTCCTGGTGTGTGTTTGTGTGTTTGTTTGTTTGTTTTTTCTATCATGAACAGCGCTCTCCAGATGTTGAGGGGAGGGATTTGTCCCCCATGAATTGTTCTTAGCAACGTAGTCAGGACCGGGATTTCTGGGTCCAGAGGTATGTTTATTGCTACTCTAATTCTCGACGTTCTTTCTCAAGCTCACCCACAAATCCTGCATCGCAAACAAGTACAACCACTGTATTTCCAGCACAGCTCAGAGCTTAGCCTACATTGTCCACCTACCAAGAACGCCCTTCCCCTTCAGCCTCTATAGTCCAAACACTGGTCTTCCTAGCCCAGCTCAGACACCACCCACTCATCCAGAGAGGCCTCCCTGATTCGTCCCTAGGAATTGGCCTCTCCTTCCTCTGTGCTCTGAAGGTACTTGATTTGCTCCTGCAGCCTATCCTTCCTGTTATCGCCACCCCTGCCTGGTTTCTCTCCTCTCTTGAGACTAAAGGCAATGTTTTTCATCCCCTTGCTATATGTTCACTAGCTGTAGTACAAACTGTACCCATCCCGTAACCGCATTCTTTTGACATTTTCACGCCTCTAACCCAAGGAAATGTCTTACATTTTGTAGTGTGTCATAGTTAAATTGGCAGCTGGTTTTCTTAGAGCTCTCTCTCTCTCTCTTTTGAAGAATTATTTAACTTTGAAATTTTTATTTATTTATTTTAATTTGACCATAGAGGGACAAAGTGAGAGAGTAAAAGAAAGAGATGGAAAGTGAGAAAACAGGCCGCCAGGTCTGGGACTCGAACCATGGTCGACTGTGTGGGAGTCCAGCACCTTAGCCACCACACCACCTGCCAGTCCCATTCTTAGACCTTCTTAAAGTAACAGCACGCCTTCAGTCAATGATTTCTTACATCGCATTAAATACTATAGGGGGCATTCAATCAACCATGCTCCATTAGACGAGTTTAAGTCATGTTAAGCAGGAAAGGAATGATTCTAGGCCAACTAGTTGGATAAAACACATTTTCCTGCCGCTTAGGCTGCCCTAGAGTTCCTGCAACCCTCAGCTGTGCATGCTGTGTATGAGAGCATACCTGCAAGCACGTCTCATGTTCTGAACCCACCCGGGCGGCTCCTTTAGGAAGTTTCCTCTCCTGCAGACCTTGTCCCCTCCAGCAGCGATCTCAATAATAAGCTTTACTGTCCTGTCTGATTTTCACCACCTTCTCCCTCACTCCCGACTCCTGGAGTCCCACTGGAGAAGCCATCTACACCCAAGCAATCACATAAACCCAACACAGATTTGAGGTCACCATCAAAACATCCTTGGGACGGTACCTGCTCTGGACAAACGAGGGGAGTGGCCCCAGGGTCTGTGGACCACAAGGAAATGCCCCCATCCTCTCTCCCAGTCCTGAAGACAGGGTAGAGAGCAGGACTTCCCTAGGTCCCTGACAGCTGACTTATGGCCCTGTGACAAGGCACTTGGAGAGGCAACATCTCCAGGGACAGCAGGGCTGGAGTGGGGAGCTCTGCCTGGTCTGGGAGTCAGGGATGTGGGGAGATCAGAGCAGCACAGAGTGCTGGGAGCAGATGGGGCTTCCTGGGCACCGGTGCTAATTAACCAGTTCAGCTGCTCAGGGCCTAGGCACCAGCATCACGCCACGGCCCTGGGGGCTGAGTACACGCAGCTGCGCACAGGCGTCCAGGAGTCCGGCCCAAGACCACAGCTCCAAGAAGAGAAGGAGGGAGTGAGGAAGAGAATCCCAGGTATAGGCCATCTCTCCAGGCCCCAATTCAGAGGCCGCTACCCTCCCCTGGGCCAGAGAGCAGAGCTTCTAACACTGATCTGGGTTTCTCCCTCAGCTGGAGCCAGGCGCCCCGGGAGAGCACTAAACAGAAGGGAGGACGGAGCAAAAGGAAGGGGCCCCGCCTGAGGAAGCTGCCACCCTCGCCCATCTGCCCTCGGCCCACTGGACTCCAGATAACGAATGCGAAATTCTCAGAGACTGAGAGGAACGGTGTGGGTGGCTGGGTGTCACCGGCACTTGGCAGCTTCTCAGGCACTTCATCCCAAATCCAGGCAGCTGGGAATGCAGTGGTGTCTGCCATGCCCCTCCCAGCCTTCCCTCCTGTGTCCCCTCTCATCCCTCTCACCTCCGAGGATGCCATGCCCCTCCCAGCCTTCCCTCCTGTGTCCCCTCTCATCCCTCTCACCTCCGAGGACAGAATTCACCGAAAGTGTCCCTGCACTAACCAGAAACGATGTGTGCAGGGTTTGAGGAGAAAACTGAAGAAAAACAACGCAAGCCTTGTGAGGGGGCCAGCCAGTGGCGGGACCCACTTGGGAGGCGACGGTTCCGTGCATACCAAAACAAAAAGCAAAACTAGTAGAATAATTTGTCAAATGTGTACATTATATAAGTTCAATGTCGAAGACAAGGACGAGGTCTACATCCTTGATTTAGCATTCACTATATGCTTGGAAAAACCGTATTATACCTCACAAAGGTATACAATGATTCTTTGTAAGCCAGGAATAATCATTTTAAGATGAATAAATAAGTAAACGTGATGCCCTGTGATGCAATTACACTTGGGAAGGTTCTGAGTTCAAATCGAACACTGCCCCACTTTCGCCAGCCAAGTGCATGCCTATGATACATGTGGCTGAAGGCTGGGGGTAGGGGGGTGGGTTAACATATCAGAATGTGATTAGGGATGGTGTCCCTCTAAATAAATAAATGAACGAACTAAAAAATAACCAATTTTATTATCTTTAATTTGTTTATAATATGCACATGGACGCCTAAAGTGGGCGCTATATTGTATATCTCCAATTAATTCATAATCTATACCTGAAATATGACCAGGCTGGAGCTACCTTTCTTAGCAGTGGAAGAGAAAGAGAAATCTCTGCCAGGCACGAACTAACCCAAACATACCTCTGAATTTGCATCTGTGTTTGTAATTGGTTGTCTGAAAAGTCACTACATATTCTTCTGTTTTCTAGGTAAAATCGCACCAAGACTTTTCCAACAGCCCAGTATTTGTATCCAGGCTGATTTGTCTGAGTCTCTCCTGGCCTGGGGGTTTTGTCTCTGAGTCCCCAGTGCATGGCACATTCCTGGTTCATAGTAGAAATTAGCAATTATTTGTCGAATAAATAAATTCTCTTTTCAAAATACAGTCCCAGATCATGGAAGCAAAATAGCTAATAACTCTTTTATTGAATGGGGCAAGCAAGTTCCAACCAGCAAGTCAATAGTGACAAAATAATGCTGAGATTGGCACCAGGCCACAAGCCATGAGCTCAAATAAATTGCTTTTGTTCAAATGTTAGGATTTTAAAAGTTCTTCTCTTTAACATCAGAATAGAAGTTAAGATTCTAGATCCCACCTGGCCAGTTTCACAGTTCAAATCTCAGACCCAGTGACTCGAAAATCACAATGAGCACATATATGTGTGTGTGTGTGTGTGTGTGTGTGCGTGTGCGTGTGTGTGTGTGTGTGTGTGTGTGTGTGTGTGCGTGTGTGCCCAAAATCCTGATAGGAGAGTAGAGAAGAAGGGGTTGTGGTGTGGCCATCCCTCCTGGGGGTTGATTTCTAACTTTCTCTTCTCTTGCTCTCTCTCTGTCTCTTTCTCTCTCTGGTAAGCAAAAACAAAGATAAAATAATATTAGTCTTGATTTTCTTCAAAATACTCAGCAGACTAGGATTATAGATGAGACAAAACGTGTGGACAACTGGAGCTGGCTGATGGGAAAATACAATAAAACTTCAAAAGATTCTTGGAAAATGGAATTAAAGTAAAAGCTTATTTCAATGCAAAAATTTTTTTTGAAATTCATGCAGTTTGGGGGGAGCGTAATACACATTTTCCAGGAATTTTTGAAGATCCCTCATAGGGATTCATAAAATTATTCTACCTTTGAAATTAATTTCAAAAATATGTTTAAAATCTTTCATTATAAAATGGTTTTTTGTCCCATTTCAGAAAAAATGTAATAAAGATGAAGTGGAGCTTTTAGAAAAAATTAAGCCATCAGCTCTCACTGGTGTCATATCCCATCACCCCTGGCTCCCATCAGTCAGAAGTGCAAGGTTCAAAGAGCCTGTCTTCAAGGACCCCTTCACTTTTCTCTTGCTGCCCTGTAAATATACACCCTGAGCCACCAATAAGCGTAATAGTACATTGTGCTACTACTTCAGTGACTTCTTCGGTGGTAATTCATTAAAAAGAAAAAACTAGAAACAATCCTAAAGACAGAGAGTCAGGACATGACTCTCAGAAACCCTTCTTCTGAGTTTAAGAAAAGACACTAGTAAGCACTTTCCAGCAAAATTCCATTGCTTTAAGTAGTCTTGCACAAAGTGTGAGGTGGCTGGGACAAACATAAGACACAAGCACTTACTATTTTCTGTTTTCTTTTTTAAAGGCAGGATCTTCTGTTGTCATCCTTCTACCTCACCTTTTCAAGCTGCAGGGACTGCAGGCACACGCCACTGTGCCCAGTCTTTGGGTTGGACTAGGCGTCAGATCCACACTTCCCATGTAGAAACATTTTTTATGTTCTTACTTTTTTGTTGTTTTTTTAATAGCCGTAGGTCATATGCACTTGCCAGAGAGAAACTTCCCCACTTTCAATGGGACATGGTCATGCCACAATCTTTTTCTCTCCATCCCATCAGGATTTGGAGCACACACACACATGCCTGGTGTGCTTTGAAGCCACTAAGGCAGAGACTCAAACAAAGGTCCGCTGATCTGGCTGCCTATGCACAGGGTTTAACCTGTGCGACCGGGCCAGTTCTTTACATTTCTTTTAGGTTTATTTGTTTATTCCTTCTATGAGTAAAAAAGATAGACAGACAGATAGACAGTACCCCCAATAGGATCTAGACACTGCACTCCACCCTGAGCTTTCGCCAGCCCTGATCACCGGCACATACTTGCCAGAGTTCCCAGGAAGGTCTGATGGTGAGAACCCTGAGCCTTCCCCTGCGGGTCAGTCTCAGAGTGTCCCATTTTACCACTGCACCAGTGTTCACCCCCTTGGCAAATTTTTGATGATGTTGTTTTTGTGTTAAAGAGCATCTTCCTTGTTTGGGTTTGTAAGATGCTTTCAGTTTGTTTTTTTTTGTTTGTTTGTTTGTTTTTTTTATTAATTCACTATACACCATCACAACACACAAATGAATTTTCCATCCAAAATACACTATGCATTGGTTCAATCTAGCATATCAACATACATGTTCTCAGCAAATAATTTTCCAATTCTTACATCTTGCATACCTTGCCCTTTGTCTTGCCATCCCTGATTCCCCATCCCCCACCCTTTGCCATGTCCCATCTTCCTCCTCCATTGTCCCTGGCATCCATGGTTGCCCTCCATGCCTTCCGCCCCCCCCCATTCATTTGTTCTGCCAATGAGCTTAATAGATGCTTTCAGTTTTGACAATTGGTTAAGGTTTTTACTCTACATCTTTTCTTTGCAATTTGGAAATGCAGTTGTAAAAACAATCTAACATATCTGCAAATCGAAACCTTGATTCTAATTTCAAAAGACAACTAAGCACTTAAATATTTACTATCTCAAGAGTATGCAAATAGTATTCATTCATTTGAACACCAGATTAAGTAAGCAGGCTTAGACATTTTAATGGGTTCTCAAATGCTATCTGAAAGACCCTGTCAAAGAGATCGTCAGTCATTTCCAAAAGGGAGCATCCTGCAATGTCATATAACCTGTCTCTAGCCTGGGATTTGAGCAAGCAACAGGATTCCACAAATGCTGAGGCTGTGTTTCCAAGTGCATTCCAAAATGACCTTGGAAATTTAGTGCAACGACTATAATATTTTTGGGATGGAGAGGGGACTGGGCTTAAGGAAAAGATAACACATTAGTATCTTTTTTCATCACTGAAACAGAATTGTTTGGGGTTTTTGGTTTGTTTGTGGTTTTTTTTGTTTGTTTTGGGGGTTTTTTTGTTGTTTTTTTGGAGAAGTTTTTACTATAGGGCATGTGCACTCGCCAAAAAGACAGAGAGAGACAAAGAGACAGAAAGCGAGAAATCACCCCCCCCCCCCCCCCCTACCCCCCCGACCCGCG
>NW_006159894.1:902800-927595 GCF_000334495.1 Tupaia belangeri chinensis
CCCCCCCCCCCCCCCCCCCCCCCCCCCCGCAGGGGTATGACCATGCCACAATCCCTTCTCCTCCTTTCTCCTCTCAGGATCTGGGACCCACATGCACACACACCCGTGATGAGTTTAAGCCACCGGGTCCAGGATTCAAACCACGGTCAACTACATGGGAGTCCGGCGAACATAGCCATTACGCTAACTGCTGGTCCCTGAAACAGAATTGATATAAGAAGAGAGAGCTCAACTCCAAAGAATGGACCTAAAATTAAAAGCAGTTTTTAATTACTCGCCATATTAAAAGTATGTAGGACCAGCTTCATGGTACAGTGGCAATGCTCAGAGGAAGCTAGATCCCACATGACAACCATGGCGCAAACTCCCAGCCTAGTTGGCCTGAAGCACACAAGTAGGCACACAAGTACCCAAGAACTAAGAGACTGAGGACTGGCAGAATGAGACCTCGGCGACCAGACCCTGTGGAAGGTGTTTTTCTCTCTCCCTTTCTCTCTGTTTCATTTCTTAATGCATACACACATCAAAACATCAACAGCTTGACCACATACAATATATACAACTTTTATTTGTCAATTATACCTCAATAGAGCTGGAAGGAAGGGAAAAAAGAAAGAAAGAAAGAAAAAAGCAGCTAATTCATATGTAGAATTAAAGCCAGGGCTCTCAGTGGGAAGTTCCACTGAAGGCTGAAATAGACAGGCTGTTTGGTAGATATAAAAAGTGATAAACCCTCTTGCAGATGACCAAGCAGGTCATGACTTTGCAGGACTAGCAGATGGTACCTAAGAGGTCGCTGTCGTTTTTCCCAGCACACTGGGTGGCAGCTGTGGCTCAGGCCAACACCTTGGAGTCATCTCTGACTCCCCTCCTCTCTCTCACCTTCCATCCAATCTGTCTCAAACTCTCAAGTTCTGCATATACCCAGACTACGGCCACTTCTCGCACCACGGCCACCACTGCTGTCATGACCATAGCCCGTGGTCCCTGGGTTCTTGCAGTCGTCTCTCTTGGTCCCCCAGCCCCATGCAGTCTGTTCTTGACACAGCAGTCACAATAGTACTTTAAAATCCTACATTGGGGACTAGCAGATGGCATAATGGTATGTCACTGGACTCCCTCATAGTTAACTGCAATTCCAGTCTCAGACCTGGTGACTTAAAACTCACGCCAGGCACATGTGTGTGCATGCGTGCTCAAAATCCCAAGAGGAGACCAAAGAAGAAGGGATTGTGGGATGGCCATCATTCCCCCCACACCAGAGAGTGACTTCTCTCTTTCTGTCTCTCTATCTCTCTCTGTCTCCCTGGTGAGCACATGCGCACTATAGCAAAAAACTCTCTAAAAAAAAAAAAAAAACCTACATGTCATCAAGTCAGCACCCTGCTCTGAACCCTCCAGGGGCTCCTCTGTCGCACACAGAGTCAAAGCCAAAGAGCCAAAGTCTTCACAGTGTACAGAGGCCCTACATGATCTGCCCCTGTCCGCCCTCCTCTGCTTCCTCTCAGACCTTGCTATGGTTTGGATGTGGTTGCCCCACCAAAACTCATGCTGAGACTTGCTCCCAGTGCAGCGACGTTGGGAGGCGGAACCTTTCGAAGGTGAGGTTAGACGGGAGGTGGTTGGAGCACGGAGACTCTGCCCTCATGGAGGGAACTGGAGTCAGTTCTTGTGGTAATTAATGAGTTCCCACTCCTGCCAGGATGGATGCCTCCTTGCAGTGGGGTTTTTATAAAGCCAAGTCACTTCTTATGCTTTGCCCTTTTGCAGGCACCTGATTCTCCTTCCACGACTCCACTGTGTTTGACACAGCATGAGGGCTTCACCAGGAGCAGACCAAATGCAGCTGCCCAGTCTTAATCCTCCCAACCAGCAGAACCAAAAGCTAAAATAAGTCTCTTTTCTTTATAAATGACCCAGTCTCACCCATTCTGTCATACAACACAAATCAGACTAAGATAGAGTTTATTTCACTGTGACTGACTCCCCTCCATGCATGTAAATGCTCCATGCTCCTCAAACATGCAGGCATTTTGCATTAACTGCTCCTTCTCCCCAGGATGTGCATCCCCATATCTTCACAACTCACTCCCTCACCTCCCCCAAGTCATTGCTCAGTGTCACTTTCTCCACGAGATCTGCCTCAACCTCCCTGTTAACATTGTCATCTCCTCTACCCAGCACTCCCATCCCTTCACCATTTACTCCCTGACTCTTACCACCCTCTTACCAATGATGTCAGTCTCCTGGTTATCATGACCCCAGCACACACTGCCAGTCAGTGCCAGGATGGCTGCAGTGCTGGGCCTACAGCAGGACTGTTTGTGACTAAGTTCATGAACGGACGAATGAATGGTCATGACCGGAAGCTGAGAACCACAGAGGAATCTCCCAAGCACCTTCCTTCCTCCCCTCCTCCCTCTACCCCCATTTGAAAAGTTGATGTAGTAGAATAGAGAAACCCTAACAAACCTGAGGAAAGAGTTATAGGCCAGGACTTTTCCCCAAGGTGATACTTAGTAAAACGGCAATGAAGGTGGGCATTTACCAAGGATCGTCTAAGCCCCAGGCTCTGTGAGAGGTGCTTGCCCTGCCTCAGCCTCTTGAAACTCAACCCAAGAAGCACCCAGGTCTTGCTTGGGAGTGTGCAACTTCAATTTGGTAACTATTCTGACACCAACTGGCTTCCTGCAATACAATTCTGGCACTAACCCCCCAGGCTAAGGACTCAGTCCTACAGGACTACAACCTGGAATGAAACAGCCAGTCACAAAAGACCCGCATGACATGGTTTTGCTTCTGTGAAAGTCCAGAATAGAGACTTCTATAGAGACAGAAAGTAGATGAGTGGCCCCCTGTAGCTCGGGGAGAACAGGAGGACAGGAGGGTATGAGCTGAAAGACACAGAGCTGGTTTCTGTCCAAAGTGATGAAAATGTCCCGAAACTGACTGCGATAGTTGTACACACTGGTGAATACACTAGAAACCTAAGTGAGTGAACCGTATGGGGTGTGAATTATATAACAATATGTAACTATAGGGACCAGCAGTTAGCATAATGGCTATGTCGCTGGACTCCCATGTAGTCAACTGCGGTTCGCATCCCGGACCCAGTGGCTTAAAACTCACACTGGGCGCATGTGCGTGCGTGCCCAAGATCCTGAGAGGAGAATGGAGGAGAAGGGGTTGTGGCGTGGTATATATATATATATAGCTATAAAACTTTTTCTGAAAAAAATATGTCTCAGATAAATAACTTCCGGAGCTGGCAGATGGTGTGGCAAGGGGCACTGGACTCCCACATGACTGATAACAGTTCAAGTCTTGGACCTAGCAGCTTGTTTTCTCTCTCTCTCTCTTGCTCTCGCTCTCACTCTATCCCTCTCTGGTCAAATTAAAATTAAAAAAATTAAAAATAATTCTTCAAAAAAGAAAAGAAAAGAAAACTAACTTCCACAGCTACCCACTGTCCTAATGATTCAATTCCAAAGTGGCTGACATGGCCCGGTGTGATATGGTCCCAGCAGCTTTTATTTAGCCCCACTCTCCTCCTGGCCATGTCCTGCCACCTCAGCTTCTTGTAGCTCTTTGACCATATGATTCTCTCTTTCGACACAGGGCCACTAGCGTACTGTTCCCTCTGTCAGGAACACTGGTCCCTGCCTCATTCCTGGCTCACTCGTACCTGCCAGCAAATGGGCCATCCTGAGGATTAAATCTCCACTAACTGCCCCGAGCCTCAGTAATTGGCAGAACCAGGAGAACTTGAACTCGAAACGCCGTGCAGTGGTTCTCCCACACGCAGGCCCTTCCTCCGGCTTTCTGCGATGCCGTCTTTGGCCGTGTGTTTGCATGCTTGCTCACGGCTTCTCGGTTGCGTTCCGACACTCTCCGAGCCAGCCTGCTCTGAGGCTGGCTGGCATTCCCAAAAACACCCTGCCCTGAGCCGGGCTGGCATCCCCTCTCCAACTCGCAGCACCACTCCACACACCGCTGGGAGCCTATCAAGGCCGTGGTGCTGGCGATGGTGACGACGGTGTGTGGTGGCTAGCTACAATGTTCATGACGGCGAGCGACTGTGTGACATCACGCAGAGGGGATGGAAGCTAAGTGTCAAAACTCCTGCTGCTAGAATGTACAGAGTGGTTGACTAAGCCAGGTGGGAAAGCCACTTCCTGGAGACAGTCCATGCCTTTCAATAGCAGGGAATTTATATCCAGTAGCACTCTGCACAGGAAAAGGTTTTGGAAGAGTGCCTGCCAGACCCAGGGGTGCATGACAAGGTGGCTGTGTGCCCCTTTTCATGTGCTTCTCACAGCGACGCAGCAGAAACCTGTACAAATGAGGCACAGTGTCTGGGGGGCATTTGAGAAGGCCATGCACTGCTCATGCGTCTCCATCCGGAAGAAGGGCCTGCTTTGTCTTCCCTTGACTCTGAGTGGGTCTTGTAAGTTGCTTTAACCAATAGAAGGGGCAGAAGTGATCTCTTGCCAGTCCCAGGGCTACTCTTTAAATGGTCTCGCCATTTCTGTTTACGTTCTTTTGTTCAGCTGCCATGCTGTAAGCAAGAATGGTATTCAAGAGGCCATTTAGGAAGAGGACCTCACCTAGGGAATGTGGGACCCTCTTGAACATCTCAGCCCCCGTTGAGCTCCCAGCTGCAAGGTAACCATGTATGTGACCCAGGTGACATCACTTACCAGGTGGCAGTACAATCTGAGCCCTCTCTGACCTCCTGCACCACAGAATCCAGAAAGAATACACCATTATTGTTTTAAGCCACTAAATTGGGAATGGTATGTTACACGGGAAGAAATAACACAAGATTGGTCTGTTGGAACCAGCAGGAAGCTGACAGAGCCCACCACAGCCCTTTAGAATCATCCCCTCCTACCCGAGCCGGGGCCACACAGCCAAATACTTACAAGGACTAGGCAAATACCATACAAGTAAAAGGGCAGAGTGTTTGCAGATCAGTCACCTAGGAATGAACGTCCTTTGCATCCCAAAGGAACTATGTATTTCTCATTTCTCTGAGACAAGCGCCTCTTCCTAGATGTTCCCATCTCGCTTTTGCAGAATGCCAGAAGGCAAACAACCTTGCAGCCAGGCCCATCCATCTCAGAGGTAGCTGTAAGAACAGCGTGGGCAGCAGGACTCTGGTCCCTGTTGAAAAGGCTCCTTCCACCCGAGGCTGGACAGCACTCAAGGGTAATGTGACTCTACAAGGAGGTCTGCAAGGGAAGGGGCTCACGTCCAGAGACCTCTCTGACTGTGCTGGACATGCACGTGCCTGCGATCTGGGACTAGCTGGGGCTGGGGGTGAATTATGGCCTGGGAACCCTGGTAGGATGCCACTTCTCTGTCTCTCTTGCTCTTGGAAGAAAAATAAAAATGAACTTTAAAACAAAGAAAAAAGAGAAAGCTCCTCTCCAAAGAAAACCATGAGCTAAATGGTGCCAGCCACAGTCTGCATGCCTATGTCCCCTCGATGTGTCACCGGAAATGTCTGTGTTGAAATCCTAGCCCCCAAGCGTGATGGTATTAGGAGGAGGGGACCTTTGGGTGACTAGGTCAGAAAGGTGGATCCTTCATGGAAGTGGGATCAGTTCCCTTATAAAGTGGACCCCAGAGATCTCCTCGCCTTCTTCCCACCACGAGGAGTCCAGAAGCTGATCCCACTGGCCCCTGTCTCAGACTCACAGCCTCCAGAACAGTGAATATAATAAATCTCTGTTACTTCAAAGCCCCCCGGTGTATGCTCCTCTACTATAGCAGCTCACACTTGGATAGCCTCCATGGCTCCTAGCCCCGCCCTAGCCTTCCAGGGGTCACACTGCCAAATCCTCACAGACCAATACCATAAACAAGTAAAATGGGCAGAGCATTTGCAGGTCAGTCACACAGGAATGGATGACCTTTGTATCCAAAGAGCACTGTGTGTTCTCATTTCTTTGAGACAAACAGTCCTTCCTAGATGTTTCTTTCTCACTTTTGCTAGACACGTACATAAAAGAGAAATGATCTGTACCAGAAGACAAACAAGCGCACAAGGGCAACTGCAAATGGCAAGGGACTCTTGGCTTCAGGATCAGGGGCAGTAGGGAGTGGGTGGAGTGGGAGCTGCAGTTCGCGGCCCACATGGCCCTGCAGGAGTGGGGTGACCTGCCCTCAGCACTGCAGTGGGAGGCTGAGGCTCCCATCTGGGCTGGTCTCTGGGAACTGCCCTCATCTGGTGACGATGAGTAGATTCTCCCCTTGAGGCAGGACAACTTTGAAAGACCATCCTAGCTGCTGCGCCGTGGGCTAAGCCTTGGTTGTGGTGGATCCACAACTGTGACTCAGTTTCTCTATCCATTTCTTCTCCTTCACCCGCATTGCCAATGTTGATCCTGAGACCACACCCCGAAAAGCTCCTGGCTGTAAATCCCCATCTTGGAGTTGGCTTCTCAGAGAGACCCACCTAAGGCAGGCGGGAGCCAGGACGGCCAGGAGTGGGCAGCTGCTACTCCCTCCCATTGTTCCATGCTGTAACTGAGCTCAATCTTGCAAGAGAAATAAAAAATCTAGAGTTTTATATGAAATCTTGTAATATTTCACTGTTGACTAGTTTTTTCATCTGTCCTTCTCTTTTTTTCTTTATGTTTTTGTCACAGAGTATGTGTGATTGCCAGAGAGAGACAGAAAGAGGGAAAGTGAGAAATCGCCACCATGGGAGGATGGCCACACCACAATCCCTTCTCTTCCATTCTCCTCCTGGGATTGTGGGCACGCACGCATGGGGTGATTTTCAAGCTGCCGATCTGGAGCTCAAACTGTGGTTGGCCATGTGGGAATTCAGCACCTTAACCACCACACCACCCACTGGCCCCTTGGCTGTCCCATTTACAGTCTGAATTCAACCTTCCCTACCACAGATCATGAGGCTTAGTCATGGAAAATATTCAGTCTCTTGAATTCAGTAAAGCAAAATCTTTTTATTCCTGCATTCTACCTTATCCCCTCTAGTTCTCTGATGACTGGTTAGATACGGAAAGCCCTAGCATCCACACTCCAGTGGCTGAAGGTAGGGCATCCCAGTCCTACAGGGCCATGTGGACTGCATACTGCAGCCCACTCCACACCACTCCCTACTGCCCCTGCACCTGAAGCCAAGTGTCACTTGTCATGGAAAAGGATAGTGACAACATCAACCTCCATGCAGGCTGGCAATCTTATTTCATGGCCAGCGCTTACTATGACGGTGCCTAACACTGCATCATTCAAGTCATGGTTCAACTATCCACTTCATACCTACTAGAAATGACCCCACTGGAGTCTCAGGTAGGTAACAAGGTGAGACATAAAGACATTGACTTCTGGGGGACCTGCAGTTAGTGTAATGGCTATGTCACTGGACTCCATGTGGTCAACTATGGTTCGAGTCCTGGACCCAGTGGCTTAAACTCACGCTTGGCACGTGTGCATGCATGCCCAAGATACTGAGAGGAGAATGGGGGAGAAGGGATTGTGGCATGGCCATCCTCCCTGGGGGGTGATCTCTTGCTTTCTGTCTATCTTTCCAGTGAGCGCACAAGCCCTATAGCAAAAACCTTTAAAAAAAAAAAAAAAAAGGAAATCTCTTCTGTTCTAGAGTTTTATATGAAATCTTGTAATATTTCACTGTTGACTAGTTTTTTCATCTGTCCTTCTCTTTTTTTCTTTATGTTTTTGTCACAGAGTATGTGTGATTGCCAGAGAGAGACAGAAAGAGGGAAAGTGAGAAATCGCCACCATGGGAGGATGGCCACACCACAATCCCTTCTCTTCCATTCTCCTCCTGGGATTGTGGGCACGCACGCATGGGGTGATTTTCAAGCTGCCGATCTGGAGCTCAAACTGTGGTTGGCCATGTGGGAATTCAGCACCTTAACCACCACACCACCCACTGGCCCCTTGGCTGTCCCATTTACAGTCTGAATTCAACCTTCCCTACCACAGATCATGAGGCTTAGTCATGGAAAATATTCAGTCTCTTGAATTCAGTAAAGCAAAATCTTTTTATTCCTGCATTCTACCTTATCCCCTCTAGTTCTCTGATGACTGGTTAGATACGGAAAGCCCTAGCATCCACACTCCAGTGGCTGAAGGTAGGGCATCCCAGTCCTACAGGGCCATGTGGACTGCATACTGCAGCCCACTCCACACCACTCCCTACTGCCCCTGCACCTGAAGCCAAGTGTCACTTGTCATGGAAAAGGATAGTGACAACATCAACCTCCATGCAGGCTGGCAATCTTATTTCATGGCCAGCGCTTACTATGACGGTGCCTAACACTGCATCATTCAAGTCATGGTTCAACTATCCACTTCATACCTACTAGAAATGACCCCACTGGAGTCTCAGGTAGGTAACAAGGTGAGACATAAAGACATTGACTTCTGGGGGACCTGCAGTTAGTGTAATGGCTATGTCGCTGGACTCCATGTGGTCAACTATGGTTCGAGTCCTGGACCCAGTGGCTTAAACTCACGCTTGGCACGTGTGCATGCATGCCCAAGATACTGAGAGGAGAATGGGGGAGAAGGGATTGTGGCATGGCCATCCTCCCTGGGGGGTGATCTCTTGCTTTCTGTCTATCTTTCCAGTGAGCGCACAAGCCCTATAGCAAAAACCTTTAAAAAAAAAAAAAAAAAGACATTGACTTCTGTGTGGTAGGGATGTCTCGGTTTCTCAGACTCTTACTATTCCACCTACTTGCCTTCTTATATGCTGGCACAGAAAGTCCCTAGCCATGTTGATCTCAATCGGGAAAACTCTAGAGCTTTAGCTTTAGTTTAATTTCTCTCTGAAACCGTTGGTCTGCGATCAATGCATACATCTATGCAAATCAGTGTTGAGTTGCCTAGTCCCCCTCCCCCCCATCAGGTCCCTGTGTGTAGTAACTTAACAGAGGTTCTCAACGCCGACTGGATTAGAGGAGGTCTGGCTAAAGGTCTGCGTGCGTCTTCCGCCCCTCCCCATTTCTCACATGCCTTTAATCAAGCAGCGAGTTCATCTACATCTGCTTCCCTCCAGTCATCCATCCAAAAAGGAACAGACGCATGCTTGTTGTTCCTTCCAGGAGGAAAAGATGCCTGTGGCGCTTGGGCTTCCACGACGGGAAGGCGCGGTTGGTTTTCCCACTCACAGCCAAGTTCGGGTTGTCTGAGCAGTTTGATGGCACCATGTCTGTGACTCTGGCCAGTTAGCATTTGTCACACACTGTTGACATTCATTTGGCACCTCTTCCTGACCACACAGTGACTGTAAAGCTAATAACGTTCCACTTACAGACCACAGAGAAAGAAACACTCCAAGCTGCCTCTCCTTTTCAACAAGCTGCTAGGATTTGCCTGCAGCATGGTGGACACTCAGGAACTATTTGTGGAATGAATATCAGTTCAGGTAGTTTCTGAGTGATATTCTGATATAATTATGTGGGTGTCAAAGTTTGAGTGTCTCTTCTCTATTTCTGTCTGTTTCTCCATCCTTAACTATGTAAAATAACTCTACTTTCCCCCCACAAGCTTCCAATGTCCAAAATTGGGGTTGTCCTTCAATTAAGTGATCAGGCTACTGAGAGCCCATATGACATGCCTCGACTCACCTGTTCAGCCTCATGTCCTGTGTTTCCACGCCTTCCACCCACAGTCCGACCATGCACAGCCCTTTGTTCCGGTTAGGCTTCTTATCCTGGAGCCTTTGCATGGCCTGCTCTCTCTGCTGCGCCATTTCCCACTGCCACCATGAACCTAATTCGTTTATACTCACTCTTCAAGTCCCAGATTGGATGTCACTTTCCAAGTTCCTTCTCCAGCTCTCTCTTTTGTGTTTTCTGCACCCTCAAAGTTCCCCTGTTGCAGCCCTCAGGACACTGCCTGTAATGACCTCCCTACCTGCTGTGCTTCTCACTAGGCCATACATGTAATGTGAGGAAGCGTGTCCACTGCTATCCTTCCCACAGCCTGAAAGACGGGAGGAGCTTTTGCTTAGTGGAATAAATGAAACTTGAGTTTGGCTAGTTGAATGAATGAGTGGCCCCGAGAACTCTGTCATGAACCCTCAGGAGATAGGTAGTGCAGGATTTGGAGAAAGAATCAGACTGGTGCACACCCTGATCTCACCCATACTTCCTTACAGATGACAACAGAAACCACTCCAGATAGCGTGAACCTCAACATCATTTATTTTTAAACATTTGTTAAATCACACAAGCTCTGAGATAGGTGGGAAGCTAGAATGTGCAACTGCTCGTTCTAAAATTGAAAATTCTCAACCTCCACCCATTTAAGGGGGCTCTAATCTCCCTTCCCTGGAATATAAGCCAGCCTTCGAGATGCTCTCCTAGCGAACAGACCATAGTAGGAGACACGCTGCATGACTTCTGAAGTAGGTAATACAGCTCCTTTCTCTCTGTTTCTCTCTTCGCTCTGTGTGTATTTCTGTGTCTGTGTCTCTATATCTCTTTATCTATCTCTGTCTCTCTTTTTCTGTGTATTGCTCTCTGTCCCTCTCAGAAACTTGCCTCCACATTGTGAAGAAGCAAAGCAGCCACACCGAATACCACAGGAGGTATCTGGCATGGCCCCAGCTGAGGTCCCAGCCAAGAGCCAGCATCAGCTATCAGCCATGTGATTGGGCTTCAAATGGTCCTAGCCCCTAGGCTTCAAGCCACCTAAGCAATGCCAAGTGGAACAGAAATGCTTGTCCCTGTCACACTCTGCCCAAACTGCAGATTCATAAGCAAGACAAACATTGCTACTGGTTTAAAGCTCTGTACTTTGCGGCAGTCGCTTACACGGTGTAACAGTTTCACCCAAGCTGTGATGCAGCATAGGCCCAGTGCCACCCCTGCGACCCCCACTCTTCATACCTGGGATGCTGGACACCACAAGTGGTACTTGAACGCTGCCACACTGCCACTGCTGTGATGAGATGAGAATGAAGATAGGGCAGTCAGGCCAGGGGAGCATAGTGCTCGTGCCGGCTGAGTGTGAACCAGGAAGCCAGAAGGCACAGCTCTGCCATTAACTAGCTACGTGACCCTGGGCATGCTTCCTCACCACTCTGGGCTCCAATTTGTCTTGCCTAAAGTGAGAGCAATAGTGGGACCCAGTTGGTAGAGTTGTTGTGATGACTAAAGATAAAAGTAGAAATGATGGAAACCGTGTTCGCTCAATGAGTTCTCCTTGTTGTTTTCTACACTAGCATTCCCCTCACTCTCTGTCTAGTGGTAGTCTTTCCTTCATAGCCGGCATCATCTTCTGACCTTATCAAGGGCATTTGTGTGCTCATCTGTTTGCTGTCCACCCTCCTTTCTGTTGTGTGGTAAGCTCAGCGCAGGTGTAAGCTCAATGCAGCTCCATGGTCATGCTACAATCCCTTTTCATTCATTTCTCCATTCTGCCAGGGCTTGAGACATACACACATGCATGCCTGGGTCGGGATTCAATGCAGGAAGGCAATTTGTTCTGTTGCCACCAAATCATCTGTGCCCAGAAGTGTCTATTGAGTATATATCGCACACTCAGGCAAGGCTGACAAATGGATGACGAGCTGATGATATCACTGCAGAGCTAAGACAGAGCCTCAAATAACACTAAGACAAAACAGGAGACAGTCAGACTTCCAGGAGAGGTACACAAATCCAAAGGGTTTCAAAGGAAACACAAATAAGCCAAACCAACTGAGAGCTCTAGAAAAGGCTTTAGAGAAGGGGCACTGGAGAACATAGGCCTCAAAGGGAAAAGAAGATCTCAAGAGATGAAGATGGGATTGAAGGGAGAATTAGTAAGAGCAAAGGTTACTGAGGGAAGGCCAGAGCACTGAGAAATGGCCAATGATCCCCTTGGGCTGGGCAGCAGAGATTAGACAGGGCTGAGATTCCACAGACTGGTTGAGACCATTATTACAAGTTCCCAGCATGTGCCTCAAAAGGTAAAATGTCCCAGCTGGATTTAATGCAGACCCCTCCTGCTCAGCTCCACCATGCCCTATGAGCCGGGAACCACCATGGTGCCCCTATCATCGCTGACAAGTACACAGCAGTTTTCATTCTTTTCCTTTTTTAAGAGTGTAAGGATAGAGGTCAGATTTTTCCATTCTGAATTCTAAAGAAAATAAGACTCTCCACCTTTAGAGCCATAAGGTTCTTCCAACATTATTCAACAATGGGGCAAATAAGCATATTTCCAAGAATGCCCAAGAGTCTTGCACACCCAAAGAGAGTTCAAGTTCTACTTGGCTCATCAAAGCAAACTGCCTTCTCAAAGGAACATGACAGAGGACAGACAGGAACAACTAGCATGTGTGTTTTCTCCTATGGCGAGGGGTTTCGTTAGTGTTGCTAGCCAAATCCCTCAAGGTTAGCACAACTAACTATTCAAGGAAAGAACTCAATGTTTTCTATTTAGAAGGCAATATCAGCACCAACTTCCTCGCCCAGGAGCTGATATTTTTCAGTAAGTATGGCAGAATGGAAATCCTTCTCATCCTATGTTTAATATAAAACAAGCAGTGAAAGTTAAAATAATTACCTGTGAACGATTGTGTATGTTTTTTCATCTAATTAGGTAATCTGCCCAGGTGTTTAGCACCAAGGCCTCTCTGCTTTAATTGGAAAAAGTCAAGGACAGAAACTAATTAGCAGCATTAATCCAAACCAGAAGTCTAATGATATTAACCACAAATCACCATTGTGATCAGGAGCCTTTATTCTAAACCATTTTCAAAGTTGGGGAGGAGGGGAAGAGAACAAAGTGTTTTTGAGTTTTTAGAATACTGGTTTCCAGCTACTAATTCCATGCAACTTTAATCCACTCTCTCAAAGAACCTGAAAGAATTGTGACTAAAAGGTAGTGCAGAATTTTAAGAGAATGAATACATCATCCATATCTGCCTTTTGTAGGCAAGAAATATTCCAATACCATTTTAAATTCACGAACAGACAGTTCTGTTCGTACATTCATCCTCGTTTCTCTCCTGGGGTTTCCAATTTATAGGTAATAATCCATGTGCACCTGGAACTTTGAAAGGGCAAAGAGATTTTTATGACCTCAAAACTTTTAAAGTTGTCCCTTTGATTCATCTCAA
Source organism: Tupaia belangeri chinensis (assembly GCF_000334495.1). Lineage (NCBI taxonomy): Eukaryota > Metazoa > Chordata > Mammalia > Scandentia > Tupaiidae > Tupaia > Tupaia belangeri. The sequence goes on from NW_006159894.1 coordinate 915,915, forward strand.
CGTTTACTTCGGAGTGAGAGAGAAATAACTAAATTCCATGAGAAAAAATAATTCCTAACCCCAAGGTGGCTAATGGACTGTAGGATTTAGAGAGCCAAAAGTCTGTTTCTATCATGAATCTTTACTGCTTGCTTTTTTTTTTTTTTGCCTCTTTTCCAGAATTTTTTATTTCTTATAGCATTTATTTAGGAGAACCAGTGATTTGAAAACACAGGTAGAAATAGAGCACACAAGTTTGATTTGTTCTGTCATCAGCTAACATAAAGTATCATTAGAAAAATTTACAGGTCCTGCAGTTCTGATTGTTCCCCCAGAGAGCATGTGTACTTGCCAGCAAGAGAGACAGCACCTCAGTGAGCCATGGTCCTGCTACAATCCTTTTTCATTCACTTCTCCATCCCGTCAGGCCTTGAGACATACACACATATGCTCCTGGGCTGGGATTCAAACTGCATTCGACCATGGGATCCTGCTTCCTATGTACAGTGCTTAACTGTACTATGGGACCAGCTCTGACATTTTAAGTGATTAATAAGAAAATAAGTAAATAAATAGAAAGAAGGATGAGAAGCCTAATTTAAGATCAGGCTGAAGAAAAAAACACCAAAAAGCCTCACTCAAGCTTAAGAAACTCAAACACACAGCAATCCTAATTTATTGTGAGAGAGCGCATTTTTCTGCTTCTCCTTCTCTCTGCTGACGTAGGGTTTGTTAGTGTTGCCAGCCAAATCCCTCAAGGTTCATCCCACTGACTTGAACTTGGGCCTCCCCAGGAACGGGAACTGGAACTGTCATTTCGAGCTCCAAGTCTTCTCTCATTTTTTTGTTCCTCATCCCCCACCTCACTCACAAACCCCAGCCCCCCTAAATAAACAACACATTTCAAAAAGAAAAATTAAGTTCAAAGAATACCATCTAGGGATGCATGATTTACAATAGTATCTGCCTTTCAGAGATTGAAAGAACAGGAAAAGAAAAATGGTTTCCACCACTTTCTCTCTCGCATGTAAACTGACTCTGCCTCGTGAGAACATACCTGTGTCCCAAACATTGGCCCTCGAGAGGTTGTGGCTTAGAAACCAAAGCGTGTAAATAAAACCTGTGTATAAGGTAATGCTCCCAGCAGCTGCTTTGGGAGGTTCTCCCGCTTTGTTTATTATTATTTTTTAATCATACCTTCTTTGTTTGACACACGTTAGGTTTTTCCTAACTAGCTATCAAACATTGCTCACGTCTAAGGGTTAAAATAATGGGGTCATTATTGGTCTATTCCCGAGAAACAGGCAAAAGAGACCCACGGCAGGCTTGCTGCAGCTGTTCGGCAGCCCAATTGCCATCCACAAGGGAATTTGCTTATTTCTATATCACAATCTCCCACCTTGATAAAAAAAGAAAAAAAAAAAAAACACCCATTTCATTTGGACTGTGTACTAAGAATAATTGCCACCAATATTGATTGGCCCTCAGGGACCCAGCTGGATTTAAAAATTGCACACTGTGAAATCCCAGCTGAGGTATCCTCACTGAGCTCGCTGCTTATTTGTGACATGTTCCTATGTTTAAACTTATCCATGAAAACTGTGAAATTAATATCCTCATGTTGCACACAATATGGTAACACACCCAGCTGAAACGCACAGCTATTTTTGTTCTTACCGTTTTAATGCTGGCTCCTGTCTGTGCCCGGTTGCAAGTTTTTCCGATTAGGATGCATAAATACATTTGTTACGTAGAGGACAAGTTCTCATAGCATTCTATTTCTTTTCAGGGACTGCACAAATGTGTATGTTTGCTAGCCTTCTTTAGCTACATAATTGGTTTTAGCTGGTTTTTAACAGAGCAGGTTATCCCTGTGGCTTCTGACATGGGTGTGAAATTGATGCAGTTGTCTTCTCAGTTTCTGCTTCATCATGCCTGTCTCTGACACAGGAGGTTTGAACCCAGACATTTCCTGACAAGTGCTTTTGTCTACTAAAACCAGAGAGGAAAACGTGTTAGCGTCTTAACTCCTAAATCCACGTGATTAAGTTGCAAAATCCAAACACGTCAGGATGGAAATTTCGAATGTTTCTGAAATTAGTCACACAGCTCAAAAGGGAAAGGGAGTCCTATTTATTCCTTCTTAAATCATGTGGAAATGTACTTTTCACCCTTGCAAAAAATATATGTGCCTTTGATGAAAATTTCGGGGAGTCGTGGGCTATTACTCTGGCATGAGCAAAAACAGCAGAAGACGAGGCCACTCTGCCTTCTGTCTGTCCCGCAGTTCTTTGTTTTGTGTGTAATTATCAAAGTCGTTGCAAAACCTCGTCTTCCTTCTGCCCCATTCCAATTTTTTCCCTTCCTCTTACCATACACAAAGTAAATAACAGTTTTTATAGACCCTGGGCAACACTTCATTTTTTAATAAATACATATAGAAAAAGATATATGAAAAGATATATGCTAAGATTTATAGAGATTCTCTTTGCTTGGTAGGATAATCTGTGATTTTCATTTTCTTCCTTTTGCTATTTCTATCTCCTAAATTTCCTACAATGTATAGTCACAACTTTGGTAATAAAAAAAATTATATAAAAAATATACAGCTGCTATAAATAAGTAGGATTGCTTCTGTGCTTCATGTGCAAATCATATATAATTTCCCTTCTAAGTTGTTTTAATGTGAAAATTGTACAGATGAAACATGTAATATCATGACTGATATTTATATTTAAATGTTATGTTTAAAAGTTTACTTTTATGTTCAATTGTTTTCATCTTTATCCTGGTATGTCCCAGTTAATTAAAATACAACTGTTCTTTCCTCTTTTATTTACTTACTGGTTGATTAGTTGCTTTCATTTGCACTTTGACAATATGTTTTCTCATTTTTCACTCTTACTGAACATTTTACTTTAATGAGCATCTGAGGTTTCTAACTCAGGGCACCAGTTTTACAAATCCAAGTTTTTAATTTTTTAAAAATAATTATTCACTTAATTTTATTTAATTTTTTAAACAGGTTTTTGCTGTAGAGTGTGTGCACATGCCAGAAAGACAGGGAGACAGAAAGCAAGAAATCACCCTCCAAGGGGGATGGCCAAGCCTGAATCCCTTCTCCTCTGTTCTCCTCTCGGGATTTTCAGCATAAAGCACACATGCCCAGTGTAAATTTCAAGCAGGACATGAACCACAGTCAACCATGTGAGAGTCTAGCACCTTAACCACTATGCTACCTGCTGGCTCCTTATTTGCAATATGTGTGTGTGTGTGTACTTTTTAACTTGCTATAGAGTACAGGTGCTCACCAGAGAGAGAAAGAGAGAAGAAAAAAATGAGAAAGCAAGTCACCAGGTCTGGGACTCGAACTATGGTTGACCATGTAGGAATCCAGCACCTTCACCACCACACTACCTACTGACTTCTACAAATTCAGTTTCAAGGAATGAGTAGGGAAGCCCATAAAATGTGAAAAATACAAATGCAACATACACACAGACACAAACCACAATTTTTCATTATCCCAAATTTTAAAATAGGTTTTTTTGGTTGGGTTTTGTTTTTCTTAATTTGCCAGAAGGTATATGCACTTGCTGGAGAGAAGTAGATAGAAAATCCCCAAGGGATGGTCACACTACAATCCCTTCTCCTCCATCTCTCCTTCTTTTTGGAATTTTGGGCACACATGCACACACACACACACACACACACACACACACACGCCATGTATCTTAAGGCTCTGAAGCAAATCGCACAGTCGATCATGTGGGATCCAGCCACCTTCACCACCACAACAAGGGCTGGACTGAAACAGTTTTTAAAATTACAATCCATCTTGTTGTATTTGTTAGCTTCTACCGGGCTAGAGAACTGCTGAAAGCATGTCTGAAGCTTCTTTCCTGGTTCCTATGGAGCCAAAAATTATTTTAAACAACAGCAACATATTTTCAAATAGGCCTTCTTACTTTTTACTGGAAATAGAATATGAGAAATGAAGACAAAGTATATTCTTAATTGCTTGGGGAAATTTTTTTAGATCCAGGGATACTTCAGAATCAATGTATTTAAAATTGTTTTGTTTGGAGACTTAATGAACTGCATGGTTACTTTAGTTATAATAGTAATACATTGTATACTTGAATTTACTGAGAGAGTAGATCTTAAGTATTCTTAACACACCCAAAAAAATAACTCTGTAAGGTGGCAAATATGTTAATTAGCTTGATTATGGTAATCATGTCACAATGTAGACATATATCAAGTCGTCCATTCTAAGTACATGCCATCATTGTTGATTATGCCTAAATAAAGCTGGGGGGATATTTTAAAATAAATAAATTTTAAAACGTTAGCATGCAAAAAAAAAAAAAAAACAGTTTGAAAGTGAACCCATAGCATTGGTTTTACCTATACAAAATAGTTCTGCAATTTACCCTATCATTTGGCCCACCTCAGCTGCATTCTAGAACACTCTCAGTACAGGACCAGCAGACTCATTGCAATGGGCCAGCTACTTCTACTGCCATCACTGCCATGGGGAGGGTCAGAGTCACCAAAGGGGACACTCTAACCCTAAAACCAGCTGCATCCCCTATTGGATGGAGTGTCTTGTTATTATTATGAAATGCAACTCGGGTTTGCTGTGTTGGGTATCACTAATTTCATTTTTGTTTGTTAAGTTTATTAATTTCTTCCATGAGTGAGGCAGGCAGACAGAACAACAGCACTTGCAAACAGAATCTTGACACTGTGATCCACTAGCTCAGGCAGCTCCCCAGATCATGGCACATGCATGCCCAGCGTATTTAGGGAGGTCTCTGGACACAATCTCCAGTGTCTCATGGTGGTCAACTTTGCAGTGTTGCATTTTACCACTGTGCCACCTTCTGGCCCTCAGCTGATTTAACTTGTTATTGCAAGTATTTGGAAGAGAAATTGGCAAATTGACAGTGAGGCCACACCACAGTTCCTTCCCTTCCACTCTTCTCCTGGCATAGTCTGGTAGTTTTTTTTACAGTCATTGTTCTCTTAGAAAATGCAAAAGCTCTGAGTTTTAAGACTTGCCCGTCAAGACTCTGCATTGGAAGAAGTCATTGCCCAAATCTCCTATAATGCTGCTGTTATTTCAATAGCCACATCCTTGCTACAAGCTATGGTTCTAGAAAATAATGAAGACGAGGAGGAGGAAGCCCCTGATTGAGCAGGGCAGGCTAATAGCTTGACTGAGCACAGACATGCAGAGTTACGTCACACACTGGTGGAAGAGCCAGGAGGGCCACACATCCCACATCAAAAATAGCACTCAGCAAACGGCAAACTGGATTGCGTGGAGGTTGCCAACAAAGCAATTGTGAGTTTCTCCCAATATAATTGCTGGACAAACGGCTAGCATTTTTTCCTAATGGCTATTTGCAATCCATTCACAATGAAATGTTTTCCTGGTGGTATTCTAAGTTGTGTTTTATTTATTGGGAAAAAATGTTTTAAGAGTATTAGCTTAGGAATTGCACATAGAAGACAGGTTCAGGAGAGCCGAAGTCAGACATCACCTGTGGAGACGACCCAGCAAGGCCACAGACAGCCACTGCCTCCCAGGTACCCCTGCCCAGGGTTTTGGGAACAAGGTGAAGGTCGCCAAGAAGGAACATGGTGGTCCTGCTGAGAAGGCCACCTCTCCCAGCCATGGCCTACCTGCTCCAGAGGAAACTAGTCACACAGAGGATTGCAGAGGAAAATACAGGCTATTTGGTTCAATTTTAATTTCAGATAGACAGGAAATATGTTTTACTATAAAAATGTCCCAAGTAGTACAAGGTTCTGCATCCCTGACAGGCTCCCAGGCGATGCTGGAGAGAGCCTGATTGAGATGAAAATAAGAGCGGGACACAGCTTGAAAAGTCTACAATTCTGTGACATCACAGGACTGTGCAATGGGGGACAATGTAAGTAACTCAATAAGCAATGCTTTTCACAAAATAAAACTCCAATCTTGTGAATTCTATAGACTCACATTTCATAAGTCATCAGTTCTCGTGAATTTCCGCTAGCTCTGGAAGAACAGCAACAAGTGCAGACATAATAAAAAGCACCTTCCTAAGATGTGTGTGGGAAAGGATGCTACGATTACTGAGATGAGTCTACTATTTCATCATATCTCTCCCCAAAAAGCTGCAGGGGTTTTTAGGTTTATTAATTATTCCTTCCATGAGCAACAGAAAGACAGAGACTGTATCCCCAGTAGGTCTTGACCCTATGCGCCACCCCCAAGCTTCGCGGGCCCTGGACCATGGGTATGCACATGCCCAGTGTGCTCAGGGAGGTCTCTGGACACGAACCCAGAACCTTCCCATGCACATCAGCTCACATCGTGTCACGTTTCACTGTTGCTCCACCACAGCTGGGAAGGCTCATGGTGAAGACAGTGGCATGGGACCCTGTTGAAGGGTGCTTGTTTCACACTCTCTTTCTCTCATTCTCATAAAAGAAAGAAACTTTTGAAAAATGTTCTTTATAATAAAAGAGAAAACAGCATAAATCTGGCTTGTGATTAGAAATAGTATGTATTTGAAATTCAATGACAACTTAAGTCCTTAAAAGTAGCATCAGTTTAGGGGTGGCCCAATGACCTGGTGGTTAAGGAAACCAGTCCTGCATGACCAACGGAGTGGTTTGAATCCTGGCCTCAGCGTCCTGAGAAACACAATGAGCACGTGTGTATGCATATTCACAGGTGGGGGAAAGGGAAGAGGAGAGGGTGCAGCACGACCGCACCCTATTGAAGGGTGCTTTCTCCTCCCTCTCTCTGTCTCTCTCTGGCAAGTGCATACATTTTCTGGCAATTAACAACAATAGCAATGAAAACCCACCAGTTTAAATAGAAATCAGTCATTCAGTTTTCTTTTAAGCATTACTATTTTGATTATAAGAGAGCTTTTTGCTATAGGGTAGCTCACCAGAGAGACAATGAGACAGAAAGCAAGAAATCACCCTCACCCCCGTGAGGGGACGGCCACACCACAGTTCCTTCTCTTCCACTCTTTTCTCGGAATTTGGGGCATGCACGCACACTCACACGCTCCCAGCGTGAATTTCAAGCCGCCTAGTCCAGGACTCAAACTGTGGTCGGTCATGTGAGAGTCCAGCACATAACTATTACGCCATCTGCTGGTCCTACTTTTAAGCATTGTTAACTGCTTAAAATACTATTTAGAACCAGGAAACCCTTATTGTAGTGAAATGTAAAGTTTATGATCTGAGAGGCAAATGTCTAGCTTTGCCTCTGTTGTGAATCTGTGGTGTGATTTTGGGCAAGAGTTTTATACTCTGGGTCTCCGCTACCTTGCCTGGAATGTGAGGGAATTGATGCAGATTTTCTCCAATTGCTGATAGTTTATCTTTTCACTCTTTAAAATAGGATCTACGCAGCCTGGCTTCTTTTTTTTTTTTTTTTTTTTTCCTTGAGAAACAGCGCCACCTTCAGGTTATATCAGCCACAACATCTGTACCTGGAGGCGCTTCACAGAACAGCGATATGCCCCGATCCGCAGAAACCTTTCCCCCCAGAGTCCTTTGGGACGTCGCCACGCACTTGTGAGACTGCCCGCTGGGTTAAGATCAGAGCGTGTGAACACGGAGCTGAGCTGCGTTAACTGCCCCACAGCAGACAGATGCATGACCTTGGCGTAATTATCACAGTCCGCGGTTCGCGTAGCCCCCACGGAATAATTCACTGTGGCCCCATGCGAAGGAGGAAAGCAGGGAAGGAGCTCCCTGGGTTAACGGAAGCTTATAAAACAATAAGGAAGGGCACACCTCTCCTTTTACCTAATACGGTTTCCTCCTGTTCTTATTTTAGCATGATATCTACTTGGAGATGTCTCCTGTATACATTTCAATAAGAAAAATTACATAGCAGACTCTTGAGTACAAATCAGTATTTCACTCAACAAATACTCACTGAGCAACTGCTTAATACCAGCACAGTGCTGAGTGTGCTCCCGTATTTTTATTGCATTCTCACGATTGCTCTATGGAACAGGAATTTATAGCCCCATTTTTTTCAGTACGACAAAACTGAATCAGAGAGAATTAGACCAGAAATGGCAGCTCTGCCTTCCCAGTTTAAGTGTGCAGATGCACACATTCACACAGTCCTCCCTCATAGCAGGTCGGCAACTGCCCCTTTTCAAGACCTTCTCACTCCACACAGTGCTGACTTGCCATCTGCAATCAGTGGTCTGGGGGCAAAAGCAGCTCAAAAACTTGGTTTATTTCTTTGAAGCGTGATCCGTACACCAAACAGGGTCCTAGCTTTGCCAGCCATCGCCATCCTAGTCTCTAAGCTACTGATGGATGCAGAGAGTGTAAGAAGCCATGGTAATGTGTGGTCCAGCAGATGTCATGGTGGTTAAGGTGATGGATCCCACATGGCTGACTCCGCAGTTCAAGTCTCAGACCTAGTGACTTGAAAAACACAGCAGGCATGTGTGGTGTGTGCCTAAAATCCCAAGAGAATGGAAGACAAAGGATTGCACCCTGGGGTGGGGGTGATTTCTCACTTTCTCTTTCTCTTGCTCCTTCTCTGTCTCTCTCCAGCAAACGCATGAACTCTGTGGCAAAAATCTAAAGAGAGAGAGGAGAGAGAGAGTAACGGCATTGGCCCTTTGACAATATGCCGTCACTCCCTAAATTCAAAAGGTCTTCTTGGTTGTGAAAGAGGCAGAGCACCTACCAGCCCATAGGAAGCATCACACCCGGAAATGCCATGCCGCCTGTGCCACCTGGATGGGAGAGGTGGGAAGCCCTCGTTCAGCACCACATGCTCTGACTGTGTACCCTACTCTTTCCTGTATATGGCTGGACTGCTCTAGTTGGCAAGATAAAATTTCCTATTCTTTGTCTACCGCCACCACACTTTGTACAAACTAGCACATGAATATGAAGTCCCTAAATAATTGCTGGTGTGTTAGAAAAAAATACGTGTAGTCTGCATGCAGAAAACAGGAACTGGAGTTATCAGACATATTTAAGATGCCAACCAACTTGTCCCAGGACAGAGCCCAAGGGAAGAGACTGACTGAGAAGAGGTGGAAAAGTGCTTAGGGACCTTCAGATAAAGTGTGGAACAGCAAAAGATCCAAATGGAACAGAACACCAGAGTTGAGTTGACCCTTTGAGGAAGGAGAAGTTACAATATAACATCTCAATCACAGCCAGATGCCAGAAAAAGAAATAACAGTGAGTTGCATAAACAAGGAATGTCCTGTTTTAAGTGTCTTATACTCAGAGGAAATAATGTTATTCAAGGTTGAATGATCGCGAAATTGCAGCTAACCAGAAGCCGAGAAAAATGCTAAGTAGGCATTTCGTTTTTGCATATGATCGGAACTGGTGTGGTCAGTTCCACGGTGTCTCAGAAGCTAAGACTGAGAAGGAGGAAGAGAACGGGAGCTAGCCTGGTCAGGCCACAGAGGCCGTCACCAAGGAGGAACCAGAGTAAGAAAGCAGAGCCATCCACATGGTATACACCCCTACCAGCAGCGGCGGCTAGGCCAAGCCTGCTTACAACCTGGTGAGGCCCTTCCCAATCCCCAGTAATGATGCTAAATTAGCAACCCGCTGTGATTTGTCATTATCGCCCATGTTCCTAACCCTGCTAGCCTCCTCTTGTCCTTCTTCTACCCCATCCTCAACTCACCATGTCTCCTTTTTACAATTTCTAATGTGCTAGGTTAGCACAACATAGACTCCAAAAAATGGTTCTCCAACCAGCCAGTGATGTAGTGGTTAAGGTACTGGAACCTACATGGCTGACTACACAGTTTGAGTCCCAGACCTACTGGACTGAAGGGCATGCTGAGTGTGTGTGCATGCCAAAAATCCCAAAGGAGAGAAGGAGGAGAAGGGATTGCAGTGTGACCATCCACCATGGGGGATGCTTTCCTTCTCTCTCTCTCTCCCCATCTCTGTCTCTCTCTGGTAAGCACACTTGCCCTGTAGCAAACTGTAAAAAACAGATCTCAATGTGTATCAAATAGGAGCTGATAAGCTGGGACAGAGGACTGAGGGTTGCTTCTGCAGCAAAAAGTGCCGAGCTCAAGGCGTTGTTTTCTGAGGCTGCTTCTTTTGTATTGTGTTGAGTCTGGTGGGCTAGTGTCGCTACAAGGAGGCAGGATGCTGGAGTATGCAGTACATTTTGTAGCTGCAGACAAAATACAGAGAAGCAAGTGTCAAATGGTGTTCATGTGAGGACTGGATTCAGGCAGAGTAGGAGATATCCCCACAGAAATGTCTGCTACAACTTACATAATGGTTCGTCCCCCAAAGGTTCACATTTCAGTATTTCATCCCCAGTGTAATGGCTTTTGGAGGGTAAAAGGTGAGGCCTTGTGGGCAGTGTTTGGATGGTAGTGGTATCACCCTCATGAGTGGATTAATACTGTCTCCTGAGACTGGATGAGTTTTATCTCTCATGAGAGAGGGTTGGTTCCCATGGGAGCAGGTTTTTACAAAAAGAAGATGGCTGCCCCGTGTCTCTCCCTTCACCTATACCTGTCTTCCTCTCTGCTTCTGTCAGCTCTACGGTGGCATAGCACCAGGGGCTGGCATCAGTCCAGCCTTTGGACTTGCTAGCTACCAGAATCATAAGACAAATAAACCTCCAGTCTCTATAAATCACTCAGCCTCGGGCACGTCTGTTAGCAACACAATAGTGGACTAAACAGAGACAGATTCATGCCACTACCTGCTTATCGCACACCTACTGCAAGCCACACACTGGGCACAGAGGACTGACCACGGCAAACCAAGGTCTTGGGTCGTTCTGATGGATTTTGATCGGATGAGGCATTTGGTTGGTTGCAGAGGAGGCGTGCATTTATGCAGGGGGATGACATCTTCCTGAAAGACAGTGTCTGCTGGAGACTGCTGGACAGTGGCTTTACCTGAATGGAGTGATGAGTACGGGTATGCAAACAGGTAAAGATGAAGACAGTTTTCTATGAGGAGCAACTGGCATTTGGTGAGGGGCATTAGTGCCTTGTGATTTGGCATGCTGTGCTTTCAGTTCCTCAAATGAGTTAGGCCTCAGGACCTGCCAGTCCTCAGAGCCATTCTGTGTGAGTTTGAGAAAGGCATACTCTCGGGGCTGGTGCACCCAGGTGCGGGCTCAGCAATATAAAGGCACCTTGTGGTAACTGGATAAAAGCCACTGCCCCATGCCTGGGTCAGCCCCAGCTACCCCATGGCCCTCCTTCCACGGCACTGGCTGCCTAGGGCACTCACGTGGGTGAGAGAACACACATGTTCTGTCTTCCTGAAATGCTTTACCATGCCACCACCCGCCTCTGTTCCTCCTTCAAGTTTCACCTTAGAGACGTCTCAGGTAACCTTTCGCAGTCCCTCATCTGAAGGTTTCAAAATTTCCCCTCTCGTGTTGCTTTGTCACCGTGTAGTCTGGTTATACACATCACAATTACAAACACTTGAGAAGCTGCTGCTCTTCCCCCAGGAGAGTCCAAGCTCTGAGAAGGCAGAGTCTGTGTCCTCTGAGTTCGTCACTGTGTCTGCTGCACGTGCCGTGAACGTGAGATGCTCGCAGCACACACTTCTGCACCCATGAGCGGTAGAATGAATGAGAGGTTTGAGTCAGGCGTAACTGGAAGTTGCCTTGTCCTTTTATGGGGGATGCTTTGACCATA
>NW_006159894.1:927762-931298 GCF_000334495.1 Tupaia belangeri chinensis
TTCACGTGGCCTAGACATGCGAGGACAGTCCCTACTTCAAGTGTGGGTCTTATTATCAATCTGATTTCTGGAGGTGAGGCTGGACAGACTAGCCTCTTCTCTGCCTTCATCCTGACTTTCTCATTTGCGTCCAGGAGGGGCACACTCTGTGTGCTTTACAAAACTGTGCTGTTGTCTTCCCTAGACTGTACAATTGAAGAGAAAGCCACGTTTAACACAGGCAATATAGAGCAGTCAAGTAACTCCCCATGTCTGGAACATAGGGCTGCCTGAATTTTCATTTCATGGTGTCTTATTACCATTCCTTCATTCAAAAATGCAATCCCTGCCGGACTGTATCCAGGACTCCCTCAGATACCCAAATCCATGGATGCTCCATGCCCTTGTATAGCACGGCCCAGTACTAGGACATAACCTATGTGCGTCTTCCCATAGACCTGGAATCCTCTCCAGGTTACTTATATACAGAGTAAGTGCTGTGTAAATTGTTGTCACATTGTACGGTTTAGGGACTAATGGCAAGGAAAGAAGTGTGTAGTTGTTCAGCTCAGACATGACCAACTAGGTTTCTTTCCGTTTGTCTTTTGAAATTTCTTGATCTGCATTTAGTTGAATCTGCAGATGCGAAACTCACATACATGAAGGGCTGAATGCCTTTACTGGGTACCTACTAGGTGCCAATTCCTCTCCTAGTGACTGATTTTTTTCCATCCTCATGACAGATTTTTAAAACACAGATGGTTAAGTTGTCCACTGTTTCATAACAATGACATAAGGCTGAAAGGTTTAACCTTCTAAATGAAGTGCACCACCCCTATCTCAGATTCTTCTTGGTGACACAATTTGCCCACCAGGAACAGAGTGAGGCTAACCGCCATCATCTGACCGACAAGGAAACTGCATTGAATAGCCGGAAACTGCAGCAGGACGGCGGCTTCCTGCTTAGAGAAGAAAATCTGCTTGTGGGACAGTTCCCAGGAATGATTGACTACAGACTCACAGTTTTAGAAGGAAGTATTAAGAATGTCATTTTTAGTGTATTTATTTCTACTATGAGATAGAGAAAAAGAGAGGGTAGCATTCCCATCAAGTCTTCGCACCATGACCCATCCATTCCCAGCGTCAGCCAGCCCAGATCACAAGCACGCACACACAAGGTGTGCACAGCAAGACCTTGGGATGTAAATCTGGGACCTTCCCATGTGGGTCTAACATTACAGCTGGGACACTATCTGGTTTGGAAAAAAAAATTTTTTTTAAAGTCATTTCTTCCATAAGTGAGAGAGGCAAAGAGACAGAGAGATAAAGACAGAGACCAAGAGAAAGCACCCCCCAATAAGCTCTTAAGCTCCGCCCCCAGCTTCAGCCCCAGATCATGGACATGCGCATGCCCAGCATACTTGGGGAGGTCTCTGTATACAAACTCAAAATCTTCACATGTGGGTCTACTTCAGTCACGTTTTACTGCTGTGCCACTGACCAGCCCCAGAAACTGTTTTTACATAGCATACTGATCTTCACCTGTCTGGTGATGTCTCTCATCCTGGCCTATCCTTCCACAATGGTGGATACATTGTCATTTACCTGAGTGCCCTCATTTCAGTGTTCCCCACATTGCCCTGTCCTAAGGACCCTCCCAAGCCCTCCGTGTAGTCCAGCATCCCTAAGGTTAACGCTCAACACTGTGGGGAGCCACACCTAGTTGCTGAACACGTCTAATACCAATACTGCTTACAGGTGAAGGATTGAGTTCACAAAGAATTACAGAAAAAAATTATATTATTTGTTCTATATAGATGTTATAAAGGATTAAATAAAGAAGAATCTACTTTTTTCTTAATTCTGTACTACCCTAACATGAAATTCTGTTTTTTCAGAGCATCATTTGGCTTTTCACCTAAAGGCCCAGCAGAGGGAGCCATTTCCTAACATAAAGAAGTCATAGGCCTAACCAAGATGGCCACCATGTTGGTCAGCTCAGCCTGCCGTCCTAAAGTACCACGGACAAAAGTGGCTTAAATGACAGAATTTATTTTCTCACAGTTGTGGAGGCCAGATGCCTGAAATGAAGATGTCATAGAATTGGTTCCTTCTTAGGTCTCTTTCTTTGGCTTGTAGATAGCCATCTTCTCTCTGTGTCCTCATATGCATCTGCTATAATCTCTACTTATAAGGACACCAGTCTTACAGTATTGGGTATCACTGTGTGACCTTATTTTACCCTAATTACCTCTTTAAAGACCCTGTCTTCAGACGGTACCTGAGAAGTATTGGTTCTAGGACTTTCTAGGGTACCAAAATCCATAGGTGCTCAAGTGTCTTATATAAAATAATAGTATGTAAATACAACCTACACACATCCTCCAATATACTTTAAATCATCTCTAGATTACTTATAATACATAGTGCGGGCAAATGCTAGTTAAATAGTTGTACTGGTTTTCTTATTTGTGTTCTTTTTCACCATTTTTTTTCCTTCTCCCAAATACATTTTCATCCACAGTTAATAGAACACACAGATGCAGAACTTGCAAACAGGAAGAGCTACAGTACAGTTATACTCTGAGGTGCTGAGGGTTAGTACTTGAGTTCATAAATTTGCTTGTGAGGGATCACAATTCAGCCCGTAGTAGCCTCCCAGCTTTTTATTTTGTTAACCTTTAAAAAGACATGTATTACTAATGTTTGTCCATTGTTTTCTAAAAATTACATTGCCTGTACTGTTTTTACTCACATAATGATTCTGTGGCTTGAAGTCTTTGTTTCAGCACCACATCAGCGCACAGACTGTTAGAAAGCTAGCCCTGGCCCCACTTGGGTTGGTCCTGAAAGTTGACATAACTGAAGATAGAGAAAGAAGTTTGTGATATTGAAACAGGCACAATTCCATCTTGGAGGAGTGCCTCCATTTTTAATTCTTGTACCCTTTTCTCACTAAGGTAAATAAAATGGGCCATTTAGTCCAAAACCCCACTCCTAGATGCCTTAAGATATAATCACCAGTCATGGGACCTTGCCTAAAGACCTGGAGACCATTAAGATTCCATTGTGTTTGGGAAGGGACGGAACATACCCTTAGGAATGATTAACCTGCTTTTCCAGCTTCTGTAATGCTTTTTTTTTAGATTCTGAAAACCCTGTCACCTGCTTTATTTCTGGAGAAGGGTAAGAGGTTAAAAGATTCATTCGGATTTGAGGGACAGCTTAACTGAAATCAACAGTAGCAACAATGTTAGGCCTCTGAGTTTTTTTCTGATCTGCAAGAGGATACTGGAACTTGTTTGAAGATTTGGAAGTTTGAATTTTTCCCTAGAGCAAGATCACCCATTTTTGCTGGGATAAAAGAATAAAGAACAACCAACTCAATAGACCACATCACAGCCTTTACTCCCTACCTTACCTAGCCCATTGCACGTTATTCTTGTAAATCATCACTCATCCTGAAAAGGATTGTGATTTGTTGGCCTGTATAAGCTCCCTTCTCCTTTCACTCGTGCTGCAGGCTTTTGAGAGACATGAGTCCCCCCCCCCCCCAT
>NW_006159894.1:931581-933497 GCF_000334495.1 Tupaia belangeri chinensis
CCTTTCCCTCTGCGCGAGGGTTTTTAGAGGCATTAGCCCCCCCCCCCCCATATGCCGCCAGCTTAATCAATGAACTCCAATAAATTTGCCTATGTCTGGATGTCCTTATTTCTCGCTGGTTAGACTATAACAATATAGGACACAGCTGGCTGCCAACTGCAGAGGCCAAATCAGGTTTCTGGGGTACTGAATGGGGAGTTGTTAACACCAAGATAGTAAGAGCTGTCCCAGACATCTATAAGGCCGGTCGTGTAAACTCTTTCCGCTCTGAATTCTCCCTGTCCTACCCCAACACTATACACCCCAGGCAGGTGTTGTTCTGCTGACTGGCTCACCTGGATTTGTGCAGAATACAGTCTTACTGGGACGAGTATGCCCCACCTACCCTCATAGTTAGATCTCTGACTATGACAGACCCTCAGTCTCCCCAGATTCTGGTCCAATATTTTCCTGACTTAGCACCTTGGAGCTGGGACAAGGACAGATATTCAATGTCTCTGAGGGGTCATGCTAACAGGCCTCTGGTCCCTCTGTAGGTCTCGCCCCATAGTCTTGAGATGTGGACTGCCAGTATCTAAACAGTTGTCTTAAGGGTAAATGAATATGCATCTACATAGTAGTCAGTTGTCTTGGTCTATAATTAGTTTATTGCAAATAGCATCATTAGATAATCGTCACATACATTTCTTCTCAAATTCATGTATCAGAGATTTTCTGCGAAATATATCAGTACCACCTCCGGTATAATAGATGTGACCTGGAAAGAACAATCCTTCGCTTGAAGTAGAATCCAGTGTGCACTTGCTCTACCGTAAGATTACTTTTTACATATATAGGTCACAAGCATGTCAGGATAGTAGAGGCATAATTTAATCTCTCAAAGAGATTGAAGCCCAGAGTGGGTCCATGGGCAGGCAAGGCTTCCTAAACCCTTCTGGGCTGTGCAATAGGGAAGATCTAATAACATAAGGAGGTTAATCTTTTGAATCAACACTGAATCACTCAGCCATGTATTATAGATCCCAGAAGTGAGCTGCGGCCCTTTCACTCTGGAGATTGAGGTGTGATTGGCTTAGGCCATCAACATCGTGACCCAAGATGTAGTCTCACTGGACCTGGTTAGTTGAACCCACAGATGCAATCTCAGATCACTTCCTGTTTCCCTGTTACAACTTCAGGCCTTCTTAAGCTCTGCCAAAGGAATCACTCACGTAAGAAAGCAAAATAAACACACACACACACACACACACACACATACACACAAAAAAAAAAAACCCACATTGTAGGTACTCTGGGAAATATCTTAGAGAGCCATGGGCAGGGAGTGAGGCATTAGCACCATCACATACTCCACGGCGAACCACCTCACAATACGCACCTTGGTATTTCTTTCTTCACATTCCCGTCTCCTGAAGCCCTGCCTGCAGGAGTTGTTTCTCTCTCTCTCTCTCTCCCTCTCTCTCTCTCTCTCTCTCTCTTTCTCTCCCTTCTCTCTTTCCTTTGTCCACACTGTATCCACTTTCTCTGGGCCCCCATCTTCTGTATTTCCCCAGCCCCAAGGGCTGCCTCATGATGGACACTTGCAGGTAAATCCAGCTCTCCTAAACCCTATTCTACCTGTCATTTCTAGCCCCTGATACTTCTTTATGATGGTCCACACTTCCTGAAGATCAGCTGGGGTTAAAATAGCTTTTTAAACTTCTGCTCTCTTAACAAGTTATTTACCTTTTCTCACTGAATGCCTTCTCCACTGAAGTCACCGGGGGCTCTGGAGTCAGGCTCTGGGGTTAGGATCCTGCTTTTACCACTCACTGTTGAGTTTGGGCAAGGTACTTAACCTCTCCGGGCCTCTGTTTCCTCATCTATAAAATGGGGGTGGTGATAAAGTCCCTGACTCTTAGGGTTGGTGTGAGGGA
>NW_006159894.1:934531-937703 GCF_000334495.1 Tupaia belangeri chinensis
AAAGAGTTATTACATGGGAAGTGCATACGGCAAGGCCGAGCATGGAGCAAGAGTGCAGTGAGCACGGGGTGCCACTGTGAACCAGGGAACACGGACGCAGCAGCGTGAGTGCCCTCCGTATGGTCACACGCTGTGATGCTGGAGGAGAGCGTGCTGTGGACTTTTAGGAGGCTTGCCTCACCCACACTGGGGGGCCTGGCAATTCAACCCAGTCCAGGAGGGAAAGGAGGAGCTGGGAAAGGGGTGCAAGGGTTTTCTAGAAGGGAACAGCTTCGTGTGCAAAGCCCCAGAGGGAAACAGCAGAGGAGACCTCCGGGGCTTGGACGCTAATTCTGCGAGGCAGAGGCAGGGAATGGTGAGGAGTGGCCCAGAGAGGGCAGCAGGAAGGCAGGTCAGGAACCTGCAGCCTGTGGGCCCTGCAGAGCAGTCGGCATTTTACCCCGAGGGCCTGGGAGCCTGCGAAGGCGAAGGCGAAGGCGTGTATGCAAGGAGGTCAGATTAAACCAGTTGAGAAAGAAGGCCCGCTGGCCAGTGGGAAGTGAGCGAGAGCACAGGAGTTTGTTTCCTTCCGTGTCCCACTGTGACTCACAGGGAGTGAAGCAAGCTGCCTCACAAACAGAGTAGGTCTACCATCTGAGGGGGAGGAGATCACCCATTCTTTTGAAAAAAGAGCAGGATGGGCACCAGCAGATAGCATAGTGGTTATGTCACTGGATTCCCACGTAGTCGACCCCAACTCAAGTCCCAGACACAGTAAGGTAAAACTCACGCCAAGCATGCGCACGCGTGTGTGTGTGTGTGTGCCTAATATTCCAAGAGGAGAATGGAGGTGAAGGGATTGCAATCTGGTCATCCCCCATTGCGGGGTTATTTCTCGCTTTCTCTCTCTCTGTTTCTTTCTGTCTCTCTGGTGAGTGCACATGCCCTATAGCAAAAATCTCTCACATAAAAAAAAAAAAAAAAGCCAGATGGTGCAGCACCGCAGACACCAAATTAGGCCCAGCACTTCGGAAGAGGCAGGAGCCCTGGAGGTCGAGCTTCGAAAGCCTCAGGATAAGGGCACCTCTGGCTATAACCCAGCATGCCTGCATCGTGTACACCAGACAAGACACGCACCACTCCACGCACAACAGAAAACACCACATACACCACACACACACCATACCATACACACCACACATAACAACAGCAAATACAACGTATACCTCACACACGTACCACACACAGTATATAAACCACACATGTAACAAGCAAAAACCCATATGCACTACACAATACAACATGCAAGCACCACATACAACACACAAACACCACATATACCACACACAACACAGACACACCACATATAACACACATTGTATATACACCACACATACAACACATATACCTCATACAAATACCACAGATTGCACTAGCACTACATATACCACACACACAAAACACTAGCCCTGCATACACCACACATACAACACATATACCTCATACAAATACCACAGATTGCACTAGCACTACATATACCACACACACAAAACACTAGCCCTGCATACACCACACATACAACACATATACCTCATACAAATACCACAGATTGCACTAGCACTACATATACCACACACACAAAACACTAGCCCTGCATACACCACACATACAACACACAAGCACAATATATACCACATGCACATACATCACAAATACAATATACTAACACCACATATACCATATACCACATACGCACATACCACACACAACATACACCACACTTTCCCCAAAACAAATCCCACACACACACGTAACACAGCACACACCCCATATACCACACTCCCCACACAATAAACACCATGTATACTGCATGTGCCACACACAGCCTGGCCATCCAAACTGCAGCTGGGTCACAAAATCAGTTTAGTGAGTCTCGAACATCACTACAGGAAAAGCAAAAGAAGTGGACTGAGATGGGATAGAATAGAACAGAGCAGTAATTAGCACAGGGCACATACCAAGGGTCAGTACTGATCTGGTGTGTATTTAGGGGTATGTCCATGTGTGTCCCGGGTTTGTACGTTTCTTCATTTGTGAAGAAGTGGGCTATTAAATAGGTGAGTCTGCAAATATGGGACAGAAAGAACTAACACAGACATGAAAGTACCAAATGGGGCAACTCAAGAAATTCCAAAGCACATGCAAAGATGAATCTGCTAGCAAATGACTCGTGTGTAGCTGAAAAGTTTAATCATCTCGATCATTTGAATTCCTGGTTAGTAGTTTAACACAGGTGATGGCTCCAAGCAGGGCTGTGTCTGGTACTGAGTGAGACTGGGGCCCTCAGCATGACTCACTCTCCTGAGAGTTGCCTCAGAAGCACTTCAGCCAAGGATTGCTCTCCTTTATAAGCCTGTGCCAGCTCTGTGGCGTCTGCTCGAAACGTAGGAAAACCCCCTATGGAATTTCCCTCAAAGCTGCCACTCAGTCCACAGGTAGACCACGCCTCAGGAGTTTTCTGAGCAAGGCCAGCATTGCTGACGCTGAGTATTCTAGTGATCAAAAACCAAACTGATTTCTGAACTAAAAATGATGACGAAGGGTCTTCAGTTGTTTGTTTGCTTTAATTGCCAGCAGGCGCGTGCACTTGCCAGAGAGAGAAAGGAGAGGGAGGGAGCATCTCTAATGGGGCATGATCGTGCCACAATCCCTTCTCCATTTCTCCACGCTGTTTTGGATTCAGGGCATGCTTGCAAATGTGCCTGACATGTTTTTCAAGTCACAGGGGCTGGGATTTGAGCCATGCGTCCAGCTATGATGCTTTGGGGCAGGTCCAAGGGGATCTTAATTTGATAAGTGTTCTCTGGTTTGTGTCATTTACGTGAGAATTATAGCAAAATTATACAGTTAAATTTTATTTTCGTGCATTTTAAATTAATTGCCTTTGTTAGAAAGAGTTCAATTTTCTCCAATGGTTCTGTCCTGGAAAATCCAAGATGTGCAGTCACCATGCATGAAAACATGTATCTGCACAAACAGATCCTCTTTGCTGTCTCATCACCCACGTCTAGACTCACCCCACACTGCCTCACCCCTCTCCCACACTCTGCTGACCCCAGCATTGCTAAGTTCCTCCCTTGACTTCTTGATAGACTCCAAAGGACTAACCTCTGTCTTCTAAAAGCACTCTTTC
>NW_006159894.1:937717-945290 GCF_000334495.1 Tupaia belangeri chinensis
ACTCTTTCCTCTTGGCTTTGAGTAACACCACACATTCCTGGTATTTCTGCCTCTCTGACCACTTCTCAGATTCCCTTGCTAGCTCCTCTTCCTCTACAAAATATCAGTGTTGAGGTAACCCAAGACCCCTTTTCTCATCTCATTCAACTTTCTCTCTCTAGGTTACAAGTTCTCAAGGGGCAGTGGCATTGGAAAATGTGTGAGGACACTTTTTGATTGTCATAATGATGGGGTGGATGTTGCATTACCAGCGCTTAGTGAGTGGGGGCAATATTAACAAAAAGCCGTCCACTCCAAATACCAGCCCCGCCCTCCACTGATAAATGCTGTAATAGCATCCCCTCCCATAGATTCAGTGACCATCTGCGGGCCAAGGCTTCCCCGGCCGCACCTCTCCTCTGAGTGCTGGTACTGCACTTAGACATCCAGCAGGCACAACCAAGTCAACATGTCCAAGGCAATTAGTCATATGCTCTGGATGTCTGCTTCTCCTCCACAATGTCCTTCCTCAGCACTCAGCATCACCATTCATTCAGGAGTTAAACAAAGAGAGTCATTCATGCACCTGCCTCCCCTTCCACACCCAAACCAGTCACTAAATCCTACTAAATCCAGCTCCTAAATGTCTCCTCACATCCAACTCCATTTGCCTTTCTCTGCATTCACTGCCAGCACCCCAGTCTCAGCCACCAACATCTCCACCTGAATACCCGCAGGAGCCTCCGCACAGGTCTCCCTACCTCCACTCCTTCTGCTTCCATTTTCCTGTCTTCATTGCAACCCATCATCTTCCAAAATGGCTGGTGAAACTCCTCAGTGGTCCCCCACTGCTTTCAGAATACAACCCCAGATCCTCAACTCTGCCTATGAAGAAGACCCCTGCCTGCTTCTCTGGCCTCACTTGCCCCACAGCCAAGCTTACTCTGATCACATTGGCCTCCAGCCAGCTCCTCAGTGGTTCTATCAGTTTCCACCACCCAACCAGAAAAAAGTAATGCTCTTCTCTGTTTGAGATGCTCTTACCAATTCACCCAGCTCTCCTTGTGACTAATGCCCATTTCTCCAACATTCTATATAGGTTCAAATGCCACTTCCTCCAGGAAGCCTTCCCTAAACCCCTAAGATAAATCCCCATGCATTCTCATAGATCCTACTTGGTCTCTTTTCTAGAACTATTCACTTACCATAAACTTCCTAGCTGTGAAACCATTTATTTCATGTCTATCCTCACTTCCCTGTAAGCAGCTCCATGGGGATGAGGAATGAGCCAGCCTCTTTCACTATACACACACACACACACACACACACACACACACACACATATAGTGTTACAGACCCATAAGAAGCAGAAACATTGAAAAAGTCCTTAGCCCAATAAACATTGTTAAGAAATGGGGAGCTCTTTTTCTCCCTGGCTGCTTGAGGATATACCGCCATCATGAATGACCCAGTAACTATCCGAATCAGGAAATTCAGGACCAGCCGACTACTTCGGAGGAAACAAATCGTCATTGATGTCCTTCACCCTGGGAAGGCAATAGTACCTAAGACAGAAATTCGGGAAAAACTAGGGAAGCTGTACAAGACCACACCAGACGTCATCTTTGTGTTTGGGTTCAGAACCCATTTTGGTGGTGGCAAGACAACTGGCTTTGGCATGATTTATGGTTCTTTGGATTATGCGAAGAAAAATGAACCCAAACAGAGACTTGCAACACATGGCCTTTATGAGAAGAAAAAGACATCAAGAAAACTGAAAGGAATGCAAGAACCGAATGAAGAAAGTCAGGCAGAGTGCAAAGGCCATTGCTGGTGCTGGCAAAAAGAAGTGAGTGGAGATTGGAGAACAGTCGAAGGACGAAAAGATTCTGCAATGACTATCTGCAGTGATTGTGTGGATTTTTCATGAGAGGATTAATAAACTAAAAAATGTAAAAGAAAGGATATGGGGAGAAGGCCAACTGGTGGCATGGTGGTTAAACGAGTTGGATCCCACATGCCAACTGTACAGTTCAAATCTCAGATCCAGCAGCTTGGAAAACACGCCAGGTGCATATGTATGCATGCCCAAAATCCCAAGAGGAGAATGGAGGTGAAGGGATTGCAGTGTGGCTGTCCCCTGGGGGGTAACTGTTCACTTTCTCTTTCTCTCACTCCTTCTCTCTCTCTCTCCAGTAAATGCACACACCCCACAGCACACCCCCTCCACAAAAGGATAAAAGGAAATAAGGAGAAATGAAATAACAGTAAGACCAAATTTTTTAAAAGACCCAAGCATAAGAAATAAATGTTAAATAGGTGAAGTAAAGATCTCATGATGGGAATAAGTAGCAGAATGGATACAATCAGGGACAAATTGAGCTTTAGAAGTCCAAATTGAAGAAGTGTTCAAATGACAAAAAAATAGAAAATATTAAAGAAAAGCAAAAAATATGGAGGATGTACGTGTAAATGCTGGGGTAACTGTTCACTTTCTCTTTCTCTCACTCCTTCTCTCTCTCTCTCCAGTAAATGCACACACCCCACAGCACACCCCCTCCACAAAAGGATAAAAGGAAATAAGGAGAAATGAAATAACAGTAAGACCAAATTTTTTAAAAGACCCAAGCATAAGAAATAAATGTTAAATAGGTGAAGTAAAGATCTCATGATGGGAATAAGTAGCAGAATGGATACAATCAGGGACAAATTGAGCTTTAGAAGTCCAAATTGAAGAAGTGTTCAAATGACAAAAAAATAGAAAATATTAAAGAAAAGCAAAAAAAAATATGGAGGATGTACGTGTAAATGCTAACATCCAGATAAGGAGACTCAGAAAGACAGAGGGAAAACATGAAAAGGAGTGAATATTTGAAAAAATATGAAGCTAGATTTTCTAGAATCTTTTTTAAAAAGAAATACCTCACACTGAAAGAGCCTGTAGAATGGCCAAGGGGAAAATAAATATTCTCATCAGAAGAGACCTTAAAACTTGGATAAAGGAATTTAAGAAAAACAGAAAAACAGATCAAAGAGTTGCTGCAAGAAACATGAAAATAAAAAGGGTCAAATACCTTAGAAAGTCAGTCGTTGCCTTTTAAAATTAGCATATAGTAATTGCACATATGTGTGTGGGTGCACTGTGGACTTTAATATATGAGTATAATGAGTAATGATGCATCAAATTAATTTGTATACTCATTCCAACCTTTGTCATTACCTTGTACTGGGAATATTCAAACCTTTTTTTAGCTACTCTGAGATATAGAGTCAGTTGTTAACTACATCCTCCCTACTGTATTTTGTAACAGTAGATATTGTTTCTCTTACCTACCTGAAATGTTGTTTCTGTGTCTCAACATACATCTATTCCCCCATCACCAACCTTTTCAGATTCTGGTAGTTACTCTTCATCTCTGTACTTCTATTAGGTCTTTTTATTTATTTATTTATTTATTTATTTATTTATTTTTGGAGAGGTTTTCGCTATAGAGCGCATGCACTCGCCAGACAGACAGAGAGAGACATACAGACAGAAAGTGAGAAATCACCCCCCAGGGGGGATGGTCACGCCACAGTTCCTTCTCCTCCATTCTCCTCTCGGGATCTGGAGCACGCACGCACACGTGCCCGGTGTGAGTTCTAAGCCACCGGGTCCGGGACAGGAACCGCGGTTGACTACGTGGGAGTCCAGCGACATAGCAATTACGCCAACTGCTGGTTCCCTTATTTTTAAAATTTTCACATATGAGTGAAACATGTGGCATTTCTCTTCCTGTGCCTAGATTATTTTCCTTAACATAATGTCCTCCAGGCTCACTCGTTTAACCTCAAATGACAGAACTCTGTCCTTTTTAATAGCTTACTAGTATTCCAGTTTGTGTGCGTGTGTGTGTGCGTGTGTGTGTGCGTGTGTGTGTGCGTGTGTGTGTACTACATGTTTTTTTCTACCCAGTTGTTTGTTGTTGGATACTTCAGTTGATTCTATATCTGGTTGATTCCATATCTCGGCCATTGTGAATAGTACTGCAATAAATGTTGGGGTCCAGATATCATTACGACCTACTGATTTCCTTTCCTTTGGATATATGTCCAGTCATTCAATTTTTAGCTTCCCGAGAAGCCTTCATACTGTTTTCTGTAGTGGATACACTGATTTTCATTTCGACCAACGGCGCGGAAGAGTTCCTGTTTCTCCACATCCTCACCAGCATTTGTAATGTTTTTATCTTACTGACTATAACCTTTCTAACTGGGAGGGTTATTGTGGCTTGGGATTTGCATTTCCCTAATATTTACTGATGCTGAGTTTTTTGTTTTTTTTTTTGTATTTTTGTTAGCCATTTGCATGTTTTCTTTCAAGTACTGTTTATTCAGGTCATTTGCCCATTTTCTATTCAGGTTATTATTTTGCTGCTGAGTTGTTAGTCATTGCCTTTTAAAAATTCTAAGGCTGAGGGGACAGGTGGTGTGGTAGTTAAGGGTGCTGGACTCCTACATGGCCAATAGCAGTTCGAGTCCCGACCAGGAGGCTTGCTTTCTCACTTTCTCTTGCTCTCTCCCTCTCTCTCTGTCCCTGTCTGGTCAAATTAAAATAAATAAATAAATAAAGTTAAATAAAACAGTTCTTTAAAAAAAAATCTAAGACTGAGACTTCCAGCAAGATGGCTGATTAGAGGTGCCTAATATACTTCTCTCCCACAAACAAAGGATTGAAACAAGGAACAAGCAGCTGGTCTTCAGCTGGAGTGTTTAAAGGCATTCGAAGAAGACCACTGGAGTGCAGTAGGAGTATAGCAGAGATGCTGTGGAGCACAAAAGCTCAGGATAGCTTTGTAAAGGAGGCAGCGAAGTATCCGACATCTGCCACTCCCTCTCTCCAGTTAAAATCAGCTTGGAACCAGAAGGGACTTTCACAACAGGAAGAGGGTAAGCAAGTGACTTTCATTATCCCCCACTAATACCTGACACATTGGAAATCTTTACTTCAGGGGAACTCTGCGGCCTTCACAGGCCCTGAACCCACTTTGCAGAGAAGCCAGAGGGTCCACCCCACTAAATTGCCCCAGAGAAGGCATCCAAATTCTCCTCCACTAAGGTTGTGGCTGCATGTGTTAAGACCATGCCCAACCAAATCCCATGGGAGACAGGCAACCTCACCCACAGCTACGCATCCTAGGAGCTTCTAGAACAGCCTTGTCCCTCTCCTACCTCATATACCATGGGAGTAGCTGTGAGAGCAAATTCACGCACACCTAGACTTCTGGAGACGTCTAGTTCCCCTCATTTCATGGGAATATCTGGGAAAGCAACCCTACCCACAGCCAAGAAGCTAGAGAGGCCCTACTCTCCCCTTCCCCTAGCACACACTCTATGGCAGAAGCCAGGCAAGTGACTCCATTCAAGCTGCATACCATTTAGGGAGCTGCCAGAACAACCTTGCCCATCCACAAATATGTCTTGCCTTTAGAAGAGCTGAGTCCCAACCAGCAAACTAGCCTCACATACCTTTACAGTCTAGACCATTGAGGCACTCACAGACCTCACCAGTGCTGAGTATATCTATACAAACTACATGGGGCCAGCCAGTCCATGGCCTGGTAGTGAGGTGAGCTGGATTGCACATAGTAGACCACATGGTTCAGGTCCCAGACCAAGCTGCTTGAGAAACATGCTGGGCATGTGTGTGTGTGTGTGTTCTCAAAATCCTAAAAGGAAGGAGAAATGAAAGAGTATAGATTGTAGTGTGACCATACCCATGGGTGTTGCTTTCTCAAGCCCCCTCTGGTCTCTCTCCAGTGAATGCAGGTATCCTCTGGCAAATTAAAAAATGACAACCACCAGCCTGAAACCAAAGCCAATGTGTCTTACCCAACTAACGTGCTAGGACCTACCTAAAGAGAAAGTATTTCACCATGAAAGTTGGCAGAGGCAACTGTTCCACTAAGTAAACAAATATCAATCTAGGGACACAAGAAACATGAAAAACTAGGTAAGACAACCTCAAAGGAACACAAATTCTTCAGCAATGAACCCCAAAGAGAAGGAAATCCTCATCATGCCTAGAAAAGAATTCAAAATATTGATCCTAAGGAAACTCAGTGAGATACAAGAGAATGTGATAAATTATTAAATTAAATAAGAAAAATGATTCATGCTCTGGATGAGAAATTTAAAGGTATAGAAACAGAAAAGAACTGGGACCAGCAGTTGGTATAATGGCTGTCACTGAACTTGCATGTAGTCGACCACGGTTTGAGTCCTGGACCAGGTGACTTAAACTCATGCCGGGCACGTGTGTGTGCATGCCCCAGATCCTGAGAGGAGAATGGAGGAGACGGGATTGTGGCGTGGCCATTCCCCCCAGGGGGTGATTTCTCTCTTTCTGTCTCTGTCTCTCTCTGTCTTTCTGGCAAGCACACATGCCCTATAGCAAAAAACTCTAATGGAAAAACCAAAACCCCATTAAAAAAAAAACCTAAAAAAAAAAAAAAAAAAAAAAAAAAAAGGAAAGAACAAAGAAAAGAAAAAAAAAAGAAAAGAAAAGAAAAGAAGAGAAAAGAAAAGAACTAAACACAGATCTTGGAGCAAGGGACCAGCAGATGGCGTAAAGGTTATGTTGCTGGACTTCCATGTAGTTGACCGTGATTTGAGTCCCAGACCCAACAACTAAAAACTCATGGTGGACACATGTGTGTGCATACCCAAACTCCTGAGAAGAGAATGGATTAAAAGAGATTGTGGCATGGCCATCCCTGAGGGAGGGGAATGATTTCTCACTTTTTGTCTCTCTATAGCAAAAATCTGTCTCTACAAAAATAAAACAGAAGTCTTGGAGCTAAAGAAGTCAATAAAAAGTATAAATCACGGCTTTTCAGTAACAGACTCAATCAAGCAAAAGACAAAATTTTTAACTTGAAGGTAGGTCTTTTGAAATAACTCAGGCAGACAAGGAATAAAAAAGTATAAAATAGAATGAAGAAAGCCAACAGGACCTAAGGAACACCATTAAGTAGGTAAATATTCACATTGTGGGAGTTCTAAAATATGATGAGATGATAAAAGACATAGAAAAACTATTCATAAACATCCCGCCAAGTAGGAGAGATGTGGACATCTAGATACTTGAAGTTCAAGGGTCCCAAACAAACTCAACCCAAAAAGATTTTTTTACAAGAATTATTTATTTATTTAATTCCATTTGTTATTATTATTTTTTAATTTAACCAGAGAGAGAGAAAGGGAAAATGAGAAAGCAAGTCACCAAGTCTGGGACTCGAACCACAGTTGACCATGTGGGAATCCAGCACCTTTAACCACCACATTACCTGATGGCCCCAACCCAAAAAGATCTTATAGTCAAACTGTTGAAAGTCAATGATAAGGAGAAAATTCTAAAAACAGCGAGAGAAAAGCGCTGAGTCACATATATCAGAACTGCCATTAGAATAATAGACAATTTCTCAGCAGTTAGAACAATAGCCGATTTTGCAGCAGAAACCTTACATACCAGGAGGTAATGCTATGATATAGTCAAAGTTAAAAAAAAAAAAAAAAAACTGCCAGTAAAAAAAAAAAACACCAGCAAACAAAC
>NW_006159894.1:945630-952625 GCF_000334495.1 Tupaia belangeri chinensis
TTGTGAAACAAACAGGGCATAAAAAAAAAAAACCAAAAAAAAAAAAAAAAAAAAAAAAAAAGGAAAGAACAAAGAAAAGAAAAAAAAAAGAAAAGAAAAGAAAAGAAGAGAAAAGAAAAGAACTAAACACAGATCTTGGAGCAAGGGACCAGCAGATGGCGTAAAGGTTATGTTGCTGGACTTCCATGTAGTTGACCGTGATTTGAGTCCCAGACCCAACAACTAAAAACTCATGGTGGACACATGTGTGTGCATACCCAAACTCCTGAGAAGAGAATGGATTAAAAGAGATTGTGGCATGGCCATCCCTGAGGGAGGGGAATGATTTCTCACTTTTTGTCTCTCTATAGCAAAAATCTGTCTCTACAAAAATAAAACAGAAGTCTTGGAGCTAAAGAAGTCAATAAAAAGTATAAATCACGGCTTTTCAGTAACAGACTCAATCAAGCAAAAGACAAAATTTTTAACTTGAAGGTAGGTCTTTTGAAATAACTCAGGCAGACAAGGAATAAAAAAGTATAAAATAGAATGAAGAAAGCCAACAGGACCTAAGGAACACCATTAAGTAGGTAAATATTCACATTGTGGGAGTTCTAAAATATGATGAGATGATAAAAGACATAGAAAAACTATTCATAAACATCCCGCCAAGTAGGAGAGATGTGGACATCTAGATACTTGAAGTTCAAGGGTCCCAAACAAACTCAACCCAAAAAGATATTTTTACAAGAATTATTTATTTATTTAATTCCATTTGTTATTATTATTTTTTAATTTAACCAGAGAGAGAGAAAGGGAAAATGAGAAAGCAAGTCACCAAGTCTGGGACTCGAACCACAGTTGACCATGTGGGAATCCAGCACCTTTAACCACCACATTACCTGATGGCCCCAACCCAAAAAGATCTTATAGTCAAACTGTTGAAAGTCAATGATAAGGAGAAAATTCTAAAAACAGCGAGAGAAAAGCGCTGAGTCACATATATCAGAACTGCCATTAGAATAATAGACAATTTCTCAGCAGTTAGAACAATAGCCGATTTTGCAGCAGAAACCTTACATACCAGGAGGTAATGCTATGATATAGTCAAAGTTAAAAAAAAAAAAAAAAAACTGCCAGTAAAGAATACAATACCCAGTAAAGCTATCCTTCAGAAATAAAGTAGTAATAAAGTCTTCCCTGGTTACATAAAAATTTAGAGTATTTATGTCCATTAGTCTGGCTTTGTAAGAAATGCTTTAGAGAGTTCTGGAATTGAAATGATGATGGCTATTAACATTAAAACACATTAAACTATAAAAATAATCGTTAGGATAAATATACAAATGAGAACAAAAGAACCTTTTTTCTTTGCACCAAACTGCAAAGATAACCAATAACAGAAAAAGAAAGGAAATACAAAGCAACCAGAAAACAATTACCAAAATAACAGGAGTAAGTCCTCACCTATCAATATTGAAGTGTAAATAGACTAAACCCACAAACTAAAAGGTATAGACGGCTGAATTAAAAGGTAAGACCAAACTGTATGTTGCCTATAAGAATCTCACTTCACCAGTAAAGACACAGATAGACTAAACGTGAAGGGACAGAAAATGACATTCCAAAAAGACATTTGTATGTCTTTTTCATATCTATGTCTTTGAATTTGTCTTTTGGGACCAACTATAATTATATCAGATAAAATAAACTTCACATCAAAAACTGAAAACAAACCAGACTGCCCTCATGGCCTGCTGGTTAAAGAAGCTGGATCCCATATGGCCAACTATGCAGTCCTGAATCCTAGACCTGAAGGCTTGAAAACATGTTAGGCACATGTATGTGTATGCCCCAAATCCCAAAGGATAGAGAAGTAGAGATGAGACTGTGGCATGACCATGCCCCATAGGGGAGTAGGTGCTTTTCTCCTCTCCATAACTCTCTCTTTCTCTCTCTGGTGAGCACATGTACTCTCTGGGAATAAAAAAAAACAAACAAAACAATAAACTATGTGTGCCCAACAGTGGAGAATCCAAATATATAAAGCAATTATTATTAGATCTGAAGGGAGAGATAGACTCTGATGCATAATAGTAGTAAACATCAACACCCCACTCTCAGTATTGTACAGATTATCAAGACAGAAAACCAACAGAAAAATGTTGGACTTAAATGGCACCAAATGGACTAGCAGTTATTTACAGAACATTTCATCCAACTGCTGAAGAATACATATTCTTCTAATCAGCTCGTGGAATGTACTCCAGGACAAACCATATGATAGTCCACAAACATGCCTCAACAAATTTTTAAAAGTTGAAAGTGTTTTTACTGACCACAATAGAATAAAACTAGAAACAAGTCACTAAACCTGCTGACTTGCTTTATCTCTCTCTCTTTCTCCCTCTCTCTCTCTCTCTGTGTGTGTGTGTGTGTGTCTCTGGTGAAAGCACATGCCTAAAGGGAATTTTAAAATAAGGATAATAATAAATAAAATTAAATAAATAATTATTTTTTTAAAAATGTAGGGCCAGCAGGTGGTGAAGTGGTTAAGGCTCTGGACTCCCACATCGGTTGACCGTAAGTGGACTCCCACATGGGTCAGCCCGCAACTTGAAACACACCAGGTGTGTGTGTGTGTGCAAGCCTAAAATTCCAAGAGAAGAGAGGAAGAGAAGGGATCGTGGCATGGCCATCCCCACATGGGGGATGATTTCTCATTTTCTCTCTCTGTCACTCCAGAAAGTGCAGGGGCCCTGTAGCAAAAGTCTCTTAAAAAAAAGAAAAACCGAGCCAGTCAGTAGTGTCATAGAGTCAGCTAAATCCCACATGGCTGACTGCACAGTTTGAGTCCTGGACCTAGTAGCTTGAAAAACATATTGGTCACATATGTATGGGTGCCCAAGATCCCAAAAGAAGAAAAAGAGTAGAAGGAATTATGGCATGACCATTCAACTATGAGGAGTGCTTCTTCACTTTCCTCTCTCTGTGTCTCTCTCTAGTGAGCACACGTGCCTTCTAGCAATTATTTAAAAATAGAAATATTTCAAATAAACAACCTAACAATGCACCTCAAGAAACTAAACATTCAAGAACACGCCAAATCCAACATTAGTAGGAAAAAAGTAATAATAAAGACTAGAGCAGAAATAAATGAAATTGAGACTAAAACGTAATGCAAAAAATAATAAAATAAAAAGTTGATTCTTAAAATGGTAATCAAAACGGACAAATCAGGGACCAGCAGTTAGCGTAATGGCTATGTCGCTGGACTCCCATGTAGTCATCCATGATTCAAGTCCCGGACCCAGTGGCTTAAACTCATGCCGTGTGTGTGTGTGTGTGCCCAAGATCCCAAGAGGAGAATGGAGGAGAAGGGATTGTGGAATAGCCATCCCCCCTGGGGGGTGGTTTCTCACTTTCTGTCTCTCTGTCTGTCTTTCTGGCAAGCTCATGCGTCCTATAGCAAAAAAACTCTAAAAAAAAAAAAATCTGGCAAACCATTAGCTCAAATAACTGAGAAAAAAGTAAGAATACTCAAATAAAATCACATGTGAAAAATAAGACATTACAACTAATACCTCGGAAACATAAAGGATCGCCAGGACTATATGAACAATTTTATGCCACAAAAATGAAATACTTGGAAGAAATGGATCAATTACTAGACATTTACATTCTACCAAGATTGAACAAGGAGCAAATAGAAAATCTTAATGAGTCAATAATGAATAGAAATTGAGTCAGTAATTAAAAACCTCTCTATAAAAAAAATTGAAAAAAAAAAAAACAAGGGAATGTAAATTGGCCCAGCCAATGTGAAGAACAATATGGAGGTTCCTCAAAGGTCTTCAAATAGAGCTACGATATACATGATCCAGCAGTTTAACTCCTGGGTATCTATCCCAAGGACAGGAGAAAGCTCAGTTGGAAAAACTCTTGCACATATATCTTTATTGCAGCATTATTCACGATTGCTAAGACATGGAACCAACAAACAGATGAATGGATTGAAAAAGTATAGCACATATACTCCATGGCTACTATACTAAGCCATAAAAAAGCCAAAAAAAAAAAAAAAAAAAAAACCAAGAACCTGGCATTTGAAAGAAAGTGGATGAATATGGAAGATTTATTGCTGAGTAAAGCAAATCAGGCTATGAAAAAGACATTGTATGTCTCCACTTAACATATACTGGCTGTCCCCACTCTATGGTAGAGAATGAAAGACTGGAGGACATAAAAGCATTGAAAATTGTTATGGACACTAGGGACAAAGTGGAAGAAGAGTGCGAGAGGGGTAGAGTGTAGGAAAGGAAATTTGAGGGGAAAATAGAGAGGTAAGACATTTGTGGGACACAGATATGGTTTATTACCTGTTGGTGATGTCTTCTCACTGGGCTGATCTGAGGTGTATATCATGCTAGGTAAAGTCTCTTTACAATCTAAATTTTGTATAGCAATTAAAAGTATAAATAATAATAATAAATTTTTAAAACATACCCACTGAACAAATATAGAGAGGCCAGCCTTTCTAGGTTTGGAGGTTGGAAAATGAGCAATAGGTGTTAGCTGATACAATGTTTCTTTGTGGAGTGATGGAAATGCACAATTCTAAATATACCAAATAGTTTTGAATGATACATTTTAAACTGGTGAAATACATAGTATGAAAATTTATTTTTAAAAGTGTGGAAGAAGAATGGGAAATGGGGAAGGGTGAAAGGAAGGGGAATCAAAGGGAAAAAGGAAAGAAGCAAAACATTTAAGGAACACAAAAAGTAGAAAATCGTTGGGACCAGCAGTTAGCATAATGGCTATGTTGTTAGACTCCCACGTAGTCGACCGTGGTTCGAGTCCCAGACCCGGTGGCTTAAACTCACGCCAGGCGCGTGTGCGTGCGTGCCCAAGATCCCGAGAGGAGAATGAAGGAGAAGGGATTGCAGCCTGGCCATCCTCCCTCAAGGGTGATATCTCGCTTTCTATCTCTCTGTCTCTCTCTGTCTGTCTGGCGAGCGCACACGCCCTATAGCAAAAAAACTTCTCCAAAAAAGAAAAAAAAAGTAGAAAATCATTAATGATAATATGTATTGTGATATCTTTTATTGAACCAATATACAACATATTCAGGATGGGAAAATTCATTTGGTTTGCTGTAATAATACAGTGATTGAATGTAAAACAAGTAAATAAAAAAATTTTTTTAAGTTTTTAATATTTAAAAAAAGGAAGAAAGAAAGAAAGAAGGAGAAAGAAAACCAAGAATCAGATGGCTTCACTGCTGAATTTGTAAAACTTTTGAAGGAGAGCTAACACCAATTCTTCTCAAACTATCTAAATATTCAAATGGATGGAATTATTCCAAACTCATTCTATGAGGTCAGTATTATCCTAATTAAAAAAAAAAAATACAGACAAGGTCACATCAGAAAAAGTAAATTACAGAACAATATCCCTGATAAATACGAATGCAAATATTCCTCAATAAAATATTGGCAAACTGAACTAAATAGCACATTGGAAAGAATATACATGATGATCATGTGTGTAAAAAAATCTTTGTCCAGATCAATGTCCTGAAGTATTTCCTCTATGTTTTCTTCTAGTAGTTTTATGGTTTTGGATCTTACATTTAAGTCTTTAATCCCTTTGGAGTTCATTTTTGTATATGATAAGCCACAGAGGTCAAGTTTTATTCTTTTGCATGTGAATATCCAGTTTTCACAGTACCATATATCAAAGAGACTGTCCTTTCCACATTGTGCATTCTTTATGTCTTTGTCAGAAACAAATTGGCTACAAGTGCGTGGACTTATTTCTTGTTTCCTATTTGTTCCCTTGGTTTTGTGTCTATTTTATATGAGTAACATGCTGGTTTTTATACTATTGCTTTGTAGTTTATTTTGAAGCTAGGTAGTGTGATGCCTCTAGATTCATTCTTTTGCTCAAGATTGCTTTGGCTAGTAGGGGTCTTTGTGGTTCCATACAAAGTTTTTCTAGTTCTGTTAAAAATGACATTGTTGTTTTGATAGGTATTGCACTGGGAACAGCAAAATGGCATAACGTTATGTCACTGGACTCCACATGGCTGACCATAGTTCAAGTCCTGGACCTGATGGTTTGCTTTCTCCCCCCCCCCCCACTCTGCCCTTCTCTGGTCAGTTTTAAATAAATAAATAAATAAACTTAAATAAAATAATTATTTAAAAAAAATTACGCCAGTCGTATGTGCATGTGTGCTCAAGATCTCTAGAGGAGAATGGAGGAGAGGGGATTGAGGCATGGCCATTCTCCCTTATGGGTGATTTCCCACTTTCTGTCTCTGCTTATCCAGTGAGTGCACATGTTCTATAGAAAAAATCACTCTAAACAAACAAACAAAAAAAAGAAGATAGCTTTTTGCTTTGAATTTGTAGATCATTTTGGGAAGTATGGACCATTTAACAATATCTATTCTTCTGTCAAGTAGAGTAAGCCAGGCACAGAAAGATAAATAGTGTGTGATCTCACTCATGTGTAGAATCTTTTTTTTTTAAATTTATTAATTTTCTACATTAATTCACTTTACACCATCACAACACACAAATGAATTTTCCATCCAAAATACACTGTGCATTGGCTCAATCAAGCATATCAACATACATGTTCTCAGCAAATAATTTTCCAATTCTTATGTCCTGCATACCTTGCCTTTTGTTTTGCCATCCTTGATTCCCCATCCCCCACCCTCTGCCATGTCCCATCCTCCTCCCACATTGTCCCTGGCATCCACGGTTGCCCTCCATACCTTCCCCCTCATTCAATTGTTCTGCCAATGAACTTAGTCTAAATATATCCAATAGCTAGCACAGCTGACACATACCTATACATGAACCCAAGTCTGACTTTAGGCATAAACCCCAGTGAGTAGAATGAACATACTATAAAGTAGTACCCAGCTGGGCCCATACAGCTCGCTGCAGTCGTCAAATATGCAATTTTTTTAAAATGATACAAACAGTTTTACCGTTTTT